>NW_027094086.1:40741131-41156417 GCF_029207755.1 Chamaea fasciata | reverse complement strand
AACTGAAGTTTGATGCAGTGCATTTTCTGTCTGAAAACAATGCAGAGATGAATACATTATATTAATTTTGCATGAGGGAAGGAAAAGCAGGATGAGTTTTTGCTCTTGCCAAAAAATGAAGCCCCAAACTTTTATTTTAGATTCTCTGGGCCCCTAAAAAAATCCTGACAAGAAGAGAGGGATAAAAATAGATTTTTTTTTTATGCTGAAGAGTACTTAGCAAAGCAAATTTCTAGTCCCTAGGGAGTTCTTTTGACTACTACAGTCCAGACTTTCTGATTAAATGAGCCTTTTTTTTATTCTCAGACAAATGAATTGCTGGTCTCATTACCATTGTAAAAAATCCTATAGGAAAAAACAATATTTGCTCTCTTGATGCAGGGTTTCTTTTCTGAACTAATGTCCCTGAGTTGAAGTATATTCTATCACCATCTTCAAGAACTGTTGAAACCAGGTGAGGCAGTGCTCCCTGCCTCCTCCACTCTGGCTTATCTTCTGTTAATGGGCCATCAGCACCTTTGCTACACAGCTCACAGATAACCCCCCTCCTGGACTACCTCCTGTTAATGGGCCCATCAGGCCTTATCACATGACTCCACCATCCCCATTGTGGGATGCTCCCGCCCAGAGGGAGAAAACCAAGCATTCCAGCCTGGATATAAGCTGAGACCTCTGAACACCAGAGGGGCGCTTACCCACTAGATTCCCAGAGGACCCCGAGCTACCAGACCTTTCTACAAGATCACTGCTTCAGGAAGACCCACCTCATCTGGGACTGCTTCCATCACTACGCCTCAGGTTGTTTTCTGACTCTGTCAGCGGGTCTTTTGTATTATTGCATCTATTTTATTTTACTTTCTTTCTTTTTTTTTTTTTCCTGTTAAATTGTATCTCTGACTTAGAGCCTCTCATTTGTTTTGTCTTCAAACTGCTACAACTAATTACTTTCCACAGAGTCTGGGGCTTGCTTTGTGAACAATAGTCAAAAAAATGCTTACTGCTTAAAGCAGGTACACATGCCAAGAATTTGTTGTAACCAGAACTTTAACTCTTAACGCTTGTTTTTGAAATGGATAGCAGGGGCACGTCTAATTTCAAGTTAAATGGAGATGCTGGGAAGCCCTTTTAAATATTTTTTTGTGATTATTTTGCTATGCCTTCTATTTCTGCCTAGCCAATATTAAACTGAGATGGCTGATCTGACAAAAAAAAAAAAAAAAAAAAAAAAAAAAGTTAAGTGCCTCATGAGGGCAATTCTCCCTGTATTGACTGTACCATTATGATTAGTATTGCCCTTATTTGGTAGTAGAAGGAGCTCTGCTGATGAATTAGGCAGTAAGCAAACCCCCATTTGCCCACCTTCTAGTCTTTTGATAACAATGTACCTTTCATAAAGTAGTGAATTACTGTATCAACAACCTCCTGTTGAATTTTTTCCTAGCAGGGACAGCTTTTCACTCAAACCTCTCTGTTCTCCACAGGAGATAATTTCTTTTTTGTAATGGAAACTAAGCATCTTCTATACTCTTTTTATGTTAAAGCAGAGCAGATTATGGGATTCCAGACTTTCTCCTCACCTAAATTAGATTTAGGATGGTCACAGGAGGTGGCAGAAAAAATTTGACAAACCAAAAAGAAGTTACCAAGGTAGGGTGAAAACTAATAATTTTAACAGAAAGAGATGACAGCTGACACAAATTGGTTGTCCTTGAAGATCAATAAACTGTTGAGCAAAAAGAAAGAATCCATTTTCACATAATGTAGTCTCTCTTATGACTGGAGCTCTTTGCACTTGAGTGGCAGACCATATGAAAAGAGCGGCAATTTTTGTGGTGGAGTAAATGGACAAAGGGATAGCTATCCTAATTATGAACCTCTCTACAAAAATAGAGGAATATTAAACCTTCTCCACAGTTATAAAGTAAAAAAAAACGGTGTGAGAAATGTAGGGAATATATATTTAGAGAATTTGGGAGGCCCATACAGAGAAATATGAGTAAATGGGCTTTTGTTACATCCCCTTTCAGATATCATCAGACAGGTTAACAGTGCTAATCCAATTTCTCACACTAGGTTCTCTTCATAGACATGAATAATTTTTGAAATTTTGAAGTTGAAAAACAGTGTCTAAGAATTTCAATAGCTCACTCAGTCACAAAACTATAATAAAACCCAAGTAGATATTAATTCAATAGTCAGAGTATAGACATTAGGAAACAGAAAAAAATAAGAATGAAAGAAAAGAAAAGCAAAAAAAGAGAAAATAGTATAAATTGCAAAAATTGGAGATAACTGTAAAATATTTTCTCTTTCAGCAGTATTACATTTCTCAATCCCCCTCAAAAAAAGAAAACTATTTGTTTTCTACTGATATAAACGAGTTCACTGGAACCAAGTGTATTTACAATTTAGAAGTGTAATAACAGTCAATAAAAAGAAATAAATATCTCAAATTAACTCTTGTCATCAGAAAGAGTAGGCAGACAGGTAAGAAAATAGTGGTGAATTCAGATAAAACATCAACTTTTCATCAACCTGACATCTGAAAAGTGGCTGTGGGCATATTTATGCCTATGGTTAATCTAAATGAAAATAATGATTTTTAAATAAATTCAGAGTGTTTCTCTACATCTTTATAAGAAAATTGATAAATTAGAACCATACCTTTTTACTCTTTTGAGTCTTAGCTGTAGACATGGGTAGTATGGTATGAAGACTTTAAACATGAAATATTCTATCCCATACTTCTATATATGCATTTTGTTTTAGGAAGGAAAAAAATCTAGAAATCAATGTTCTCCTTTTAACTGTAAGCCTTTCTTGCCATTTGGTTGTGAATAAATAAAATGTTCTTGTATTGTTTCACAATATTCTCTGTGTATGCCAATCTGCTGTAAATTTTCTGAGGAAAACAAAAAGGGATTTAATAGAGCAGCCACTATTTACAACAATTTGAAGTAACAACAAAAGAATATAATGTACCCACAGCTTTAAATGTGCAACAAACAATACATTTCAAGAATACAGCACACTGTTTAACTGTATTTTACTCTGTGAGAGTTGGAAGGAAACAATTTGCAGAAGAGAAAGTTAATTCACTCTATTAATCTTCTATATTTGTGGTGGTCCTACCTGGCCAACAGCCAACATCCATATACCTGTTTATTTCTCACCCATAGGGCAGGGGGAAAATAGAAGGAAGACAAAAAGACCTGTGGATCAAGATGCTGACTGTTTAACAAGGAAAGAAAAAGTTGCTCATGGAAGCAAAGCAGAAAGAGAATTCACCACTTTTCAGTAGTCAGAGGTTTAGTCCTCCCTGGAAGGGAAGATCTCCACAATGGTGATGGTTGCTTGGGAAGAAAATTCCTTAACCACAAAACTCCCATCTTTGTCCTCTTTTCCCTGAGATTTAATGCTGTATAGTATAAAATACTCCTTTGGTCAGTTTGAGTCTCTTGTCCTGATTGTGTTCCCTCCCAGACTCTTACCCACAAACAGACTTTGTCCTGTGGGGAAGGATGGTGGTGTAGCTTAACCCCAGATGGCATCTCAGCCCCCACATCTGCCCACACCCTCCCCTTCCCTCCCCCAAAGTAGGTTGGAGAAGCAAAGCAGAGGGGTAAAAGTGAGAAAACTATCGTGGTGAGATAAAGGTAATTCAATAGGTATAACCTGTGCATGCAAACAAAACAAAACAAGGAATTCATTCATCACTTCCCGTGAGCAGATAGATGTTCAGCCTGTTTAAGAAAGTCAAACTTCATAATGATTACTTCGGAAGACAAACCCCAATACTCCAAACATCCCCCTCCCCTTACTCCTTTCTACAGATTTTATTTCAGACCATGATATCATGTGGTACGAAATATCCCTTCGCTCAGTTGGATCAACTGTCACAACTGTGTCCTCATCCCAGCTTCTTGCTCAGCCCCAGTCTACTTGCTTGTGGGGCAGTGAGAAAAACAGAAAATGCCCTCATGTTTTATAAACACTGTTCAGCAATAAGTAAGGCACCAAAGTATCATCAGCACTGTTTTTGTCACAAATCCAAACACAGCACTATATCACTTCCTATGTATAAATATTCACTCCACCTCAGACAAAAGCCACTCAAGGGGGCAGTGCAGAGAAAAAAAAAAGAAAATGTCTTGATGATTTGCAAGAACTCTTCAAAAATAATGAAAACACAGGTGCATCACTAACACTGCTTTAGTTACAAATACAAAGCGCACCACAGGCTAATGTTAGGAAAGTAAACTCCATTCCAGCCAGGTGCAGTAATTTTTTTCATGTGAACTTCTAAGATACCACTTTATGGTGATGTGTTATTCATCCATCAACTCTTTTCCAGGAGGACTTTCAATAATCACCCTTTTCTCTTTGAAAGAGACAATGTTTCATATTTTTAATGGTGATATGAAGCAGGAGTTCCACACTTCAGAGTTCAAAGTAGTCATAAAACTTTAAACGATCAGGTAGTGCTTACTTTTTCTTAAGCATCCCACTGGTAGACTTTCAGTTGTGCTTCATCTTTGTTCCACAGCCAGGCATATAAAACTCAGAATGGGAATTATATTTTTAAGTACATTATTCACTCACAATGAATAAAACTTTTTAATTATTTTAATATCTCAGGTATTTTCAGATGCCTTTGATTCCATTTCTTCATCAGAATACAAAATTATTCTAAAGCAAGTTTATTGTGAAAGGAAACTAAACCATAACAACAACGAAAGAAGTGTTTGAGGTTAGCTTGATACCATATTAAAGAAGAGATAATGAGAGACCGTCAGAGAATTTGAACAACACAAGATCAGCAAGGTTAAAGAATGAATGATCTGCAAGGAAGAAACAAGAAACAGGTGGAAGGATAGAGAGGCAAGCAGACCAGTAAAACAAAATAAAATAAAGATGATAGAAGAGAAAAATACTGAAGAAAGAGAATACAAATAAGGATTAATATCAAAAACCTGGAACTCAAGTAAGCTTATTTTCAAATAGTAGAAACTCTGAATTTCTTATCAAAAAAGGTCAACACATTTAAGATTGACACACAAAACATCAAGAATTAAAAAACACAAAAAGCCACCACCAACAACAAAACCCTGCAGCATCTCTGAGACACTTTGAAGAGCCTGACCTACATGCTTATCTATTTTTTCCTCAGCCAGTTATGCTATGTTCTTAAAGACCATCCCACAAATATAAATATTGCATTTAACAGCAATCACCAATTGAAATTTGGGTGATTCTTTGTTTTCTGTTGAAGAGATTCATTTCAGCTGTTGTAATGAAAGGAGCAGAATCTCCAAAAATCTCAAGTTACACAGAGAAATAATTTTGGAAACCAGAGCAAGAGAATAAAAGCAATATAGAATTGCAATTGTCCCTTTGTTATGTTAAAGTGCAACCTCAGCATTCAGGCTGTAGATTCAGAGGGAGTGCAGCTTTTCAAGGAGAAATCATCTATTTGTCCTTAATCTTAGATCCTGAAAGATAATTTTTAATTAATGGGGGATGATTGTTTCTATTTGTTTGTTATGTTGGTAAGTAAAAAAGGAAACCCTTCCCTCACCACACTCCCCACTTCATTTAGTATCACTGTGTTTGTAGCATTGAGTCTTTCATTTTAACAAGACTGATATTTCTTTGTCAGCCAAAGTCAATAGCCAGTCTCTAATCATTATCATAGCAGTAGGTTATCAGTTTAAAGGCAAGACAGGAAGTCTGTGTCATTATCAAGAGGAAATATCTTCTACTCTTAGCATGAGGTTGCACCTATCAGTCTCTCTTACACAAAGAAATTTGTTTTGCTGAAACACAAGTTGGGAATCTCTGATAAGTAATCCACAGCTTCTCAGAAAATCCTCTGCATATCCAAGAGATTATACTGGAAAATTAAAAAATAATCAGCTTTTTTGGGATTATATTTCTAAAAAATAAAACACATTATAAATAACAATCTGATCCTTGGGAAAAATCAAAGTAAAATAAAACTGTTTAGAAATTATACATTAAATGTCAAATATATTTTATTACAGGGATAAATATAAACTGGGAAGTAACCACTTACAAAGCATATTGATTGAAACCAACATTTCTGTACTACCAGAAATATCTAATAATCTTAAAACATTAAACATTAACTCCTTAGGTACTTTATTATTTCTCAATTAGGACAACAGTGGAGATTCCCATAATATGACCTAGAGCTACTTTTCCTGCCTTGTCCATCCGTTGTGTGTTCCAACTGGAATACAATATGACCAATTTTCATTCAGTATATATAATTATGTTTGACCCACTGCTTCAAGGTAAACTGCTTCTGTGTTCTTTTCAAGACAAACAGGAAATTCCTGGAAGAATAGAAACATCTAATAAACATATTAAAATAATTTTTGATTCCTCACCTTCTGTGAATCACCTTGCTACAAGAAAGCTGGATATATATGTTCATGATTATGAATATTTATTGGATAGTTATTCTAGCTGATTAAATTAGAAGGCAACAGTGATCATCATACTATTTAAAGAATAATAAAACTAGCCTCCTACTCAGGTTTGGTTTGTTACTCATGTAAAGATTTACAGATATTAGATTCAACCTAAAGTTATGTCTCTTCTGTATAGAGATATAAATTTCAAAACTTCTACAACAACAGACTATAAAACTACCTAACCAAAGCTGGCAGAACAGCTTCTCACTATAAAATATAGTGCAGTTAATCAAGCTAATAAAGGTCATGTTTAAAGAAACAGAGTAAGTAACATGAGCAAGAACTAACATTTTTTTAGTAAATAGAAATTTAACAACTAGGAAAACACAATAAAAGATCTCAACATATTTATCTCCAATTCCTTTCATTAAGAGCAGCATGCATTAACTGTTTTTTACAATTTATTTTAAAAAATGAATTGTGGCATTATAGGGATAGAATTTTTAAGTTTACAGATGCTAAAAATGAGCAATATTTACTTAAGAAAATGTTTTCCTCTCATGAGCCATCTTCTTACAATCTTTACATAGTCATGAAAAGTAGAAGAAATTTCAAAATTCTCAAACCCCACCTTTAAATAATATGAAGTCATGGGATTATTATGGCAATTGTAACTATACTTCATTCACATATTAGTGGATATAATGTAATGAATAGAGGATAATTCAGAGTTTTCAAGTGCAGCATTTTGATGCTGGAAGATAATTATGTTGTGACAAAATATGCAGAATGGGGCAGATAATCAAACTGACAGATTCCAACCATGGTCATGATATATCTGACTCATGTTACAATGTTTAGTCAGTCACACTTGAGTTCACTGCTCTTGGAGTAAGATGTGATTTCACAGAGGAAAAGCACCACAAAATAGCTAATTCTGTGGTGACAGGTTTCACACTGTACTTCTGGCATTAATTATTGCCACTATCCTACACAGAAAATGACTTTATCACCCCAGCTGGTACTGGGCAAGGATTGATGTGTCTCATTCTGAGGTCGCAACTAGTGTGGTTGTTAGCAGGCTAACACCTCCAGGTGCTGAAGTGGGCATCTTGGTTTGGAAAGACAGGTGTCTGCTAAGGAAGGCAGAAGCCTCCCACTGAATTATTGTAATTTTGAAATAAAGACACTCTCAGGCAAAGATATGTGAACAGGAATAACAGCTCTTTACTAGGAAAATTAAAACAAAAAGGAAGTAGTACAAAAAAGCAAACAAACAAACAAAAAAAGAAAACACTGACAGAGTCAGAATACAACCTGACACCCTGTGGGACAGCGTCTTGGTAGCAGTACAATCAAGTCCTCCTGGAGTTACAAATGGGCTTCTGTTGAAGCAATAATGCTGTAGAAGGGTGTAATTTTCCTCTGAAGGTCCAGTGGTAGTAAGACGGGTCCAATCTTCCTCTGGGAAACCAGTGGGAACAGGCTGCCACTGACCTGGCGTTCTGACTCTCAGATTTTTATCCAGGTAGGAATGCTGGGCTTCTCCCACTGGGGGGAGCATCTCACAATGGGATCATGAAATGTTATCAGTCATACGGTGAGCCTTAATGGCCCATTAACAGAAGATATCCCCTGGAGGGAGGGTGGGTTGCGGAAAAGATAAAGTACAACGCCCCACCTGGTTTTAACAGCTGGCCCATTAACAGAAAATCAGCCCCAGAGTTATGAAGGATGGGTCATGGAAGAGATAAAGAACACTGCCCCACCTGGTTTTAAAAAGTGGCAATAGAATACATACCCCTGGTGACATTGCAACCCAAGACAATGGATAATTCAGCATTTCAGAGAAAAGCACAAGATTTCCTGTTGTGGAATCACAGTGCCTTGAACAACACTAACTAACATTTTTAAACAAGGCTGTACAATGAAAATTTGCACTTCAAATTAATATGCAAAGCTCCCTAGTCCAAAGCCACTAGGGAGCTTTGGATATTACTTTGGATATAAATCTATCTCCCTTCAGTAGTGAATACTGTGACTGCCAGCTGCAATGGCATGGCCATGTTATACAGAATGAGCCGCTCATGACTAGATAAACATAACTAGGTATGAAATGTTAATATTGCCAAATATGCTTTTAATTATATGGGTGCATGATATATATTTATCCTTTAATAGGAATTCTTCAGGGTTCAACACTCTTTAATGTTTTTGAATGTTAAACTCAACCTTCATTTACCAGTCTCAAAGTCTAAATGAATTCTTTACTTTCTTTGAGTTTCCAAATATTTTTTAAATGGCTTATAAGTTGAAGAAAATTTAAGGAAAAGAAGTTGAATTGAAGAAATTAAAGGAAAAAAAAACTGATTCAACATGATGTTTTCAAAAATGTAGTGCACCTTATCTAGTTCACAGAATCATAGAATCAACAAGGGCAGAAAAGACTGTCAAGATCACCAAATCCAGTTATCAACCTTGCACTGCTACCACATTCGCCTTTAAACTATGTCTTTAAGTGTCATATTCAAAGGATTTTTGAGCACTTCCAGGATTGATGATTCTACCACTACCCTGGGCAATCTGTTCCAATGCTTTACACTGCTTTCCTTGAATTTTTATCCCCCTAAAATCCAATCTAAACCTTCCCTGGCACAAATTGAGGCCATTTCCTCTCACTTCCTACCTGGAAGAAGAAACTCACTTCCACTAGTCTATGACCTCCTTCTAGGCACTTGTGGAGGTTGATAAAGTCCCCTCTAAGCCTCCTTTTCTCCAGGCTAAACTTTCCCCAGCTCCCTCAGGCCTCTTCAGAGGACTCGTGCTCCAGACCCTTCCACATCTCTGCTGCCCTTTCCCTGGACTTGCTCCAGCACCTAAATATCCTTCTTGTGATGAGGGACCCAGAACTGAACACAACACACAAGGTGAGGTCTCATCAGTGCCAGATACAGGGGGACAATCACTGTCCTGTTCCTGCTGGACCCTACTGCTGGTACAGGCCAGGATGCCACTGGTCTTCTTCGCCACCCGGGCACACTGTTGTTTTTCAGTATGAATTTCTTTGGCATACTGTGATTCAAAAAATACAATTACTTCTCTCTTGGCCTTTGGTCCCTGTAGTCTTTCTCAACTGATTTTATGAAAACCACACCTTTTTTCTCATATATACATTAAATGTATAAAGTTTATATTTAAATATCAATGTTACACAACAACAAAAAAAAAGAAATTAAAATTATATTTAACTACTTTTTAAATATCAACATAATTTTACTCTTTACAGGAATGTGTTTATTTTTGTTTACTAGGTAGTTTTTCCATTTCATCACCAGATGAGAAATCTGAGATTATCCACTTGTAAAAGCAAAACAACAAGAAAACCCAGTATTTCACTAGGATTTTATAGGAAACTTTTTTTTTTTTTTAAGGAATTTGTTTGCTGTTGTTTGTTTGCTTTTTTTTTTTTAATTTTGAAGATTAATAGTACAGTGAGAATTTACAAAATTAATTTTGCAATAAACAAAGGTAATTAAGAAGGTTATGTGGATCACTGAGAGTCAAATGCTTCCAATTATCATAAGATTATTATCAAGTTTTTGGGAAAAAGTATCATAATGTCTGGATTATTCATTTCATTAGACTGAATTTGCTGGTTTTGGATGGAGTACAGCTAACTTTCTTCACAGTACAATTTATTTATTTATTTATCTCCATTTTTTGAAGACCTGAAGTGGCAAAAGTTTTTGAGCTCTCAGTTAATTTTGTGAAATGATGACAAAGTGTGGAATTTTCTCATTACTGTGTCTTAAATATGTTTTGTTTCTTGAAAATATTATATATTTTTACATAAATTATGCATGTTTTCAATTTCAGCAACAATCTAACTAACAACCTGTATCAGTTTATTTATTTCTGACTTCCTACTGTGGTTCACAGGGAAATGTAAATTCGTATTTAAACACACAGCTGGAGATTTATTTAATTTTTATCACTGAAGCTGAACTATCTGCTGTCAATTTTTGGGTTGTGGTCAAAGTAATGGAATACAAAATCTTATGTGCTACAAATGCAATTATGGACTGTATAAAAGAATCCTGAACCTACACATATAATAGAACTGTTCTTAGAATATTATTTGTAGCAGAAAACAGAACTTAGAATGACTTTTGAATCATTATACTTTTAAACACAATTGAACTAATACCTGATTGGAGAAGATATTTCAGTATCCTACCTGACTATATGGGAAACACTGGCTATGTTGAGTGCTGCTGACATACATTTAGGTAAACATTCATTTAACTTTTATATTGTTGCAACAGATACAGATGTGGTCATTTAATAACAAATATAAGTCTTGAAATAATTTCTCTCTTCTCTTCTGTCACAGAGGATGGAAGCCTGTGTCCCTCTCATATGCTGTTTGCCAGTTTATCCGTGGTAACTATCAGATTTATTTCATCACACACAAGAAACTGAAGCCAGGGAAGCTCACTTAAGGTGTCTACAAAACCAGAATCTTTATAGTTAAGTCAATGACATAAGCCACCTCAGTTCAGAGCAGGATATAATAACTACTTAAGATATACTTTCTGATGACAGGCTAGTTAAGATATACTTTCTGATACTGCTTTTTTCCAACTCAACAAAGTAAGATTTTTTTTTTTTGTTTACAGCATGTTTGTTGTAAACCTTTTTTTTTTTTTTTTTTTTCACCTAGAAAAGGATGAAGATGTATTTTTAATGGACTTCATGATAGTAAACTCATTGCTCATGGGAGCTGTCTTCTTTTTAGGTACTGCTGACAAAATAGATTCAACCTGTGCTATGAAGAGAATTTTGAGTCGGGCATACCATCTTCTGTGTCTTTAGCTCCAGTTATTTGTCATGTCATGCAATCCGAGCAGACAACAGGTGAGATTCTGATGACTAGAAGTTAATGTGGGGAGCTCTTTTACAAAGTGCGTATGTAATCCTGGAACCTACTGATGTGAACAGAAATGTGCCTGAATATTGTAAATCTCAGACAGCATCACTTCTAAGCATTATAGATTGCATCGTATGCAACTGAAGGGTTGTGTGTTCAGTACTCCTCTTTTCTGCTGTTGGACTTTCAAGCTACTCATATACTCAGCAATATTAGTTGCCCTTAGAAATTATGCATCCAGCAGCCCTCCCTTGATCTCCTGGACTGAGATGTGACACAGAGTGTGACACTTTCAAATATTCCTTGGTCTCCTCTTTTCTCCTTCAGCCTTTGTTGAGTTGTTCAAGCAAGACAGCTGTCCCCAGACAAATTACAGACACCTAAAAGTACTGCCTTAGGCTCCTCAGGACAACCTTCTTTAATGTGCTGAAGAAAAACATTTTAGCCTATTTCTGGCTCTTGAAAATTGTTAAATCTCTGTTTTCAAATCATAGCTTCTGAGGGGTTTACTCTGATCCTCTTGCTTGGGCAACATTATTTAACTGCTACTACCTTGTAGCCTAGCAGGAAGGACACTACTTGGCTAGTTCTTCACGAAAAAACCTGTACTCAATAACTGCTTTCCTTTCTTAGAGCTTACAGATGTGCTTCCATTCTCCGAATTTAAAGAATTGCTCCATTTTGGCAAATAGTTTAGACTTCATATGCCTATTACAGTATATGGAACTGAAAAACAGCTAGTGCTTCACTGCACAACTTAGTTTTAGCCAACAAACAAAAACAGTTTCCTAGAACCATGGGGAACTGCTGTTCATTTCAGTTCACAGTCAGTGTACTATAGGCCAGAAACAAAAGGGTCTATAAGTTTAAGTGTAAATAAATGAAATAATAATAATAAGTTACTGTAGTACCATACAGAATAAAGATGACTGTGATGCATTTTGAATGAATGAAGATTGATGAACGCTGCATAAATATAAGCATAAGAATCTTAACAATGTTTAACGATTGTTTCCATTATCCACTGCTATGTTTTTTTATGCTGTTCTCCCAAGTATATAAAATACTTCCATGTTGGCATCATCAAAATGATCAGTTTTCCAAATCTAAGCCATTGCTATACATCACTGGCCCAGAGTATCTCAGCCAATATTGATGTCAAACTTGTCTAAAAACTGGTTCAGTTACATGACCTTTCATATATTTTCCTGGTGCAAACTCATGGTAAGTAGTTTGTAGAAAAGTTGGTTTGTCTAGTGGAAATTATTTACCTTGTAACATGGATTTGCCCTGCTGAACCTTACATAATAAGAAAAACAAACAAACAAACAACAACAAAAAAACCCACAGGAATTTTTATTTCACAAGAGTTTAAATTTTATAATCAATGACAAGGAAATAATTCTTTAATTATTTATTAATAACAGTAAAATTTCTTTCTCTGTCTATATTATTATATATATATAATGGAAAAAATTAAAGAAGAAAAAGGAAGTATTTTGCAAGATAGAGAAGTTTAAAACAATTTTTTGGAGATAATTTAGATTGTGTAAATATCAAGAAAAATGGCCTCAGTAAAACTGATGTATGCTTTGCCATTGACTTCCATATAACTGATATTTAACCTACAGAATAAAAGAATAAATGAAAGATTTTCTCTGGAAGCTGAAATATGATCTACATTTAAAGATTAGTAAAAAATATATAGAGTGCATAATACAGTCCAAACCAATTATTCATCAAATATTTACATGGCATTTTAGTCCCTGGTAGCAAGAAACATGAAGGGTCTCCAAAGTACCAAATTTCAGAAGAAGCAAAACTTATTGCTGCAGTTCCCATGCTAAGGAATGAACTTGCTCACGGGAAACTATAAGAAAATAATTTACGACTTAATTTTCAGTTGGGAGATGGGGACATGCCACAGAATTGCATAGCAGCATACAAGTTTGCAAACAACAAAAATAGAGGCCTGTCCCCAAAAAAGAAGTATAACGTGTCTTAGAAACACAATAGAAAATTTTAATTGTTGAATAAGAAAGGTAGACTGAAATCAGCTTTCCTTCTATGTGATTTCTGGGTCAAGAAAATGTAGGAGGTCTCTTTGTTTTCCTATAATGACATTACTGGACTTCTTCTCAAGAATCATTATTATTCAGGAGTTTTCAAGCTCTCCGCAGAGGTCAAAGTACTTTTTCTGATGTTTTAACAGTATATGCTAACCACACTTCCCAATCATTGGAGCACAGGCACAGCCTTGAAGAAATCAAGACTTTTGTTTGCACTGCATGTTCAGATCTCATCCTTAAATCTTCAAATCTCTTTAAATGCCATTTTCTCCTCCTGTCAATGTTCTATGAACTATTATTTTATTTTCTGAGCAGCAGGGATGGACAAGCAAGATATTATGAAGAATCATAGAAGGCAAACTTTTTTTTTTTTTTTTTTTTTGTCAATATATTGCCAGCTGTCCAGTAAATGCCTTTGTTAATTTGGAATGTGTTTAGCTTTGTTATCTTAGGCCTTTATGAAACTGAAATTTATGTGTTTGAAAATGTATGCAGAAAATGCATGAAGTCAAGGTAATAGTGAGTTGGATATAGCATAAATAGATTTTTAGTGGATCTGTATTTTTGCAGAGCTGCTTCCTAATTTCTGAACACATCAGTGTTACTGTGCAGCTATAAATAGAGTAGGCCATAGGCTGTCTGAGAATTGCAAAGAGATTCAGGGACTGTAGGAAGCCCGTCCATATTTCCCCTCAGCCTACCAGTAAAGGCTTCCAGCTGAGGAACTCTAATTGACTGGCTGAGCAGTTCTAGTCTGAAAATAAAATTGAATGTATTAGCTTAAGTTACCAAAAATGAAGGAACTAGAAATGCTAATGTGGTCACTCCTAGCAGATGGTTTTCACTTTCCAAGTAGGTGCTAGGAGCCTACCAAAAAGGGCTCTACTCCATTGCATACACAGATTTGGGGAAGAAAATAACATCAGTAAACCAAGATATAAATATCAGACAATCTGAAAATGGTACAGAGCTACAGGTTTCAAATTATTTTGAAGGCTTAGTAATTATACAAGTAATTGTGCTTTCTTCAATATTTTCCAGTTTTCTTTGAATTTGTTTAAATTAGCTTTCTGGAGAAATCAGCTAGATAAATTAGGAAATAGTTGAGAGATGGGGTAAAGGATGTACCTTCAAAGAAAAATAACGCACAGTTCCAGGGTGGCAGCAACTTTTATTTTTATTAGGAAGTCAACCACCTAATCCTATTTTCCATGTGCATGAAAGAGATAAATCATTTCTCAAAATGAAAGAGAAAGTATTCCTTTTAAACAGTTACCTTTCTATAAAGGTGTTTACATGGCAAGACACTTCCCTTTTCTACTGTAGCCAACTATTTGTAAAACACTCATGTAGGTCATTTCAGTTCATCCAGCTGAAGTTCTGTGCTGAAAGAAATAATTAAAACACTTCGTAAAGTAGGAGAGAGGGAGAGAGTGCACACATATTTTTAAAGATCCAGAAATTCCTTAGTGGGCATAAGAAGAGGTAATACTTCCTTCTCACTCTTCCTTCTCATGGCACTACCTTTTCCAACATCTTTGTGATGCTTTATGCATGGAAAATTTGAAATGTTAGATGGGATGGCACAACACAACTAAGCAGCCTTTCAGTCTTCATTACCTATAAACATGAATTTGTGTCTTTATCTGAAAATCATGTTGTTCTCTGTGTAATTTTTTTTTTATGAGGGATAACAAAAATGTATTCTAATATAATGATTATATGAAAATTGAAACCTGGTAGCTAACTTTCAGGCCAAATTGAGGACAACATCAGGAAGAAAAAAAAAATCATTCAGACTTGCAGTGATTTCTAGCACCTTTGCCCTCAATTCTAACATTTGACTACTTACATTCTTTAAGTACTTTAGGACTTTGTACACAACTCCCAACAAGTTCCAGAATTTAAAGAACACAAAGAAAAATAAAACAAGAATTTTACATGCCATATTCCCTAAATGTTTCTACTTAAACACTTCATTGAAAAACTTGGAATAACCTCAAAAAAGCCCCTGAAGATTTTATGATTCAAATTTCAATTCAAATTCTGCTCATTATTACTAAAAATAAAAGTAACCAAATAAATTTCCTTTGTGGTTTTTTTTCATCATCCCTTAGGTTGCTATTAACACCCTAGAAAAGATAAATTCTGTTTCATTTGTTGCAGCCACAAATAAAGGCAGTAGAAGAGCAAGGTAAACAAAAGAATAGGAAAAAAAACCTTCTGAAAAAATAAAGAAAAAGTATGTTGATCGAACTAAACCAGCAACAGTTCTCTACTGCAGGGGTTTGGGGGTTTATCTGTTTGGTTTTTAAGGTTTTGAGGGATTTTTTTAAAGTATTAGCATTTGAAGCCAATGGAGAATTTCATTTAAGCCTCTCAATTACTCTTTGAGAACAATAATTGAACATGACATGAATGAGAGAACTAATTTATACTCCTTTGGGATAGTTTTAAACCAGAAAGTGCTGCATAATATTCTGGCTTTTAGTTTACAGAAAATGGTAATGACTGTATTTTCCTGTCAGGCACATGGTGTTCTGCAAGGGGGCATAGGGAAAGGAGAGCAGGATGTTGTACAGGGCTATTTCGAACCTCAGTGGGGGAGAACTGAAAACAAAAGCCATAAAGATAGAATTAAAAAAGGAATATAGATGGAAGGAAATCATGCCTCTGTGGATTACAGAAATCCAGCTTTTGTGCAGCATTGAACAGATCTGATGGATTTCCATTAGGCACACTGCACAGATCCCATCCGTGCAGAGGTTCAGCCTCCTTCCCATACCTTCCCATGTCAGCTTGCATAAAACCCAAAAAGTATCTATCTTCTTTTAGCAAGCTGGAATGCTATCTCCGTCTTAACATCCAGCAGTGTGCAGTGCAGGATGAAACCAGGCAGTTCCATACAGCAGCTGCTCATGCCAGCACATGAGCTTTGTATCCCCAGTAGAGCAAACATATCTGGCCCAAGGTCACCAACTGCTTGAATACAATGTCTTCTCAAAGGCTTCCTGTACATGAGATTGCTCACTTCAAAAGCTGTTGCAAACCCAGGGGTTCAGGTAATCTGTGTTGTCCATAGAGCAACTGAACATTAATTTGAAGTGTACGGTTGTCAGATCATCAGTAGCAGGTATAAAAAGTAAGCAAGCTAAATTATAATTTGAAGGTACAAATGCAATGCTTCTTTAGAAGGAAAGAAAACCTTCAAGATAAAACAGGAACAGAATATTTATTAGGTATATAAATACAAAAGAGAACCTATAAAGGCTCTGAAAAAATGAATGCTGTGTTAAAATGCATAAAAATCCATCCCATTTATTCATAAAGAATTGGAATTCAAACACCAGTGCCTGATGAAAGCTTCAGCAACGTCTGAAAAAACTTCAGATAAAATTTCAATCAGCAAGGCAACAGCTTGAATTCATGCTGCAACTTTTAGGAGATTAGAAGTATTTCTATTTTCATCCTTTTTTTTTCCTTCCCTGTACACTTATTGAAGTGGTGTCTGTACAAAGATAAGCATTTGACTTTATACCCACATAATTTGTATAAGTGGTCATTTTCTAATTCCCTAAATGCACTGCAATGACTTAAACAGGACTGAACAGCAATAACAAAAAATTTCTTTTAAGGTTTTTGAGAAAAACTTTTTGTGTTTGTGCATTGCCCCATTTTACATCAACTTAAAAAATGTTTTTCTGGAAAAAGCTTTAGGGGAACTTTGGAAATTTTGTGGAGGAATCAGAGCTAATGTTCTGGAACTAGTGTATCCTACCAATTTATTTTTTTCCTTTTCCTATCTCTATGATAGGTAAAAAAGCCAGATTTTTCACTTTGGTTTTTGAAAGACTCATAAAGTGGTATTATTTGGCATCAAGTGATGTATTAGATATAATTTAATTTTAATTCATTAAAATTCAAATTAAATATGCTAGTCAACTTCACTAACTTAACTCATCTGGGAATTATCTAGATGTTACACACAGCTGATGTCAACACAACTTCTTAAACTACTTCTATTCTATTCCACTTGTAGAGGGCATGATTTAGCACTTTAGAGATAATGCTTAAGACATCATGTCCTTATTTTAAATCAAGGCTAAAGAGTTAGAAAGCACAAGTTTTCTTAACACAGTGACAGATTTTAGGAGATTTAACTCTATTCACAGTACCTCTATGTTATTCCATTTCCAAATTTAATTTTTCTGTGGTGGCACAAAATCCGTAGCCTGACAGCTACCAAAAAAGGTTTGCATTATTTGTTCGACTTTCTTGCTCAACAGAGATAGAAATACACGTGTTTTACACTCCAGTTTAACCGGCTGAGTCTTGCAGATTTTAAGTTACTGTGTTCTAATATATCCTTACCTGCACACAGATATCACTAGAAACCCACACAGAAACAAGGTCTCTTCTGTTCAGCACATTCACCTGAGATCAGACTACATAAATCAGGTGCTCTGTTCTCTAGAGTCTTCCTCTCTTTCAATAGCAATTTGGTCATCACTTTTCCAGGTGGACACTCTTGACTTGCAATTCTTTCCCTTAGGAAGTTTAATGAATGTCCAGTGAGAAATAATTATAAGCAAAACCCCCACACATTCCTAAACAAATAACTCCTGTATAGGTTTCAAAATGTGCTAAAATTCTTAGAAAGTAGCATAAAGACAGGCACAAAAGCAGTAATATTTTCCCTCTGCCATTTCCTCATTAGCTATGGGAACTTGAGACACAAGCTCAGTCCTTTGTCACTGCTGCCTTTCTTTTTTTTTTTTTAATCTTAGGAATGTTCATTCCCAAACAACACTCTGCAGGCTGATTCTTGTATCCATGAACAACAGTTTAATGAATAACTATTTGCTCTGATTACGTAATTTAAGACTAATTTAAAATCCTCTCTTTGAGATTTAATGCTTTCAAAAGCCATTTTCTGATGAATATGCATTACACTTATTTTTGTTTAGAGCAAAATGGATGCACAAAGACACTTTACAAAGACACTCAGCTGCATTTGTAGATTAATTCTATAAAGCACTAAACAAAGAAAATAAACAGTGATGTAATCTTCCTGGATTTGTCCAGCAATTTAAAAATTTCCAGCAGTGGTCAAAATTATGTGTAAATTACTTCTATGATATTTTAGGAGGTTTTATTTATTCATTTCTGAATATCTCCATATCTATTTACCTGCAAGTGAAGTGAACACTTAGACACACCTGGCAGTAGTTTTTATATAGCTACCCAGATTTTAGGAGTCATACTCAAGTGCTTTGAGAAGTAATTAATTTCTCCATGCTTCCATATGCTTAGTGAGTAAATATTTTGTTCAATGAAGTCTACGTGAGGAATGACCTAATGCATCATGGATTTTAGGAGTCATACTCAAGTGCTTTGAGAAGTAATTAATTTCTCCATGCTTCCATATGCTTAGTGAGTAAATATTTTGTTCAATGAAGTCTACGTGAGGAATGACCTAATGCATCATGGATATTTCCAAAAATAATGAGGAAGTTTGCATAGTTTCAAAATTCAGAATTAGAATTTGGATATTTTTGAGTAGGAACTATGGTGTGGTATTCAGTCAAATGTGAGAAAATTTTCAGAGCAGATACTTCAGGTAAAAAAATATTTCAAATTAATTTTAATAGTAAACAACAATTCAAACATATTAAAATTGTAAATTTTATTCTTTTAGTTCATGCAGTAATCTTTCTACTGTGGTTTGAGTTAGGGTTAAGTATTTCTGTAGAACTCTTCAAATAGTATTCAACTGCTGATATTTTTCAACCTACAGAACTGCAATTATTCAGAAAAGAGTGTCCAAACAGGGAGATACTAATGAAAAAGTAGTAGTTGAATGCAATATTGAATTGTATTAATATTGAATAATGATAATCATTATTACATTCTACTGTAATAAAATTAACACTAATTTCTAATAATTTTTCATGCAAACATTATGGTATCATAATGTTATCTGGACTTGCATATTATAATTAAATTCTAGAAGAGGTATGCTTGAATCCTAAGAAGAAATAAATTTTTTCTCTAATGAAGTGTAGTATTTTTCCAGGTTTCCTTAGCAAGCATGTCATACTTTTTGAGAATTAGGGAAGCAAGGTACTGCCTGTGAGAGAAGTTCAGTGTCACTGTCAGAGCCAGAGTATCCAGATGAATCAGCTGCAGCTCTGATGCTGATGCTTACCTTTTGCTCTTTCATTAAAGTCAATGGCAGAAGGGACAGGACTGCACAGCAAAACACAGGATCTTGCTCAAGACGGTCTGAAATGCATTTGGATTTGAAATCAGGTAGCCTGAAGAATTAAACTCGGAAAATGGGGAAGTGGGACCCTCTTAAAGCAGATATTGGAAACTGAATGGGAGGGAGGTAAGGGGGATTGTCAGGAACAACCTCTGAGATGGCAGCGGGAGATCCTCTTCAATTTCTTTGTCACTCTCCAATGGCACAGCATTGCTCAATGATGCTACGCAAAGTTATTATTTAGTTCTAAGGATTTGTGTATCTGCAATTTCAAAGAAAAGCTATCAAGTGAATCCATGAATTAAAGGGTAGGAGAATAAAGCACAGATTTTTACTTCCTTTCCCCCACCATGCCCCATACAGTTCAAACATGGTCCAGTCCATTGCTGCATCTTGGGCAGCCTGATATTGACACTCATGGTCTTTCTAAAACATCCTTCCTCCCTACTGTTCAGTCCTTTGTGGCATTTCTCTATGTCCAAGCTCTTCCATGTCCAATGAAAAGTCCACTTTTTTAACTTTAAATGCAATGCTTATATGTTACAAATATATATACAGCATGTATGTGTGCTCAAGGGGATGGACTATTGCTAAAATTCCTCAAGAATATTCTTTATAAATAATATCAGAATATCAAATAAGCAGTGATACTTGCTTGCCTTAAAATAAGAAATGAAAATACTGGCAAGTATTAATAACAAAAAAGTGTACTGTTACTAGCAATCAAAAATCAAAGAAGAAACCACAAATAGTTATTTAAATTACTTACTGAAAGATCTTTCTTTCCTTCATTGAGATGATCTAGTATGTTTATCCTGACATTGCAGTAGCTGGAGTTGTGGATCTTGTGTACGTCTCATGCTTTTGGTGAAAAGTTTTTGTTCTAAAGACCTAGGATTTGCACCAGTTTCATATTTCACTCTAAATCCTTCTATTTCCTCTTAAATAGGAAACCACCCTCTTCATCAGAATGCAAATTCCTTTCCTTTGGTGGATTCTTTGCAGGAACCACCTCCTACATCTTAGTGATGCTTACATTGCTGGTTACATCAGTGGAATCTGAATCTCTTCTTTCTGTCTTAGGTGACTGGTTGACATAATTTAATGAAAAATGTATGTTTGGAGTGAATGCTGCCCAATCTCTTTCATACACATACTACTAAGATGCATGCTAGGGAATCTGTAGACTGCATAGTGCTCTAGCTAACTAAAGAAAAAGTTAAAGAAAAATTTTATTAATTTTCTTGGTCTCTATTTACATATTTAAAGATACCAGCTCCCCAAGTCACGGACAAATGTTGACAAAATGTGCACTGTACATTACTGTCCTGCCTGGTGCAGGACTTTGCATCTTTGCAGTTTGGTATTTTTAGAAACGATAAGCCTATACTGATACCAAGCTTATCAGAGACTAATCAAGTTCTTTGCCTCCATTAGAGTCTTTCAATGTTATCAATGCAGTTTCATTGGTGCAATGCTTAGAAATGTGAGCAAAGCTCCAGTAACTGTAGTAAATATTTTAAAACAAGATAGAGGAGTCTCACATGTGTCAGAATGTTTTTTCTTAAAGTGGGGAATAATCCTTTCACTCCAAATTATTTTTTAAACCCATTCATCTCCTAATGACCTCTATTAATTTTTGTTGCTGATTTCATTTTCTGAATGAGTCTGGGAATTTTCTTTAGTTTGTTCCATTATATTGACAATTAGACTTGAATATACGTTATCTTCCCAAAGAAGAATGTATTTATGTGCACATGTTCATAAGTAATATTTTCATAATTAATATTTCAGGGAAAATGTCTGTTTTCAAATCAACTCACTTATTCCTACAGAGTATTCATTTGTATGTACTACTACATACTACTCTAAAGGGATAATTCCATATTAGGTTCCCTATTGTAAGGTGTGATTATCCAAACTCAGATCCTTCAGTGTGCACGAAATGTGAACTCTGAATAAATTATTTCAAATGTAAATGCAATAAACAAAGGAGATTAAAGTTCACCTCTGGATGCAACTCTGGGATCAATATAACAAGAAAAGACATGTAGCCTAGAACAAAATAATATGTTTGAAACAGAAATATATTTTTTCCATTTCAGAGTTTTTTGATGACTGAATCTATTTCTGTCTTTGGCCACAGATGAAATCCTTCTAAAATTTACTTCAGGAGGTAAGAGATTGTTCTGAAATTTGTTTCTGATTTTATAATATATGGTGAAACCACAGTTTGTGAAATCATTCTTGATCATGTGAGAACAAAACTGCAATTTTACATAACTGGCCTGGAAATAAGATGAGCCTACTTGCACCTCTGATTTCTTCAGGCAAGAAAAGCATCACATTAACAACTGATTTTGTTTCAGTACTTGTGCTTCTGATTTCATCTCCCCTCAATGGATATGAAGTAAAAATAAGATAAAGGAGATAAATATCATTCCAATTAGAATATTATCACTAGAGGGAGAAATTATCTATTAATAATTTTAACAAGTTATAAAAGAAATTCTATTTCTTCTTTGTACCCCACTATAACTGTTTTTGAGAGGGATTTTTTTGCTCATTCAAGTGCTCATACACTAATAATATCAGCAGCAGTGACACAGTTTTTCTTAGTAATTAAATTACACAAATGGGATCTTATTTTGCATTTGGTGTTTTTGTTGCTTGACATTTCTTTTGGGGGTGTGGTTAATGTTTTTGTGATTTTTTTCTTCCTTCTGTAGGCATATATATAAAATTATTGCTGTTTGACTGTTGCAGATCAACAGGGCTTGCTACCAAGGATGTGCCAAAATGAAGCTGGGATTAGCTGCCAGTATTGAATTTGTTTTTTGTCAGTTTATGGAGTTTTCTTACTAACTACTAGTTATCTTGTGTACAGAGTAGCAGGTGCAGTCAGTAAAAAAAACAATTTTAAAAAATAGAGAATTTTCTGAAGCAGCCATCAGAAAGGAGGGGAAATCAAGAATTCAGCTTTTCTAAGCCAGAAACTAAAAATTGTTCAGTTACATTGCATTCCTGTGCATGCTCTATGCACTACGGCATGTACAAATAAATACATGAGAACTTCATGAGTACATGAAGTAGATCATAAATGTGAGCCTACAACTTGTATTCCACCAGTATTCATAGTAACAGGACAGACATAAAATTCACATATTTGGGTTATGACTTTGTTACATCTACTCTTTCCATTACCAGTCTGCAGGTGTTCCTGAAAGGGTAATCAATTCTATTACTGTTAAATAATGCATTTTGTAAATTTCTCTCTCTAAATCTTACTGTGAACAAGATTAAAAATGATTATTTTTCATGTTTTTAAGGAAAACCTTGATTCATGTAAAACAGAATGCAAGTATTCTGACAATCAGTAGAAATTGCTGTGACTTACTTTCTGCTAAATCTTTAAATATCCTTTAATAATCTCTTGTACTGCATGCCTTCAGTTTAAAACTCTTGAGTTTTTGCCTTGAGTGAGCTACATTTCAAACTTTTCTTTGCTTACTCTTGTCCTTATATAAATAGGTCAAGTGTAGAAATTTGTTAATATGAGAACTGAATTCGCTTTCTTCATTTTCATATTCCATCTGGATTCACTTACCCAGAATATATTACCAAGTCTTACCGGTAAAAGGATCCCAGTAAGGAATATTATCAAAGAAAATAAATGTAATCTCAACTCCTTGTCTTCCTTAGTGATGATTTCGTCATGTTCTCAATGTAATAATCTTCTAGTTCTTTTCTCATTTTAATGACACCATTTCTATTTCGGAAAATTTTCCTTCAAACCATTATCTTATCTCAACAACCTTTGTATATTTTATATTTGTAATTAAGACTTGTAAAGAGTCTACATATAATTTAGTCAAGTAACATTGATATTGAACAGCAATGTAGAACTATCCAAGCTACAGCTAAAATGATTTGCTAAATGCTTATAACAGAGTGTAGCACTGGGGAATATGCCAGAACACATTGGGAAAGAATGTGCTTATGGGATTCTGTGTCTAGGCCAATAAACTCTGCACAACAGAGATTCGTTGCATTTTCCTGAATTTTCACTTCTGAATATAGCCATCATGGAGCCAATTGCTCTGCTGGTACAGACACGAACTAAATTATCTCATAATAAATCAAATGGCAGATTAGTTTGGAACAACTCCAACTTTTTTTTCTTTTTTTTTTTTTTTTTTTGATAATTTGTAGAGAGACTGCACTTCTTGAAAAAGCTAACCATCATAAAATGGTCAGATTCTATTATGAAGGTCCAGAGTCCAGTAATATTATGCTCACTACACTCCTCTAAGCATTTGGTTGATTTCAGTATGAAAAAAGGATATAAAAGTGGCCTATTTTTTTGCAAGTTTAAAGATGGCACCAAACAATAATCCTTCTCATGCATTTTTAATGAGACAGGTATACTTTTTGAACTCCAGGTATATAGTTGTGCAGCAAATATTTCTAACATGAATGACAACTACAGCTAGAAAAAGAAATGACTTCAGAAACAAACTCCAACCTTAGCTGCCAAAATTTTCATGATTAACCAAAATTTACAGTGTTGAGAGTAAAGTTGAAGTAGACTAACAATTATTTTAAATGGGAGTACAGTAAGTCTTGCTGGCTTTAAACAATTTAAACTTTAACTTTTAAAATTACTTTTCGAAAGTAAACAAGGTGTGATTTCAAAAGAGTGACCTACACAGGAAAAGAAATAGAAATAATTCCCCACATTTGGATTGTATTCTGCTTCTAAAGTATAAATGAGTGGTAACAGAGGTACCTTAGTGTGCAATGAGAGGTGAAATGACAATGGTTTTTTTTGCCCTATTGAGAAACTTGCCATCAAGCCTCTTATTTGAGATACTGTGAGGTTTGTAAAGTAATGTGTTTGTGCCCAATTCTGTAAGTATAGATTAGTTTCTGCCTAGGCTGTTTTAGTACAGTAGCTTATGTCACAGACAAGCTTTTACTCTAGAAGATTTTTCAGTTGATACAGCTTAGCTGAATTTACAGGAAAAGCTGTATTAAAAGTATTTTGCTCCTATCACATATAATTTCACAGAAGACATTAAAATATAGAACCGATAAAGGTGAAGCTATATTTGATGCAAGTGGTGGTGAAGGCAGTGATGAAAAAATAATTATTTCCCATTTTTCTCACAATACAGTGTTTAAATAAATACATTTTATTTTGTACCTGAGAGAATTAGAGAATAATAGCTGAATGTCAACAGGCTAGACACGCTTGAGAAAGAATACAGAGATAGAAATGCCGAGGATGGATACCATTGAAAACATTTCATGCTGAAAGTTCTGTAACTTGGAGATGTTTTATTCAAATAGTCAATAAATATGCCTGAATTTCTAACTAGTTAAAAAGTCATAGCATTTCTATAGCTCACATCCTTGTACAAAGTAAAGGAAATTAATTTTAAGAGTTAATTAGAAGTTTCTCAGGAGGAAACACATGAAGTAATATTTGACTTCTCAAAGAAGTAGTGATGGAAAGGGGCTACTAGAAAAAAAATCTGAAATTTTAATGCTAATTTTACCTAAATTTAGCTCTTGTAGATTTTTACAGTGAATTTAGGGAAGTACTATTATTTGTCTTTAAAGTGTATCTAAATGAGCATAATACAGTGATTTTTTTCATGATTTCATATAAGTCGTATATATGTGAACTTTGTGACCAGTGCCTTTAAATGTCCAGATAATGGATCAGATGTTTTTTTCTGTATAGGAACCTAGGCATTTTATGTGTGGCAGCAAGCATCACATAATCAAGCATATATTTGGATAAATTCCTTAGAAAGGAGCTGGGATGAGGCTGAGGCATTCCCTGAATCTCTGAACTCAGAAACACTCACATCTCCCCCATGGCCACTGACTGCAGGCAATGCAATGCTCAACCCACCTGCCAAAACATAGTGTTCATTACAAATACCACAAAGTGAGCTTTAATGTCTGTATGAATGACTCAGCCTGACTCGCCATATTGCAAAAGACATGATATCTGGGGACTTAATGAGAGTGGAAAAGAATCCATGCCTAAGATTTTAGTAGATATAAGTTATTCAGAGGACTTGGTGGTAATAACTGTAAAATGAAATCTAACAAAAACTGCTGAATATTAAAATCTTACTTATACAGTTGATTTGATCTCATGTGATTTCTTTTGCTTTGAATATTAATCATATCAATAAAAAACAATATCTATTTTGGTAACCTCTTGAAATATGACTAGTAATTACTGCTAGATGTCTACTTTAACTTCAAAAATTAATTGTATTTTCTGAAAGTGAAAAATTTCAGAATAACCTCGCTATTTCCTTTTGAAGCATTGCAAGTATTTTTAGTTTTTCCAGTTTTATCAAAATTATTCTCAAAATAGGTACCAATGCCTTAATTACCAGAACACACTTTTGGAGACAAACAGCTAAAAAAATTCCAGTATATTCAACAGCACTTAAAAAAAAGCTCTTAAATCCATTTTAATAAAAAAATTAAATTATTTTTCCGTATTATTTCTCAAATTCATTACATATTTGCAGCAACAATTTTGTGCTTCATTGCTGAAGTTCCTAGTCTGGGGAGGTTCTTGCTTCCCCATTCTGCCTTCACTTGTCTTAGGAACAGCTTATTACAAAGGGTGGAGAGATACCAGGGACAGGTGTCTCTTGGTGATCAGATTGTCCAGTTGACAGATGACTGAATAGGTCTTTGCTCAGGTTGTAAAAGCAACCAAACCTTGTCACTGTAAAGCCAACCCCAAGCTTTTTATCCCTGTTTCTCAGTGGAACCTCTAGTTCAGTGATAAACCCAGGCTGATATAATTCTGTGATTTGCACTTCTTGTGTTTCTGTTTCTGGGGCTGTGACATTGTATAGATGCAGCTCGAACACTTCTTCATACTGGAGCTGAGAACTGCTCTCAGGGCTCATTTTCAGTCTTTTCCAGGTATATTCTTTAGCCATTTGATTGTTTATCTATTTATATATTTTAAAACACCAAAAACCCCTTGGCTCTTTCTTAATATTTCTTTTGAAGACCTTTTTCTGTGGGAGTTGTGTATTGATTTCAAGACGTTCTTAACAAGTCTGAGTAAAATTCCCAGTAGTGTTTAGCATGTGGCATCAATCACTTCTTGTTTACAGAATTTTTAGACACAAAATCTATAGTTTCTGAAATATGTTTAAGGAAACTATAACATAATGGCAGAACAGTGATTTGCTGAGTTTTTAGTTTAATTTCATTTTAGGTTACTATTCAAGCTGCTCTGAGGAAAGTCTGATCAACAGTGAAAAAATAATTGCTCTTTAAGAAGTTTTCAGATACCAGCAGAGCACAAATTTCGCAAGAAAGAAGTATTACATTTAGAGAAGATTATTAATTCAGAATCACTTCAGAATTTTTCTTGGCTAAATTTCTTCTTCAGGCTACAGTTATCTCATTTTTGTGGGTAGAAGGCTAATACTGAGAAATAAAAAGAAATAAATTGCAAAAATCTATTCAAAAAGTAGCATTCTTTAAGATTTCACAGGAGAAACTCTTTTAGCAACACAAATTTGACCTTGTGTCTTTAATTTAATTTACAGTGTTTCACCTAGGTTTTCTTTCACTACAAACCCGTATACTAGGAAACAATTCCTGTTAATATGTGACACCTTAACTATGGTAAGCAGCTTCCTGCTTCTCATGGTGATCTTATTCTCCTATATCAAGTCCTGCAGTAAACTGAGGGGGTATTTTCTGACACCTTACTCCCAGCAGAAAGAGTAATCTCCATGGGAAATGGGAGACCCAGGAAGTACTGACTAGAAGATATTAAATGCTGTAAAATACTTCCAACATTATGGTTTGGCTCAATGCCATATTCTGTTCAGAACATGTGGTTTTTTGAAGACCCCATCTTTCCTCAAAACCATAATAAATAAAAAAATGTAACTTCAACAAGAAAGAAATGTAGAAGTTCATAAAAGGCAATTAGTCCTTCTATTTTTGATCGTGACATAAAATTGCTATGTGATTGCAAGATGAAAGTCCCATTTATAAATTGATTCAGGAATACAAGGGTTTGGACAAAAATATGAGCCACTCGAGGTGACAGTTTTATAGTCACACTAGGGCATGATCTTTAGTCCCATGATAAATGTAAGTAACTTCAGCAGCTTGGAAATGGAAAATTAATTATCGAGAATTACATCACTAACACTACTGGGTAGCAGCCTACAAAAGTTACGGACAAACAAATAGCACAGTTTGTACTAGTTTTATTAGTAACTAATAAAATCAATTTGACCACTGAATTAATTTCAGCCTCACAAATAAAACAGAAAATAACACTTAAATGCCTTAAAGCAAACAGAGAAACAAATGGAAGACTGAAAGGGATTGAAACTATGGCTTTACTGTTCTTAGTAAGTCTTACATAAACTCCTTTTCTGGAAGGCAATTTTTACATCAAACCTGTTTGGATTTTGGTTGTTGTTGATTTAATTTTAATTTTGGTTGCTTTGTTTAGGGCTTTTTTTTCTTTTCCATTTTTGCACACATAAACACCTCCAGAATCAGTTTGTTAGTCACTTGTCAACACCAGTCAAAGGCACACTAAGAGAGCATGAGGTATGAAAATATGCTTAACTGAAATATGACAAGGACTACAATTTTCTGAATATCTTTGTCAGGTTTATTGTGATAAAAAGGTGTCTTACAAGTTAGCCTATCATGTTTAAAATGCAATCAAGAAATGCACTTCTATGTCACTAATGTATGTTTAAACTTAACTCCTGGTCGATTTTTTTTCTTTTTAGTTTCAGGGAAATAACTTTCTAATATAACAAACACAAAACCAGCTTGTATTGTTATCTCATTGTGTCAAATCATTCCAATATTGCCAGAGTTGGGTTTTTTCCCTGCATTCTCTTTGAATGCTTCACAGTATTTACTAGTAATTTTTAAAGAATTATTCAAGCCAAATATAAACAATCCAAAATTAAGAACATTCTCCAACTGGCAGTAAAATAAATATCACTACTTAACACATTTTCATCCAACTTATGCAATCCAGAATGGAATTTTAAAGAATCTTGCACTGAAATCTTTCTTACATCTACATTTTTGCTTTCATTCAAGGTCTTTCTCAGCAAAACTGACAACAGTTCTTAGTTTAATCTAGCCCTAATTTGTGAATGTCCGAGTTTTTCAGTCTTTAGTTGAAGTCAGTGCTAGTTAGGCACAGTGCTGTTTCAATAGTGTTGTTTCTTTCTAGATCATCTTTTTGCAACACCTCTTTATGGTTCCTTAGATTTCAAATTGTTAGTTTATTGATGTATTATATCTGTGCTCCTTTTTTCTTCTAATTTATTCATGTGGTCACATTTGTGCCCAAATCACCATGTTAAATGAGTACATTGAAAATAATTGATCAAGTAAGAAATAAACTAAATTTTATAATGGAAAGAATTTATTCCGATTTTAATATTTATGGCAGTAGTTGGATGTCTTGACTCTAAAATCAAGAAATATGTCACAGAGAAAATAAATAATCAACTGTTTCTAGTTCTCCTTAAAATACAGTGATACAAAGAAGAAATATTTCTTATGGTGTGAATTAATATTTCATTGGTTTCTTAAAGGACTGTTTCACTTTAAAACCTTACTTATTCAAAAAGTGGATAAAATTTTTGAAATTTTTATGCAGGACATTCATTCCATGCTTCAAAGCCCATGAAAAAAATTATTCACAGTTTTTGTACCAAGTCTTATGTTTTGCGAAAGAAAAGAAAACACTGGCTCGCACCCGAAAACTAAAATTGCCATTAGTCATAGATGTCATTGTGATCAATAGGACAGTCTTTAATATCAAAACTAAATATCAGTCAAATGATTTGAGAAGTTCCTGAAAATCATGCCATGACACCAGCAATCTGACATGAAGGGAGAAGTCCAATTTCAGAAAAATGCCTTCTGTAGCAAAGGGCAATATTTGCCAGCTTCTCTATATGCAAAAATATGTCAGACATTATACTTGCTGTGAAAAATATAAACTAGTTCTCATCTCTTTTGACATAAGCTAATGTCATCACAATGGAATTCTCTCAGGCTTGGTTTTAACAGAAATGAAGTTGTGCATATTGGATCAAAATATTAACCCCATACCACTTCAGAACTTGGACTTCAGCACAGAAGTATAGTGTATAACATTGACATAACCAGCAGCATTGCACTGCCTGCCACAGAAAAGATGAGAGTTCTGGGTTAGTCTTGCATTCAAAACTGGAAACTCACATACTTCAGTTAGGAACAGTGTCTGTCCATCCTGTAAGGATCTCATAAGAAAGTCATTGCTGAATTGACAGGAATTCCATGCAAGGCTTGTAATTCTGTTCTGCTTCCTGTTCCCAAAGACAGTATCTTCTTGAATACCCCCTTCCTAATTTTTTTTTTACTAAATTTTTTTTTACTCATTAGTTGTGAATTCAGAAAAGACCAACAGTTTATTTGGTCTCATCAATCAAACCTGCCTTCATATGCAATTCTCACATCTACTTTTATGTGATTCTCCCCTCTACAATGCACTTGGAAGATCCCACCTGCAGTGCTGCATCCAGCTCTGGGGTGATTAGCACAGGAAAGCCATGGACTTGTTGAAGCAAGCCCAGAGCAGGGCCAAAAAGATGATCAGGGGGCTGGAGCACATCTCCTATGAAGAAAGGCTGAGATAGAGATGATCAGCCTGGAGAAGGCTCCAGGGAGTCCTTAGTGAAGTCTTTCAATATTTAAAGGGGGCCTATAAGAGAGATGGAGACATATTGTTCAGTAGGGCCTGTTGCAATATGCAAGGGACAATGGTTTTTAAAAAATGGTAGGTTTAGACTGGACATAAGGAATTTATTTTTTACTATGAGAGTGGTGATACATTAGAACTGGTTCCCCAGAAAAGTTGTGGATTCCTCATCCCTGGAAGGATTCAGACAGGTTGGATGGATCTTTGGATGATGTCTCTGCCCATCACAGGGGGCTTGTTGTACAAGACGGTCTTTCTAACCCAATCCATTTTATAATTATGTGATAACCATGCTCAGTCTTGTGTGAGAGACTAATTCTGCTGACCACACCTCCTTTTCATTTGCCCCCATGCTCTTTCATAAAAACAATCCCATATGACATGGGACATGTGAGAATTGCATATGACAACAGCTCTTCTCATAGCTCACTCTACCTACTTTCATCTGTTACATTTTCTTCTCTTCAACTTACTGAAAAAATGTAGGGAGATTGAGCTTTAAATCTTTCAAGCAGGAATTATTTGCCTGTTTTACAATCTGTCAGCTAGGTAGACTTGACAATGCAAGTTGAGTTCTGACAACTGCTTCTTGTGACAGGGTGAGTGCACTGTCATGCGCATCACAACTCTGCAGACAGGAGTATCTTTCAGCAGAAAACAAGGCACTAAGAAGGATGCTGTGTTTCTGGGTTTCATTTTGGCATGCATAAGTCATGTCCAGAGCACACAACCCAAGGATGTGAAAACGCCCTCTGATCCTACAGTAAAACTGTAACCATACAAAATCACTGCCATTTGTTAGCTGAGTGCGTTTTGAAGAAAAGTGAACACATCTGATGGAAAAGCCTTTTTGTAATAGCCAGAACAAAAAAAAAGTTTAAAAGTACCTGCAAGGAGATCCCATTCTCAAGGAGGGAAAAATGACTTTAGAATTAATTTGAATGTTTCCCAAAGCCACTACTTAATAGGGAAGAGAAAAAAGTGATAGATAAAGAAGCAATTTTCATTTGAGTCATTTCCTGCAGGGTGATGAAGCAGCTCAAAACAGACTCCTCTCTTCTCTCTACCCCAAACTATTATTGACTTGTGTGAGGTAGGAAGTTGTTATCTTGCTTGACAGTCTCCCACATCATGTGACTTCATTGCTGTACACACTAAGACAAAGAACAGTGAAAGCCTCCTATCATCATCACTAGGTACATACCTAGTGAAGAAAAAATGGAATTTTGGCCACCTCCACTTCAAATATTGTGCATTAATGGTATTGCATTCTGTCATTTCCTTGAAGTTTGCAAATGTGAATGTACAGACTTTACTGGACTGCTAAAAATGGTTCAGCACTGCCACCTGGATGGAAGTGAGGGATTTCAAGCCAAGAACCCATTGTCATCCACTAAAAAAGGATGAAGTGAAGATAAAATGTGACGATTCTGCATACAAATACAGATTTTCACAATCCCACAAGAGGTATTTTGTTTATTTGACATAAATACAAATACATAATAATAAAAGTGTGTATACAGACTGTCCTATAAACACAATATATGCTGTTTTTCTGTCATTTACTTGAAGTTTCAGCACATGTACAGAAGGAAAATGGACAATGATCATCAATGCTAATATCCAGAATGAACATCTGCATCTTACTGCTGCCAACAGTAAAAAGCTGCCAGCCCAAGTAAGTATAATAACCAACTGCAGAACACAAAAATGCCTCTTGCCTCAGAAATTCCTTCTAACCTCTGGTCTTCCTCACTACCAAACAGTAGACAGTCAACTTGAACAAGTGATGCCTTGCTGCTGCCCCAGATACCCACACCTCCTGCACCCTGACATTATTTCAGCTTGGCAAAAAAAAAAAAAAAAAAGAAGCAAACTTACCCTCTTCCATCTGTCCCCTAGAAAGTTGACCATCCCTCTGCTCTCTTACTATTGGAGATCTGGAAAACTACTGGCCATACCAACAACATTTTTAAAGCAGAGGAACAAAACTGGAAGACTGGCCATTTACACAGTACTGGTGTGTATGACCTCAACTTTCAAAGGAAAAAAACCCTCTTTTCAAAGGTAAAAAGAGACAAAAACTTTTATACTTTGTGTGAAAGCCAAAAAAAGAAGGTATCAATGATCTTTTCAAATAATCCTTAAATCCAATTTTTTCCACATTTCCAAAAAGAGACAAATCAATAGAGCACGTGAATAAACACACAAAGTTTTGAAGGGCAAAACCATAGTAAATAAAAAAACCCATGCTCTCAGTCACCCATAGTCCTCCCATTGTAGTTGTTTCCCTTTGTTTTACACAAAGTTTCTGGTAGGCCTCTTTTTTGGATCTTAAAGATGCTTTCTCTTCAGGAGCTCCACTCTCCATGTAAAGCAAGATTTCAATGAATTGACATATTAAATAAATATGATAAAAACTTTTACTACCAGTTCTTTCTCTTGCAAATAAAAGTGAATTCCAACAAGCATTCAAACTCTGACTGGTTGTTTTTCACAGATGCTGTTTTTACACACAGATTGGACTCTGTCCCTTTCATGTTTCATGACATTTCAGTCTCTCTTGTTCATCTTCTTGCTCACAGCTCATTAATGCACTTCACATCTGTCTATCATTACAAAAAGTTTAGTGCATATGGAAGAGCTGAAAAAAAAAGAGAAGTCACTAGGGAAAACAAAAATTTCTAGCGGCTGTATTGCATGTATGTGGCTCTTTCGTAACCTAGGAAATGGCTGTAAAGTGTAATATGATTGTCAGATTAATTCCCAGGACTCCAAATGCAATTGAGTGTAACTGATGTAGATAGATAATACACTAAAAATAAATTAAGATCAGTTTTTTTCATTTTTAAAAGAGAAATAAAACAAGTAAAATTAATTGTTGTGATGCATTTTTCAAAGGTTTGTGAAATAAATTCTTGATTATCAGACTTTCTCTTCTAGAATGAAAAAAATCAATTTAGTTGCTGTAAAGGCAAATATATGAAGTGATTCAGATGGCAATCTGCAGTGTTGAAAACCATAGTGTAAAAAATACCATGAAAAACAACAGAAGAGTTGAAGGGATTTGCTAAGTCATCAGCTCCAAACTCGTTCTAGAAAAGGAAACTGTCATATGATCCTTCCCATAAATGCATCAGGCTTCAGTTTTAAAACAAGCTGTATTTTTGTCTCCACTGCTTTTAGAAAACTGTTCCAGAAGCTTACCCATCTCTAGGATATATATCATAGAATCATAGAATCACAGCATCAAAGAATTATTAGAATGGTTTGGGCTGGAGAGAACCTTAAAGATCATTTAATTCCAACCCCCTTCCATAGGAAGGGACATCTTATACTAGAACAGGTTGATCAAAGCCCTGTCCAGCCTGGCACTGAACGCTTCCTCTGCTGAATTACTGTCTGCTCTGCTTACACCCATCAGTTCTGGCCCCAGCATTAACTTTTTGCTTAAATATTAATTCTGCAGCATTTACTCCAGCATATATACACAGACAATAGTTGTATTTCTTCCAAAGTATTATCTTCCAAAATATTCCAGTTTTCTTTTGCCAAGCAGGTTGTCTATTATGCCTGTTATCTAATAGGCTACTTCTTCCCTGTTCTCATTTTAATTCAATGCCCCATAATAGTAAGAAAACAGTGTACTGATTTAAAACCAGAAGTTAGTAAGTAATAGAGGATGGCTTCTCTGGTTGTTCTTGCCTTTGCTGTCATGTTGTAGACTTTCACATGTCACAAAATTGAACAATTAATACACACTGGCCACAGTTGCTTATAAGTAGACTTCAGTTCTGAATGCCTCTATTCATATATGCATACATTTTACTTACAGACACACATTTTCCAGATCATTGGATTCATTTTATAATAGACCAGATGGCAGAGCTTCTAAAAATCCATTGGCTTTTCCTCTGCTGTCTTGTTTTCCAACTTATTTCTGTTATAAATTGCGAGAAAACAATTATCTTGATTTATATGAGACTATATATACTCACGTGACTGTTGAGGGAAATTAACTGCTGTTAGAACACTGGATACAATCACTACTAATAAAAGCTGCTTTGCTCCAGAGAAATCTTAGGAAGTACATTGCCTAATATTTGCAAAAGAAGGGAGGAAATTATAAATATGTTGTTGGGAGACCGTACTTAAATATTTTGTAAATGAAGAGTTATCACCTAGAGGATGGGTCCTCTGAGGTCAGTAATTCACATACAGTGAAAAAAACCCCAAACACAATAACAAAAGCTCTTGGCATATATAAACTCTTCTCCCGCTTTGTGTGTATGTACAGTCATTCATTGAATCACTGAATGCAGATGACATTTAAACACAGCAAACTGCAGTCGTAAACCACGCATGTTGAAAGGATATTGATGGCAGATGCACACCAGACAATGAGGTTTTGGACAGCTCTCTCTTGAAACTACAGACACAGTGTGGCTCTGAGTCGAGTGCTGAAAAGGAACAAATGTAAAAATGCTATGGAAACACAGGTGTTATACTTTATGCTCTTTCATTTAGGAAGGAAGATATGTTAAATCAATGCTGTCTGGAGGTAAAGAGAAATTGGATGACTCATTAAACATCCCTACATTTGGCTGAGTAAGGCTAGTTTTTGTACTTATTTTCTTATCTTTGAGAATACCGTTAGCCCATGTTTCAGGTAAAAAAAACCCTAATTATATGTTTTGGGGTTTTATTTGAAAACCTATATGAATTAATTTTGTCACCTTGTATTTCCAGGTGCTATTTTAATACCCATTGAATAAGCATATTCCAGTGAAAATGGGAGAGAAACAAACTGACAGCACAAAGATGTTTCGCCTTATACATCAGTTCAATAGTTATGAAAAAATAAAAAATATGGATAGACCAGTAACCTGGAACCAGTCAGTGACAATCAAATCAGTACAACTTCTGGAAAAAAGCTGCTGGCCCTAAGTACAAGTGCCTGAAACTACCCCCTGCCTGAAACTACCTGGAGTTCTGAGCTCTCACACATAGCCAGCCACTAACCACAGAAATATTTTAATAACTCCGTGCTATCTTTTGCTTTACCAGGACTTTTTTCTGCTCACAGCTGTTGTGGAAAGCCCACGTTCTCCCCACACTGATTGGTAAGTGATTGATTCACATTGACTGGTACAACAGCTACAGATTTTCACCTCTGTTTATGTCCTTAGAGAAAGAGTAAAACCATGATGGTGGGAAAAAAAAAAAAACAAACAAAACAAAACAAAAACAAAACCAACCAATCAGTGGGAAAAAACCCTCCAAGCTCCAGAAGAAGTGAGCATGGTGTCTGATGCAGAGAATGTACAGTCAACAGTTGTGAAGAGGGAAAGCACTTAGGGTTACTATGTGGATTGGAAATCTTTCTTGTATTTCATTTGACTTGAGCTAAATTCACTTTTGACCCTTAAAAAGTCAAAGTTAATTGAATGCAAAACTTGTTTCAATTTGAATCCTAAGCACCACAGGCTTGTCTTTTTTTTTGAATGAACAAGAAAAAGTACTGAGATTTCTATTCCTCTGAGACCGAAATTCTTAGGTAAAGAACATTTCCATGCCAACATTTGTCTTCATGAAGAAATAGATGGTCTAAAATCCAACATTCTCAAAAATGTTTTTTATTATTTATTCACGGGGTTTTCATAGCTACATTTGATAATACTGCTCTGATGTCCTCTTCTGAATAAAACTGAAACTTCTAGATTACTTCGGTACCTTGCTGTCATTTCTTTGTCAAGTAGGCCAGGAATAAATAAGAAAATTACATACCAAAAGATGAAGACTCAAGTTACTTTATTAAAAGTGTTTGTCAAAGCAGACTGGTAATATTCATCTTTTGTCTAAACTGTATGTCACTTTTTATTCTTCCCTTTTTTTTTTAAGAGAAGAAAAAGATTCTGCTGTCTATTATCAAACCAATTTTACTTTAATTTCCTGTCATCATGTTACTTTTTATTTTACTACACAAAAAAAAGTGCCAATCTGATGGACAGTTCTCCATTTAACTGAATGAATCAGCATCCAAGTACCTATTTTTGTCAAATGTGGCTTCTATGAGCTCTTACATATTCAAATGTTTTGAACTAGGATTAATTATTTTAGCCCACCCATTTTTTCTTCCTCTTTTGTTCTTTGAAAAAATAGCTGAATGTTTTCCTAAACTCTAAAAAAGAGCAAGAAAAATCTTAATATTAAAAAGTCTGTGCTATTAGAACAAGTTCTTTGTCTTGAAGGCATAATGACTTGTAGCATGCAGAGTCTTTCCAGTAAGAAAGAAATAACAATAAAAAAGAGCAGTCTTTCAGATGCTAAATTAGCTGTTCAAGAGAGTTCATGTTGTTTCAGGAAAAAACAGAAATGCACACAAGTTTTGCAGTCTTCAACAGATTGGAAACTGCCATGTTGGAAATCTGTTCTTCGAGACAAATAAAAATGGTAGGCAACTTCAGGAAGTGGCTTAGGCCATCTTAAGCAGGTGGAAATTAGGATCCTAACAGGATGCCAGGAAACTTTATCAAAAAAAATCTTTTGGTAGAAATTAAAATGAGACTTTATTTTCCTTGAATACCACGACCTGTTCAACCAGCCTGACATATATCCTGTCTCATGCCATGCCAGTCAGTTATGTGGTTGGAGTACACACTTGGATTAGGCAAAAGCAATTGATCCAATCTTCCTCATAGTTCAGGGGAAGTATAATTTAGTCTTCTACAAGCTCTCATGCTGCCCTTGCTACCATTTGCAGGGATGAAGCTTTTGGGTTCTGTGCTGGCTTTGGTTGGGATAGAGTTTATTTTCTTCCCCATGGCTGGTATAGGGCTGAGTTTTGGAGTCATGCTGAACACAGGTTTGATAAATATAGAGATGTTTTTGTTATTGCTGAGCAGCGCTTGCAGAGAGCCAAGGCCTTTTCTGCTTGTTGTACTGTCATGTACAAGGAGGTTGGGGGTACATGGGAGACTGGGAGGAGTCACAGCCAAAACAGGTGACACAAACTGACCAAAGGGATTTTCTACATCATATGAAATCATTCTATGCTCAGTATATGAAGCGGGAGAGAGAAGGAGGAAGAGGAGACCATTTGGAGTGATAATGTTTGTTATGCCAAGTCACTGTTACATGAGCTGGGGCCCTCCTCTCCTGGAGATGGCTGAACACCTGCCCATGGGAAACAATGAAATAATTCCTCGTTTTGCTCTGCTTCTGTGCACGGCTTTTGCTTTCCCTATTAGTCTATCTTTATCTCAGCCCATGAATTCTCTGCCTTTTACTCTTCCAATTGGCTCTCCAATCCTGCTGGTGGGGAAGTGAAGGAGTGGCTACAGGGGCCTGCTGGCTGCCTGGGGTTAAACCCCCAGAGGTTGCAACATTAGACCCCAGCTCTCAGTTACACACATCAGAACCAGGATGGGGCAGATCAGGGTAGTATCCTAAAATTTTTACAGTGGCTTTCTTTAGTTTATATAGACACAATACAGAATCATTTCCACTTGTCCCACATCTGTCCTGAAACCAGGGACTTCTCAATGATTACTAACATTTTTAAGTAGTTTCAAATCATCTAAGAGCAAATAAATGTTACTGCAAAGGCTCACAGTCAAGAGCACTGCAGCAATGTATACCATCTGAATACCTGGGATTTTGTTTGCATGAAACTGAAGGCATTATTTTTCCTTGTAAATATGACACTAGAAGAAGAAGAAAACAAAAAGTAGACTTCTCTATTTTTCTCCAGATGGTAAATAATTTGATTAATTATATTTGATAATTATATGGGTTTGTAGCCATGATGACAGATTCTTTCAGTCCACCTTATTTTGGTTTGCCCTATTGTTGTTGAAGCTGTGCTTGTACTATACAGTCATCATCTTAAAAAAATCTTTTTACATTTCACAGTAATGCAGATTAAGGCAAAATCTAAAATATACCAGCTAACCTGATGTAACATCAGGTGTGGCTTCAAAAGAGTGACCTACACAGGAAAAGAAATAAAAATAATTCCCCACATTTGAATTATATTCTGCGTCTAAGTGAGTATGAATGAATGGTAGCAAGGGTACCTTAGCAGGCAATGAGAAGTGAAATGACAACAGTTTTCCCTGAGTTTTGAGAAAACTCAATTGATTGCAATTTTCTTAGATTGAAATATTATGTTTATCATTTCAATGGAGTGAAGACAAAAAGTATGGTTTTACTTTGTGAAAAAAAAAAAAGAGAACATAATTTAGAAAGGCTTTTGAGAATCAGCAGCAAGGCACAGGTGGTAACCAGTCCCAAGGGAGTTCAGAGTAACATTGTTGTGCAATGCAAGTAAAAACAGACATAGAGAGGATGCTTGGGAACAAAGAATACTGGGGTTTTTAGCAGAAAAGTCAATTTTGCTGTGGATCTCTGCACACAGTGGCTACTCATTAAAAATAGAAATAAACTCTCTTTCCATGCACTATATTTTTCCTGTCCCATACTCTACAGTGTTATACATTCTTTCAACAAATAATAATATCCCTCTGTTATCCTACAATCTATTAGCTATATTTAGACCTTTTTTGTAATTAAGACATAAGTATTTTAAATTGCACATTTTCTCTTTGCTGGTCATTTTAAGGAAAAAAGTTCATTCCAAAGTTGGGGTTTTTTCTTCATAAAAGCTAGAATTAGGAAAAAAGGACTTATAAATAAAATCTACCTATTTGTAGTCTAAACTGTGACTATACCTTTCCATTTCCATGCCAAAAACTAAATATTTAAGTTGAACCGGTTCAGCTTAAATAATTTCCATTTCCATGCCATAAACTAAGTATTTAATCTATGGTAGTTTACTTCATAACACACAGTCTCCCATGTATTCAAAAAATGAATTACCTGGGGTAGCAAAAAATAAACAAACAAACAAAAAAACAACCCCTCAAATAATTTAATAATAATTTCCTTACTTTGTGACAAAAGTGTCTGAATTAAAACTTTTTTTCAATTTGTCGCAGTTATCAGTTATTTCAATGGCAGATACCATGTTGCATCTTGAATTTCCTAATTGGAGATTTTGTTACATAAATTCTGTCAACATTTTTTATAGGAATATGTTACATAAATCAGGTTCTGGTGTAAATTAATTATTAGTGTCTATAATTTTATTTTTATGAAGAAATTTAAATATGTATATATATATCAGTGTTTCCTTTCTTTAAAAGGCATTTTCAAAGGCAGCTACTTTCTTCTGGTAACAGGTTGAGGGTTTTTTAATCTTTATGAACATTAGAATGTTTAAGAGAAACAAGTATTATAAGCGTTCTTTGGACTCTAGACAAAGGATAAATTAATTGCTCAGTTCAGGCTCCCTTACATCTCTTCAAATGACAGTTGGCCCAGGATAAACATGAAATAAAAAAACTTCAGTTTTATCTTCTGCAACTTACTAAGTTTTTAAAGTATTTTTGTATTTGTAAAGGCTTTAGCTGAGGTTCTGTACTTGTCCTGAATAATACTAAGCAATGCTGATGCTGCCAGGCTTAAAGGAAAAGGAAGACACATTTTGGTAATCAAACATTGCAAGAATACACTGCAACTATAACTGATTATATAAATAATCTGGAACAGTTTCACACAGAGATTAGAGTCTTTGCATGATCAAATAAACATGACTCTAGCACAATGATTACTGTGCATACATGCAAAATATGTACATAAGTTCTGTAGCCAGCTAGCAAATGTGTAGTATAATGTGTTGTAGTGGTTTGAAAGCAAAACAAATGAGAGGCTCCAAGTCAGAGATACAATTTAATAGGAAAAAAAGGAAAGAAAGTAAAATAAAATAGATGCAATAATACAAAAGACCACTGACAGAGTCAGAATACAACCTGAGCAGAGTGATGGAAGCAGTCCAGATGAGGTGGTCTTCCTGAAGCAATGATCCTGTAGAAAAGTCTGGTAGCTCGGGTCCTCTGGGAATCCAGTGGATAAGCACCCCTCTGGTGTTCAGAGTCTCAGCTTATATCCAGGTTGGAATGCTTGGTTCCTCCCTCTGGCCGGAGCATCTCACAATGGGATGGTGAGTCATGTGATAAGGCCTGATGGGCCCATTAACAGGAGGTAGTCCAGGAGGGGGTTATCTGTGAGCTGTGTAGCAAAGGTGCTGATGGGCCCATTAACAGAAGACAAGCCAGAGTGGGGGAGGCAGGGAGCACTGCCTCACCTGGTTTCAACAGTTCATGAAGATGGTGATGGAATATACTTCAACCCAGGACATGTGTGAATGCATACTGAATACAAAGAACATTGTGGCCCACAATCTGAATTCAAGCTACCAACAGGATAGATGTGCTGGTGAAACTTTCTGGGTCTGGCCCAGATTATCAGACTCCTTTTGAGTTTCCTCGGGACTCAGTCCAATAGCAACTTGAATGGAGAGAGAGACAGCTTCCATCTGTTGCCTGAAAAAGAAATTTAACAGTACAAAAAATAGCAAACAATGAAGGATCCACTGAATTGGACCAAAGTGGATCAAGGCAGCACAAGGGGTAAAAGGCATGAGGCCAAAAGTGGAGTTTAGGGTCAGACAGGGGTACTTATGCACCTTGCTGTGGGTGTGGTCTAAAGGAAGGGTCCAATGGGGGGATAATGATTAAGAATATTAAAATTCTTTCACCAAAAAATCAACTTATGATAACACAGAGAACTGAGGACTTTCTGGTAACAATTTGCATAGAGAGCATTTCAATAAACCTCCTGTTTATGGCACTGAAAATGGGGTTTCCCAAGGCATTTTTCCAGGGTTATCTTCTTCCCTGGGAAACTGCCTTCTACATGCTGGCTGTTTTTTAGTCAGCTGTTTACCAGCTATATGTTTTGCTGCCTCTCAGTCTATATGAATAAATCCCCACAAGTGGCACTTCTGATCCCAAGATAGGAAAAGATAGGAAGTTCAGCAAACTTTAACACTTGGGAGGGGTGAACCTGCCAGGAAAAGCCAAGATTTCTTTGGCATGATTTGTAGTGTGGTTCTTGGGATGGTTTGTCTTACAGATTTTTTTCCTCTTATAGCTCATGAAGAACTTGGAGTATTTCCCTTAATGAACTGAATTGTGTCAAGACCAGTGGTTCCCTAGAGGAATGTTAACCAAAGGATCTCCTCGGGTTTAGAGCAAGACTCGCTAAAATGGAAAAAAAATTATAAGCTGCAGATTTCAGTAAAAATTAAGAAAATAAAAAGAAACAAATTTCATGTTTAAGAAGCTTATGTTAGGGGAAAAAAAGCAAGATGGATTAAGGACAATAAAGAAACTAAGTATTCTGAATAGCATTCTCATATGAAGCATTTTTAAAAGCAAATGGGAAGACCAGGAAACATGCAGAAAGAAGACAAAAACAGTTGTTTTTAAGCCAATTCTTTTTGTTTTTAAATCCCAAAACCAAAATACAAATAAAAGTTAGAGCATCAGTGTGCCTTGAAGAGACAATACAACTTCAAAGACACAGAAAACAACGTGGATCCTCAATTCCTATTCCTATTCAGTCATAATTGGCTGTGCACCTGGAAAACCAAAAACAAGAGTGTGGACAGAGTACAACATTTTAATAAATAAAGATGACACAGTTAAATAGAGCAGGGAGTGTCATGTAGCCACAGGTCAGCAATGGACTCTCTAAAACAAGGGTAATGCTAAAATCACAAGAGTGACCAAGACTGATTTGGTCATTCTTTAGTGAAGAGAAAGACAAAAGAAATACTGAAAAAAAAACTTTTTAAGGTTTTGAGATACTCATAAAATGAAGAAAACTGTAGCGCTATGAAAGCAGTTAAAAGTTGAACAATATAATATTAAAGGCATAAGTAAGATTGCATAATATGGCTATAAAATTTTGATTACCACATACAAAAAGTGCTGCTTTGAGGTTAAAAAAGAGAAAGACCAGAAATTCAGCAGAATTTACTGAAGTTGAAAGCTATTCTTTTGTCACTAAAAGTCTTTAAGGCTATTTTAATGGAAATCAACCTTTTCAGAAAATCAAAATAGGCTTTTATGCTGAATGCTCCAGGTTTAATGACAATACAATTTCAAATGTTAGAGTCCAAGGAAATTTGATGAAAATTGCAGAGGTATGGACTAAAAAAGTCAGCATACATGGGATTTCTCCCCAGGAACAGGTTAGATGTAAATACAACTCTGTTTTCTTTAATAATTGGTTACTTAAAAAGGTACATTGAGGGAATGGCTTGAGGTAGCTAGCCATGGAAAAAACCTAACCTCATGTGAAATAGCAAAAATTGTACCCGTGTTGCAGGAGAAAAAGAGTAGAGTTGTCATTTTTTATTACTTGCAACCCACATTTGAATTGGGTAAATCATTCATGAAATTGCACCCTAAAGGAAGAAATTGGAATAAAAATTTTGGAAGAAACATGTACTGCTAATTTGTTTTAAATAACAGATTTGTTCTAAAGTGTACATAGGTGATTTTTCTCCAACACCCCTCCTCACTCTTGTTAAGAAATTGACTATGAAGGGAGTCAGATAACCAATTAAGCCTACTCCACTTCGTCACTTTGTTGAAGAAACTAAGTTTTTAAAAAGCAAGTGAAACTGAAGTTAGAACATCTCTGTGCTGCAGCTTTTAAACTAAAACAGAATGAAATGACTGTTTTCTCCCAGGAGCAATAAAATGACTGCTTCACATGATAAAAAAGATCCCAGTAATGACAAAAGGTCTAGGGACTGCACATTCAGTATATATATTACTGTAAGCCCTCAACCTGAGACCAGAGTACATGCAAAACACATTTACTAAATTCATGACAATGAAACAGAGCTATTGTCAGCATAGAGTACAAATCTAACAGCTGAATCCACAACAAAATTATCTTATGTCTTTATACACTATGCGTATATATGGATACAGATATGGATATAAATATATCTTCATAGTATATATATTTTTGGAGGCAGGGGGTGTATATCCACAAGAGCTTCATAAACCCTTCATCTTGTCTTAACAATGTCGTACAGCAATGACATAGCCCAGAGGAGTTTTAAGAGAATAATGACATAGAAAGCAAAAATGGTATAGGTCATTCCCTAGCAAGTCAATACTAGCAACAAAAGACAGTTGTTGTGTGTTGAATAACAGGAAAAATGGTGATCTTCTTTTCAAGGATACTATCATTTCCGCATTTTTTATGCCACCTGCTGCTTTTTGTGCTCAGCCTAAATTGCCGTGTGCCCACCTCTGTAAACATAGAATAGTTTCTAAAATACCCAGTGAAGGCTACTGCACAGGAGAATTTCTGTCACTTGAGAGACAGATGGTGTCCATGTGAGGCATCTGGCTGAGATGCTTCTTCCAAAATCAAGCAACGTATATAAATTAAATACTTTAACAAACTCACAAACTGCTGTGTTATTCAAAATATCTAGTTTTAGTAGGCATTTGCCACATATTTTGACCAATTAGTATGGCTAAAATATATGAAAAGAGTTAAGGTGTTTGGCTTCTCAAGACTAAACATGACAGAGCAATAAAAAAAGGGAATTTTAAATTTAGATTTTTCAGAAGTATATTACAGGGAAAAATATGGACTGTTGCCTGTCTTTCTTGAAAATGTAAAGCAAAAAAACTGAAAGAGGACTTTCAGTTCAACAGAAAACCAAAAATTCCTCAACTCTTTTCCCCAACCACTAAAAAAACCCAAAGCGAAACAAAGAGCAAACAACAACAAAACAAAACAAAACAAAACAAAACAAAACAAAACCCCACCCAAAACCACAGGGACTTAAATTGAATAAAAAAGCTTGCAGAATCCAGTTGCTGGTCAACCAAGCTATACCAGTTTGCTTATCAGTATGATGATGTTCTGCTGCTTGTTAGAGTCCTGAACAAAGGAAATAAAATTGTCACTTCTAACATCTAGTCAAATTCCCTGACTGAAAGAATCTTGGGTAACAGAAAGGCAGATTTTGGAAGAAAAGGCAACAAAATGAGTGGGTTTGCTTTAAGAAAGGACCCAAAGTATAGGATTTACCCCTGGATTTTTGCTGAGATCTTCAAAAATTATTTTAAAATATTTTAAAAAGAATAGGATGAACAAATTAAAAACAATGTGCTTATATAATCTTCAAAATTAAAAAAAAAAAAATCCAAAGATATTAGTTGTAAAATCCAGCACTAGAGAAGTCAGTAAATTCATATGAAACTTACAAGCATGCCACATAATTAATTTACACAAGTGTGGTGTTGCTAAATAAATAAATACCTTGTGTTCTGTAGGGGACATAGAAAACAATATTGTACCAAAGTTATGTGGGCTACAATGACTCACAAAAAAGTTAAATTCTCTGCAAAGCAGCAACCTGACCGTATTGTTTAACAGCTGGAATATTCTATGGGCACTTCTTGCACACAGTGAAGCCAGGTTAAGTGAATAACACCTGCTCTCTGTCAGTAAGGGGTGTTTCTTTCTGAAGCAGAAGAAATTAGAAGGCTTCACCTGACAAGCCTAAAAAGAAGAAAAGTTCCCCACTCTCACTTTCTTTCTCCAGAAAATCCCTGTTTTGATTATGTGATACAGCAGTGCTTAGAATAAGTTTATTCAGCCATGGTGTTGGACACAGGGCAAAGCTCAGGGATGAAATTCACCCTTCGTTCTTGATATAAAGAGGCAAAACTCCTCATGCACCAGGCTATTCATAACTTGTAGAAAATACTCCCTTCTTCTGTCATCCCTTAATTACTTCCCTGTATGTTTCACTATTGACTGAACAATTGCATTTATCTCAAAATATTTGTGCTCATTATTAATTGTTTTTAGCTGATGGCATAGTCTCACCACAAACAAACAAAAAATAATAGTAATTTTTTAATCATCTTTGTTTAGGTAAAATTTGAATAGAATCTCTTGCAATAGAAATACTCCTCTGGCCTAAGGGTCCTCCTCAGTATCATATCTATGACCTGCTGCAAAACAGACAGCTTGGAAAGCTTATACCACAAATATATCTTTCATAAATGTCTTCAGTTTAAGAAAATATCCCTCTTTCAGAAAGAAAATATCCTATATTTAATGCAGTATGTTGTGAAATATTTCTCTGTGTTCTGTATTTCTAGTTTAGAAAAAGCCTTCAGGTAGACATTTTTGCACAAAGTGTGATCAGCAACTTGAAGAAGTGCTTTATGCTATTAAAAATATGCTAAGCCTAGTTAAAAAAATCCACTATTGAAGCCAGGCAATGTAGCTGTAACAGTCTGATGCAGACAAGTTTCTTCAAGATTGAACTGAAGATAAATAGTTACAAAGACAGAGAAAAGCAACCTTTTGTGATTGCTTTTATTTGTCCAGTCTCAAAATGAAGGGTCAGATGTTAACTAGTTTTACAGAATATATTTACGCACACACCTGAGATTGTATAAAGCCTCTAAAACTTCACCTGATATACAAAATCTAAAGCATGTTCTGCCAACAAGAAGAAAAAAATCCCTGAACAAGGAATAATGCCAGTTTCATCTGGTGGTCTTCTGATGACCTGGTTTTCAACAAACTAATTTTTCTTTTTTATGTGCAGTGGTTTCCCTTCCCAATTTTCCTGGGGAAGAAGAAAGATTAGTCAATTAAAGAAATATATCTTTGTCATACCTATCTTTTGTGTACTCTAAAGCAACTATAAAGTGAACTTCATTGGAAATGTGCTTTTCTAACCATTTTTTTATTAAATCAGGAGAAAAGAATTGGAGTTGTCATTTAAAGATGATGAAAAAGATAGAAGAGATGAAATGACAACCTTCTGATGGCATAATTTGATTCACTTAATCATTATTCTTTAAAAATTAATACCTCTATAATTTTTCTCCTTACAGAATCCTCATAAGATTAGAAAATATTATTACGCACCTGAAGGTTGGAATATTAAGACACAAAATTGTTTTACCCAGGATTCCATAGTCTTAGATCAGTGTCTTAGCTGCTGAGCCATCCTTTTTACTTAGGCCCAACATGTCTTCTCTATAAACCTTAAAACCAGAACTAGCTAAACAGAATTTAATTGTCAGACACAACAGAAATAGTGTAAATTTGGCTTACCCCTTGTCAATGAAAGCTCTAAGAAAAGAATAAAAAGAGCTATCATATATTTCCTTCTGTTTTTAGTTATAACACAGTAACAACATGTCATAGCAACATAAATGCCTACTAAAGGGGTCTAAATATTCAGCAGTCATTGCCAGGAGGAAAAATAAAGAGTAATATGCTAGAGTGCAGAGGAATTAGAATTTAACTCCAGTTCATCGTGAGTGGGCAAGAGGTCTGCTTAAGTGTGGTTAATCCACTTTTAGCAGTAATCCCAAATGATAAGGACATGTTTGTGAAGACTTTTAAAGTGTTTTTTCCATAATTATTTGATGCTTTAAGTTACTCTGAGGGCTGGAAGACTTTTGTAATGAAAGACAACAGTTGTATTTATCTGAAACATAAATTAAATCCCTATTAGAAATAGCAGACTTTAAACCAAAAAATTAGAAAGATAGAAGAAAAGCATTGTCCACCTTTAAATCTTTAAATCTGTAACATTCCCATTTTAAAAAAAAAAAAAAAAAACAAAAAAAAAAAAAACAGTAGATCAGTCAGCACTGATAACTGCTGTTCACTGCTCACGGTCATTAGCTGGAGTTTCAAAAAGCATCATCCAAAGCAAAAAACTGAGTTAGTGAATGACCAAATCAAGACACAGAAAAAATTGCAGCTCAGTAAAGTTAGAGGAAGGAAAGGCATTTTTTTTTTTCTGAGCAGAGGAAGTAAATGACAGAAAACTCCACTTAACATAAAATTCTCTGTTTTCATTGTTCAGATGACATTGCTACGAGAAATGAAGCATACAGTAACTGCAGAAATCAGTGTTAAGAACAAAAGGAGTACCGTCCTAGGGCGACTTTATGATGCTTGTGTTCCCAGTCATCTGTTTTGCTTATGCTGGATATTGAGTTCTGTGCCTCTAAAACTAGATCTGAGAGTTAGGGAGGGGGAGAAAAAGGGTGCAGTTTGTTTTCAGAGGCTGCATTTTCTCTCTCACATTCTTTCACATGGACCATGCTGCCGATCTCGGACAACAAGAGAGAGATAAGGCTCTCTGTGCTCTTGGAGTTCATGGCTTTTACAGAGAGACAGAGAAGTTCCCCAGACTGGCTTTTCTTTTTCTTGGAACTGATCTTCCCTGCTTTGGACCAAAACCAGAGAAAAACACCAAGAGCTCACACCCATGGCCCACCTGGGCCCAGGATGGCATTTTCTAGCACAGGAGGGACTGATGAGAGACTGAGAGAGCCGAGCGACTGAGAGAGCCAAGCTACATCCCACAATGAGGACTCTCTCTCTGAATTTGCCATCTCTTCAGAACAGCGAGATGTCTCATTGTTTAATATTATACATTTTCTCATGTTTGAGAATACTTTGTGTGTTAAATACAAAGTTTTTTCCACTTTTTTTCTGAGGAGATTTGTCCTGGTTTAGGCAAATTTGGAAGAAAGCCCCTGAATAGTGTCCCTTTGGGGAGCAAACCAAAACGGCCCCTCACCCAAACTGGTCTGGGAAAAAACTTCCTCAGAGAGTAGTGGAAAAAGCTATTTATTTATCAAATAAGTGCCCACAAGCATAAAGAATGAATAATATGAAACAATAAAACCTCTCGTTCTGGAGTGAGATGGAAAATTGAGAAAGTCCTTCCTGTGGGTGTAGCTCAACTTGCTCAGTCCCTTTTTCATCCCTTCAGAGGTCCAGGCCCCCTGTGCGCCTCTGGGTTTTTTCAGTCCAGAGTAGGTTTAAACAGTCCTAAGAAAAAGGAAAAATAAAAGTACAGGAAGCTTCTTTGCCTCAGCTAGCCAATCTAGCTTAAAGCAAAAAAAAAATGTTCTGTCCTTCTGCTGTCTGTGCTTCAGCCAAACAAGATCCCGAGAAAGAAAAATGCAGAGGAGTGAATGATGTTTTCTAAAAACAAACTGCGTGCTTCTTCTTTCTCTGCTTCACTCTCAAAACCAGTCTTAAAGGCACAGAAATCAACATACAGCCGAAACAGAACAGATGACTGGGGGTACAAGCATCATAAAGTCACCCTAGGACAAGATTTTTCACCCAAAATGGTTGGGGAAGGGGCCACTGAAATCTGCTTTTTAAAGGAGACAACTTCAGAGGTTTCCTCCTAAAATTTTCCCTAAACCAGGACAACAAGGTACACATTTCCACGGCATCAATGCTTCCTATCACATCTTTCTGTTGTTTGCACTGTTGTTCACCACAAAAGTCAGAGGTCTGTGCAGTCTTCATGGTTATGGTTGTTCATGTCAGGTGATGCTGACATATCCGGATGAAACCTCAAGCACTGTGACAAGAATAAAGCTGCAGGCAGAAGGTGACTGCGTTCAAGCTGTGGTCCTTCCGGCTGTTGTTGTTGCTAGGCTAGCTGGTTGATTGGTTGATTGGTTGGTTATTGGTTGTTTTTATTCTGAACTATGTTTGGGTTTGGGTTTTTTTGGGTGGGGGGATGATATGCTGCATATATTCTGCCTGTGCTATTGCATAAAAGCACAAATTTAGTACATTTGGAATCTGACACTCTCACCAGTCAGAAGTCAAGGTACTTGTATGTGGCAATGTAGTCAATACCAAAAAAAAATCCATAAAACAGAATCATTTTTATTATTCCATTATCCTGTGATCAGATCAAGAAAACTTCTTTACGATGTCTGTGTCTTGATTTCTGAGTGTCATTTCCCAAGTGTTATCTCTCTGAGATTATTCTACACTTCCCATATCTTTCCTTCCTGTCTAACTTAAGAAGATTGCAGATTGCAGAAATCACTATGCAATATCTTCTGTAAACTGAGCTTTAAACTTTGATGTGTCATATGCTGAAAAGAGGTTAATTTGAATACAAGTTTCAACACACATTTCAGAGGAAACACAATACTGTTATCCCTGATAGCACTTATAAATTATTAAAAAGGTTAATTTCTGTTGAAAGCTCTTCAGTAAATCATTGTTTATTAATTGCCTCTGTTCATTCTCTTTTTAATAATAAAAGAAGCACCATTAATGAATGTATCTGTTCTGCCTTAGCTATTATAGCTGCCTCTAGAGCATGCAAAAACCTTTACACAACTTAGCCAGCAGTCTTAATGATCCTTTACAATGAATTTTCATTAAGATTTGGTCTAGCATGCATTTCTCTTGAATGTACATGCTTTCAGGAATTCCAGAATAAAATTATTTCCTGTCAAACAATCAAGTAAATATCTTTGTATGCTATATACATCATCTATTTTATGTGAAATTGACCAGAATTATAGTACACTATACTAAGAAGTATATCATGTTAACTGGAGCTTCTTTGATTAACCTTATTATTTAAATCAGCCACTCCAGTATAAAGTACCAAACTTTGATTCAGTGACGTGCAGTTATTGTATTGCACTACTGGCAAATTAGTTGCTAGAATAGAGATTTTTGGTCTGATTGAATCCAAGTAATAAAAGATGATGAATCATACAGAACAGACATAAATCTCAAATAATTTTTGAATTTTGAATCATGGGCTAGCTGCTAGATAGTAATCCAATAAAACTGACACAAAACAGCACACATTTGTTCTTTATATTCTGTAGTGTTCTTTCTGATGGTTCACTAACATATGTACTTGAAATCAGAGAATCATAAAATATCAGGCGGGAGGGGACTTCAAGGATCATGTGGTCCAAATTTTTTTGGCAAAAACAGAATCTACACAAGATGGCTCAGCACCCTGTCCAGATCAATCTTTAAAGTGACCAATATGGGGAATCCACCATTTCCTTGGGGAGATTATTCCAGTGGCTGATTGTTTCCATTGTGAAATGTTTGCCCTTTTTGTTTACTTGGAGTCTCTACAGGAGTCACTTGTACCGATAATTCTTAATTTTTTCCATGTGACTCCTTGTAAAAAGGAAGTCCTTTATCTTCTTTACAGACACCATTTAAATACAGGAACATGATAATAAGGTCTCCCCTAAACTTTTTTTTCTCAAGGCTGAATAAACCTTTTTCCTTGTATGTCAGTCTTCCCAGTCCTTTGATCATCTTTTTGACCCTTTCCTGGACTGTCTCCAGCCTGTCTGCATCCTTTTTGTTTTGTCAGAGCTAAAACCAAACACAGTATTCCAGGTAGGGCCTGACAAGTGGGTAGAATACATCTCTTGTGCCTCACCCAGGCGGATTCATTCCATTACTATCCCAGATACTGAAGTAAGATTGAAGGGCCTAATATTTCTTGGATTCTCCTTTAAGCCAAAGAAATAAGATATTGATGTTCTTCTCAAATAATTAAAATCTGTCTCTTTAGTTAAGTTTTAGAGGACATTATTTCCTGCTCTCCATTTGAGATTTAACCACTTTGAACGGAGTTGGATACCTGCAATTAGGAAGACTCTAAAAGCAATAACACATGTAATTTTATCTTGGTCAATTTTATTACTGAATACTGTGAAATACTGGCATAAGACCTGCTTTACTAAGACTTAGTATGGACATAATATCTAACAATGTTCATTTTTAGGGACATCTTGCATTATACCAATTAGTCAAAGACCTTTCTCATCACACAATGTATGCCTCCAAAACTGACAATGGATTCTGTTAAAACAATTGTTATTGTCATAACTAAATTTAAAAGGGTTTTGTAAGAAAAAGCACTTCAAGAACAAAGAGAGATTTTAGCTGCCTTGATACACCTTTGGGTAAATGAACAATTGTTCTAGGAAAAAGTTACCTCCAAATGGAACTGGAATTTATTTCAGGATTAAGAGCAGATTTACCTTGATTTAAAGATCCTATTGTATGAACATAAATATCTCCTACTTCCCACTTTCCCCTTAGTTATTCAGGAAAAATGTTGGTTTGTTTTTTTGGTTTTTTGGGGTTTTTTTTGCATTAGCATGGTCTTTTTTTCCCCTTTACCTAAATATGTTCAAAAATTAAGGGTTGCAGAGCATTATAAGATACATACAGAGATGATAGAACATGGTAATCACTTTGAAGGGAAAACACTTTCAAAATTTCCAGCTATGAATTAAAATAAAATATCAGTTATGCTATTAATGTTCAATTCTTGCTCCAAAAAGTCCATTATCACAGTACATCATAATAGAAAAAAAGGAAAGTATAAAAGCAAGAACACAATTAAAATATTATAGCTGAATTTTTATATTGAAACACAATAAAATTCCTTAAACACTTTAAATATATCCTTTTCACGATTTTATGGTTATGGAAGACTAATGCAAAGAGCCACTGGCACAAAATTTCTATATGAACAAAAAGTATAAGGTATTTACTTTTTATGTGATGGGAAAAAAAGATTATTTGTTGTCTCAAAACTAGATGTTGAGCTGAACCATTCACCTAAACAAACTTTCATGTCAGCATCACTCTGCTCTTTCAGGTATTTTTTCATACTAAATTATATATGTGCATGGGCAATAGATATTATGAATGTGTGAATATGAATAGAAACATTATTTCCTTCCCTTTTTCTGTGTAAGAGCTTTTTCTTTAACTCATTTCACAAGATCTGTTGATTTTATCAAATAATGATTGGGGGAATCAAGGACATTTTAATTCATTTTTGTATACCTCAAACATAAACCTTTAGCCACCAAACTGAGACTAACAGAGGGTTCAACACTTGGGAGTATAACAGTTCATTAGATCTGCAAACTAATAGAAAATATTACTTCTTCCTTTCTCTGTGTAGCAGATTACTCTGATAATCGAGGTCTGAGGAAATGCATAACAGACTTTGAAGGTCAAACGTGTTCTTAGTCTGAGAAGGTTTGTCCTGATTTGGAGTCTCTGCTAGTAAGCTTCTTTGCCACCTACATTAACAATTGCAGCATAGAAGCAAAGGTCATGTTTTAAATAGCACAATAAAAGGTTCAGACCCTTCTCCCTCCTATGCAAATATCTTGACATTCACTTTATATTAGATAGAATGTACTTTTCCCTTTTTATTATGACATAGAGTTACTTTTTCATGCAGCTTGCCTTTTGTATACTGCAGTGTCCAGATACTATTATCAACCATAAAAAGGCATGATTTTGCACAATTATGTTCACTGTATACTGAAATTTTTGAAGGCTTTTGTTCAAACTAATTTGCTTTACTTTTCTTCCCTTTTTTTTTTCCTAACAGGACATTTCTCTTTGTGTGGTTGATAAAACACTTAGATATATTTTGAAGAATATTTAGAAGAATCTGCTATACTAAAATCTCCAGTGGAATTTCCAAATAATGTGTATCAAATCTGTACAGTTTTAATACTAAAGTATGAATCATATTCTCAATGCAATTTGGGTTCTTTCCCTCAGAATCAAAACTGTCTAAAAAGAATCCTACAACTAATCCCATAAAATGTATGGATGCTTTAAAATCTCTAGGGCAACAATCAAGGTGACATAAAAGTCAACGAAAATAGTCTCTAAAGGGCAGAAAAGGGAGGGAGGGGAGGGGAGAGGGATGAATTTGCTATACTGTTCTTTAGTGACTCTAAACAAAATTATCAGTCTAGGAACTAGGATTTATTCTTTTTCCTTGTGATTCATCCATCTCCATAACATAAAAAATAAATGACCTCTATAAACAAATATTCGATCACAGGGAAATTTAAAATCCACCTTGCTTTTCCATGCTTACACAAGCCTAATGAACTGAGAGACCAACTGGTAAAAATGCTCTTTTTTTTTTCTTTCTTTCTTCTTTAATTTTTTTCTTTTTTCCTTTTTTTTCTTCCTTTTTTTTATTTTTCTTTTTATTCTTTTTCTTTTCCCCTGAGTCTATTTATGAGTTTTGTTGAACACATTCATGATAGAAGACAAATCATACTTGAGAAATGTTTGTTGTGCCATGCTTCTCCACTGCTTGTACTTTCCTGTCTTGTATTTATTTACTGTGTGATTGAAATGCATGTATTTCCAGGGCGTAAACTGAGGCTGAGATTTAGCTCTAGAACAGAAGATGTAAAGCAGAATGGCATATCTATTTTATCATTAAAATACCCTACATGTGTTTTGATAGTCTGTAGACTGTTCAAAATAATTTCATCCTTGCAAAGCAGTTACTAAAAAAATTCTGCTGGTCTCTTTGAAGCGTTGCTTACGTCTGCAAACAAGCATTCTTTTCAGCAGAGTTCATCAATCATTTGACAGAATTTGTCTTTCATTTTCTTCTAGACATAGTCTCCCTGCAACATGGTGACATATCACAATATGATCTGGATCACGGTCTGGATTAGGGTTTAAAAAAATCCCCAACTGATAAATATGTCTTTTGGTGGCTCAGATCATAGGCTTGATTTATACGTTAGTCTTGCAGAGAAGCAGTTTTTCACAGTTACAGCCTCCACGGCCAAATAAACTGGAAGAAAGGTGTTCTGAAAGGCCTAATCTGTTGCTGAGCAATTCTTTCACTAACCAAAATAAATTTCTTTCCAGCACCTCAGGAAATCTTGAAGCTGAGTAGTCCTAGAGGAAAGTGGAGAATAAACACAAGAATGGAAAAATAAACTAAACAAAACACTGTTCTGGAATTAACTTGAAAAAAAGTATGATGACAACTAGATTGAGGTCTCAGAAGGCTTGTAAGTCAAGAATTAACTAGAAATGTCTTCTTAATAATTTGTAACTAAATAGATAGATAGCAGCAAGAATTATTTCTTACAACAAGTTCTCAAGCCCTGGTTGTACAAACCCATTGCAATAATTTATACATTTCAGTGAGGAAGCTGCATCGTGTTCCAACTCCCCCCAGCTTCTGCTTGTTGTCAGTGGTAAAGGAGTCATAGGGTAAATGACATTATATTTTATGGCTGAATTTATTTTTCTGTGCTGAATATTTACTTCTGAAAAGTAAGATGTACTTCTGGTTCCTGACTTACAGCCTTTATAAGAGACAGTTGGCTGTGAGAGTAAGTCATGACTGCTGTTTCTAATAGCTCTTACTTATCTTTGGTAATAAGAATTTTGTGGTATTTCAAAAAAAACAGATTAACAGAGTGTTCCATGTGTATATGAAGTAGATCAGTACTTTTTTTACTGAGCTGTAGACTTACTAATTCTATCAAAATATGTGACTGCTAGAACAGAGGAAATAATCTTGCAACACACTTGCCCCCAGCGTAATGGACCATCTAGTGGCCAAAACTGGATCAATACTACCATCAAACTACTGCAAGTTCAAAATAGCCTTGAAAAAGATACGTTTGTATAGTAGGAGGTTTGGGAGAACAGAAAGAGTTCTTGTCCTGTAAAAGAAATTGAGAATCTACTGAGTGCTTCAATGGAGGGTTCAGGACACACATTGAACTTCAGAATAAACACCATAGGCAGCGTGTAGAATAACAAGATTTTTGTCAAGGTATATTAATATTTCTCATTAAGGAATATTGTTGCAAATCTTTGTCTCAGAAAGTCACTTTGACATTAGAAACCTTGCCTTTGAGTTTCACAGCTCCAGAGGAAAAAAAAAATCAGCAGAATAAAGTATTTTGTTGTTCAGAAACTGTGGAAAGTATCAACTAATAATAAAAAGCCTTTGATAGTACCTAGGATTCAGAATGATAACTGAACAGGATGTATACTTGTTCAAATGCATCTATTGAACAATTTGAATAAGTGAAATTCGTACAGAATAATTGTAAGCTTCTTTCTTGGCTGAATCTAAGCTTTTGAAGATGAACCGAGAATAAACAAGCGTGTAAAACTCAATAATGTGAAGGTGATGAAAAAAATACTTTATTTAAAGTGTGTTTCTTATAATCTCTCATTTGACCAATGCAGTCTTTGAATTAAGAACTTTACAGAGACCATTTATGATTCTGTTCAATGTAAGACAATATGCTTGATATCTGAATTAACAGCTCTAGGTAGTTTCTCTGTTCTTTATGTATTCTAGCTGCTACAGGTGAGTTAAAAAGAATGTACAAATATTTGCTAATAAGTACTACATATTTAAAGTCACCAATATGTTTCCTAAAAGTGAAGAATCAATCATACTCAAAGAAACATTAATGTTCCAAGCTGGCTTTTTTGTAAGCATTGTGTTCCCTGGGATCACCATACATTAACAAACATGAGAAAGTGTCTCACTGGTTGTTGTACTTTGTGGCTAATATGTAGTAGATAATGTGTTAGGAAGGAGTTAATTGTTTGCATTGAGTAAAATAGTCAGATGATGTTTTAAAAATTTTGGGTTTCTAGTATAATTAAATTAAAATGTTTACTTCATTTATCAGATTCCCTTGAAATATTTCATTAATCAAATCTAAGGGTCTCTAGGCTAATGACTGCATTGAGATTTTCTTTCAACACAACATATTTTTGTTTCATAACTACTTTTAGATTTTAATGAAAACAACCTAATTCCACCACTAATTTAAGTTTCAGGATGCCCTAGAATATTTTCAGATGGTAAATAAATATTATTTTTACAAAATATGATAGTGACAGTTCCTTACTTTTTTTTTTCTTTTTTTTTTTTTTTTTTTTTATCTTCTGGTGATGATTTAAAGAGTCTAAATCTCAAGAAGCAGAAGAAGCATGTTTATAAACTGTGGGAGCAGAGAGGGGAAAAATCCCCCTATCACCATGGCAGCAAGTGGTCTTTGTCAATGCTTGTTCTCGTGCTTTGCATAGGGAGAGAATATAGGAAGAGAATATAGTCATTAAGACTGCAGGACTGCAACCTTGTTTTGAAAATGCTCTGGGACCAGACATTACCCACTGTTCTTTGAAGTCTGAAAATGCAATTAAAAATAGACTGATGATGAGAGTAAGGTGTTAGCTTGCTTACACTGAAGGCCATGAACTTCAAATATTTCAGCCAAGGGTGAAATAGCACGTGCATTATTAACCTGGAATACCCAAGAAATTTTATAATGGCAGGTCTCCCATAAAAACCATCTTTTTTGAAGATCACAAAAATGCAGAGCACTTGAGGGAAAAACGTAGACATAGCAGTACTTTCCCATCACATTTCTGAAATTTTTATCTCACCATTCTACAAATATTTATCAGTTTGTAGTACTTGATGTATACAGGAACTCAGCCCAAAATCTACCACTTGCATTTCAGAAAACATTGTCTCCTTAGGGGAACACAACTACAAAATAAAATCAAGGAATCTTGAAAGATAAAGAACATTTGTATGTCCGGTTAGGGCAAATTCATTAATGCAATTACTTACGTGAATACAGAATCAGATAAACCAGAATGTGCTAAAAACAGAAGTTATAGTGACACTGAATGAGTTTTATGTGAAGGTAAAATACCAGAATAAAATCGTCTCTTTCAGACCTTAGCTGCCAACAGAGATTATAAAAATAAAATATAATTGTGAGTGTGGTGGATGGGTGCATAAGTTCCACATATTTGTCAGAACAAAACCCAAGGAATCCTTCCCTCTCTTAGTCATCATCTCCCTCAGCCATACAAGAGAAGCAATATTCATCTTGGATCTAAAAATAGGTCCTCCAGTTTCAGTGCTTAGATATCTTCCTCTGAATCAGTTTCAGCCTTAAACAGTTTTGAAGACTGGGTGATGACATCTGAATAAAATAGTTTCTTTCAGATGGAATTATGTCAGGCTTCCATAAATAGAATTTTTTTTTCCCATATCTCTTCTGGATGTATCTTGCCCGACTTGAAACAATTGCCGTTTTCACAGCCATGTGCTTTTACAGGCAACAGTTGCTCCATAAGCAGTTAATCAAGCAAGTCTAATTCCTATTCATCTGCTTACAGGCAGTGAGCTCCAAGCCTACATCTAAAAGTTTTGTTATAAAAATCATTCTTTTTATTTCACACTGATTACTGACCACTCTCTTATTAATATGGTCTATTATATTCCGGGGGTATAAGTAGAAGCATATGAAATCCAACTCCTAGTTTTAAGGCAAGCACAATTGTGCCATTACCATATTTCATTTTGAAATTTCCATTTTTTTCCATCACAGCCATAAACAAAAATAACATACTAGATATATCCATATCCCCACAAATGTACAAATATTCCAAGACTTTTCTTCTTTATTATAATCACAGACTATGCTTTTTGTCTATTTTTCATAGTTCTTATACTAATAACCAGAAAAAAAGATTTGTCACACGACAATACAATTAAATCTTATGCATTTTATCTGTAAAAAAAAAAAAAATAGATCTAGAATAACATCAGAGTGTGCCAAAGCCTAACTATGACAGGTGTGGTTGCTTTTGAACTAATTTCTAATTTTGGAATATACTTCTTGTTCCAGTTCCTCAGGTCAGCATCAGGCCATCTCTCAGCTCTTCCTCACTCAGATAAAAATTTCTGTGTGGTTCTGAAAGTAAGTTAAGCTTCCAGACTATAACACAGACAAAATACAGTCTTCAATTATTTCCAGTTTTCACCTATCTTAGGCCTCTGAGATTAACCATACTACAAATGTAATTGCTTTCTTATTCTCAGGAAAGCAGGAAACTGCAGATTTTATTGGTGAAAAATCTGAGATAAAAACATGATGGTTCTAATGTGTACACCCCATGGGTCTGGACTAAAATCTGGATTTTCAAGTTTCAGCAATTTTTTAAAAAGTGGGGAAGAAGTGGCTGTAAGACAGCAATTATTTGCCAGAGGGACATATTGTAACTTGGACAATTTGAACTGAGAAGTCTCAGTGGGAGGTACTTCTGCTATCTCTTGCTAGTAGACAAATCTACTAACTAAAAAAACTCAGGGCTTGTGCTTTATAACAAGAGCTGAGGAGGCATATTTCGTGAAGATCATGTTCTGTAAGTCCACATATGCTGACTGTAATTAAGCAAATTCATCAGAATCGATTCATAATGTTACAATGTCACACATGGGGAAAAAGAATGAAAATATGCAAGTATTTGAAAAAAAAAATTACTGAAACAAATATGAACATCTAAATTGCATGTTTTTTCCTGCCAAATAATTGCTTTTATGAAAAACAAACTAAATTCCTTTTGATTGATATAAAATCATTACTTTTTCAAAACTCTTTTGAGAACTGTTTATTTAAATGGTTGTAGTTAACAATATCCTCAATATTCAGGCATTAAAAACATTACTGTTGTATTTCTCTGGGGAATGGTTTTTCCCCCCAAGACCCCTAATGCCTGAAACCATATGGTTTGACCTTTCCTTCCTTTCTTGACCTAATTGGCTGAGTGCCAGCCATCCTCCCAGAGTGGGAGACTAGACAAGACCCCTGTACTTCCTTGTTCTTCCTCTTGCCCCTTGGAACCCTTTGAGAATAAATGCCTTGGAATAATCCTGGTGTAAGAGCCTCTTTTGGAACCTTTTGTCCTGTCCCTCTGAGATATCTCTCCAAAGCCTCTCAAGAGCTAGTCCCAGGGGGAGGCTGCGGGGGGATGTTTACACATTATGTAAAAAATGGGTTTCTTTTCCATAATATGGTTTCTGAAGACCCCCCATGGAGTTTACTTTCAACTTCTTAGCAGATTTTCCAACCTGAGAATGAAAGGGAAATATAAAATACAAAATACTTCCCCCAAGGAAAACACTTTCCCAATCGTGAAAATTCCCAAGAGATGAAGTTCTTGAATATATTTGAAAGTTCTGCTTTTCAAAGGGATTATTAGCCACAAAGATTTTTTTATTAAAACCCACTGGTGGGAAAGTTGTTCATCAGCCTCATTCTACTAAGTCCCTTGGGCATTCCACATCATTTTGAAAGCTACAAGCTAAAATCTGAAGCCAAAAAGGAATAAAAAACACAAGACAAAAATACAGCAAATATCTGTGGTGATTATTCTCTTCATTCTAATCCTATCCTCTGCTTATTCTTCCCTTTTTTTCTCTTCAACAAAAGCACTTTAAAACGGACTTTGCCAAAATTATTTGTACTTTATGTTTCAAATGTCTTTTCACAAGTCTTGTTTTCTTTTTGTTTCCTTTCTGCCTGGAAGAGATTAAATCCATTTATAGATGTATCATTAGTTTTTATTTGCAACTTCTTATACTGCAGTTTCATCTGTTTGTTGTATCCCTGAGTTATTTATATATCTTCTCATTTAAATAGGCTTTGTTATTATGTAAAGACTCTTTAAAAATATTTAATTTTGATTGCAGAGTCACTCTGTCCTCCATCTCTTTTTTAGAATTCTCAGATCACCTTATGTAAGCAAAAGTGTTTTTCTGTTTATTTCCTTGCCAGCATAATTTCATTTAAATCTTCCCATCACTCTATGTCAATATTCAGCCTGCATGTCTGAAACTTTACAAGCTGGTGATGGCCTAACATGCCAGACAAGATCCATCCAAATCCAATTCTCTGCTGAAGGTCTGGGCAATAAGAGATCTCCAGCATGACTTGCCTTTTTGTCTCAAGGATTTGTTAAATATGAGATTTTCAAGACCTGATGCAGTGGCTCAGGCTGAATTTCCCATCCTCTTCCAGGAAACTTTACTTTTTTGTATCCTAAAACACATCTGGTTTTGATATTGTTTTAATTTCTATTTCCATATAAAACCACAAAAGATGCAATTCCCAGACATTGTTCAGGCTAACCCACTTTTCTGAGCATGCCATCTTCTTGTGTTTTGAACATGGATCACAGAAATCTTGGGTCAAAAAACTGTGCTCTGTACTCATCAGATGAGCTTATTTATCCAAGCCTAATGAGGACAGAGAGGACTGCACTTCAGCACTGACTCTCATCATGATCTGCCTGTTTAAACATTCAAGGTTGCCTCTAACAATCAGCCTCAAACTCTTCTTAGGCCATCTCACATGGTGAGAGATTGCCTTCCAGTGCAGTTGTTATCGGAGTACAAATTTGTAAGATACCTTTTTCTTCCATAGGATAGAAAAGGCTTAGGGAGGCTTCCCTAATATGTGACTTCAACCTTTTTGAAGCTTGCAGAGCTCCGCCACATAATGGTCTTTTTATTATTCCCAACAGTAGCTTTGCTCTTTTGACATAGAAACCACTAAGTGACCTTCTCAGAAAAAAGTTCTCCTGCGTTAGGAGATGTGCCAGCTGTACCTGCACTGATGGAACTTTTCACTATGACTCAAAATTAATCAATGCCCACATACCCAAGAAAAAGTTCCAGTATACAGGCCAGGAAAATATGCACCTTATCTTAGCACAAACCATTTATTTTTATTTACAGATGTTGTTTCTTAAATCACCTATGCTTCCACTTCATGGATTATTTGCCTGAATGCTGTCCATCAACTATCTGCTCTTCTTCCCATCTGAGAAGCAAACACAGGAGCAAAAATAGCTATTGATAAATACCTATCAATCTTGTCAGTGATGAGCAATGAGCACAGTATTAAATAAATAGTTGTTGGCTGTGGCAGTTTTTGTAAAGGTTCAGTTGCAAGGAAAATATAGCAACTCTTGAATTGTGCACTCTCCTTTTAAGGTCTGTTTGACTGTGGGGAGAGTTCAAAAGAATTGTCAGCTACAGAGATCTTTTGCTCTTCTCCTGCTTTTTGTTCTGCGCTTTGGTCACCACTTTTGGACTCTGTTTTGAACTATTCCCAGTGCATCATAGCTTTGGGAAACTTTCATGGCTTTTACGCTCCCAGTCTCCCAAAACCATAATGATCCAAGCATTCAGAAAAGAGTAGGTTATTGAGATAAATGTTGGTGGGTCTCTTCTAATCAGTGATGATTATAGCAAACTAAACATGAGTAATAACAGGACTATATTGCTCCAGTTATTGACTATGATTTAAAATAAAATATCTTTTTCTTAAGTGGTACAGTGTATCATTATGGTTAGATTTAAATCTAGAGTAAGTCACTTTCAGCTAAATCAAAGCATCATAAGAACAAGTATAGATGTTGGCAGTGGTGCAGCTCAACAAATTGAATAAACTAAGGTAAGGTAATATGTAGACATGTCAGTAGAATTTTCTTTGGTAACTTTAGTTTCAAAGAATCCATTTCAAAATCTGAAATTTGAAAGTCAGAAGTAAAAATCGTGACATCCTAAGTCGATCTTCTGATTAAAAGTAGATCATTAAGCTTTAAACAGAAGATTTTTCCAATGTGTACATGACAGTAAGGCATCCTCCTTCTACATGGCTAACCAATGATTTATCACAGAGAGTCTGGCACAAAGCTTGACATCACTTACAAGCTACATTCCCAGAAATACCAATAAAGTGTGGAATAAGGTCTGCGTTCAGGGTTTACAGATTTTGTATTTTACTTTGAAGATAGGGAGGAAAGGAAGGTGAAAAGATAACTGAAACACTGCATGAATTACCCTGAAAGATTCAAAGGTAATTGCGTCCAGAAGCTCTGTTTTACTTTTCATATTCAGATACACATATATGTAGGCACACAAGGACACTGTTTTTATACAAAAAATAATTTAATATCATCTATGGAAAAATGATCATGAGAAGAATAGTCTAGTCAGAGACAGATGACTAGACTGGGATTTGGGGACGTGAGGGCAATGTTCAGTTGTCAGATTCCATGATCCAGGGTAAGACTTTTCAACTCCTTGGAACTGTCAGACATAATAGCAGAGCCGAGAAAAGTACTTTGCCTCTTTGCAAACCTTGGTCATGGCCAAAATAGGAGGGGGCATCCTAGGGTAGAGTACATGACTACAGTGTTCCTATTCCCTGACAGGCATACATGGAGGGAAAATGGGATTCCACACAAAAAGACTTGGAAATATTAAGAATCGAGACCATTAAAGTTTTGGGATTTTTTAGATTGAGTGCAAGTCATGCATTTAAGCTCCATGAAAAATTAGATAGTTTTGTGATAGAGATGACTAATCAGAAGGGAATAATCAAGATGTTCTCTGTAATAATCTGCCTGCCATCAACTGAAAATGACTAAGCAAAAAGATCATACTGTTTTCTTGATTCTGAGCCAAGTATAAAATACAGATGAAGTTATTTACTAGATCAGAAAAGTATTTCTCAAAAAGGTGGAAAATTTTTAAAAACATCCAAGTCTAATCACCCTCTCTGCAAAAAAACCTGTGATCATATGAGAATTTTTAGAATGGGGAAAAAATGCAGATAATTTTATATAATAACTTGTGACCAAGAGAGCCTTTTTTATCAGAAGAGATTATGAGAGCACAAAGGCCTAAGGATTTAGCCCAGTAAAACAAATACTGTGAGGATTGATATAATTGTTTTCTATAAATACATTAGTAAGGGCAAATTGCAGAGAGGGAGAAAAAGCCTATTCAAGGCAAACAACAATGCTGTCAGAAGAGAAGAAACATATTCAGTGGTCATGAATACATAAGTCTGAACTCTCAGAGGAAAGGGGGTCTGGAAAGCTATCCCTTAGGAGCTCGGGGGGCCAAAAGGAAGCTTGTTTTATATGAAGCTTGCAAATTTTATGAAAAATATTATGATGTAAAATGCTTCAAATGTGGAATATTGGGCTAAATGATCCCTGAAATTCCTTTTAGTCTATATTCCAATGTATATTAAACATAGTAATAGTTTGGGATTAAAAATCTAAAAGTAATGTGACAATTTGGCAGCCTACTGTGGACACTAATTCTGAGCAAGAAGAAGAAGCTAAAGGAAAAGCTTTTATTTTTGTCAAAGTGAATTATGCAAAATAAAAAGTCTGAACTGCATAAAGACTTTTTCCATCAAAGCAGCATTCAAATGGTAATTTCTTAAATTGTGTTATTTTTTAAAGTGTATCCTACCTCTGTAGAAAATATATATCAAGAATTTGAATCCTCACTCACCTTGTGATTTTCAGTTGTTAATTTTGTGGGGCAATCATTCAAGTGCCATGTCATGAAAATAGGCAGCACATTGACACAAAATACAGATAGCTGAGAAATGTAGGTGATCTTAAACAAAGGGCAACGTTACTTGTTCCAGTTTGGATTCTGTATTTCTCATTATGGTAAGGTACATGAATTGTGGGCAGGATGGCTGGTATATTTTCCCTGGGATCCTTAATTCACATAATAAGAGATTTAAAAACTATTATCTCCTTTGACATACATAAACATTTCTTAGTGATTTCTTCCATAGGCTAGTAGAAAGGTAATGGGTATGTTCCTACTACTCCAGAAAAGCTGTGCTTCACGAAGTCTGACTCTTACTTATAGACATAACCCATGCAAAATAGATATGGACCTAGCTCACTGTTTCCGAAATGTCACAAAATACGAGATGAATCCCTGAAACTGTGTGCATACTCTTAGATGTTCTAGAAACAGTGAGATAATTTGAATCATATTTTAATCCCTCAATCACATGCTCCCTTGTATCACAGGCTGGTATAGAGTGTTGAAGGAGCCCATATAGATATCAATTTGTTTGACATGATAATCATGTCAGCTTTTCTAAGTTGAAGGGGCAAGGCACAGCCACTTCTGGAGAGTGAAGATGCTGGAGAAAATCAGTTGCTGGGGAGAGGAACACACATGCCATATCACTGAAAGAGAGAAACTATACAGCTCACTTAGAGCATTTTACTTGACTAAGATTCTGAATCCTATTAAATATTTTTTAATGGATGTATTTATGGAAAAAAAAAAAGGCTTTAGAAAACAATGAGTATAGCACAACACTTTCCCAAGGGCAGTAAAGCTCTTCCTCACTTCAGATGAAAGTTTTATTGTTGTCTTTGCTATAGATGTGTCTGACATGAATCATGTTGAAAACAGGGACCAACGATTTCCTCTCCCAAGAGAACCATTATCCTTACTGGAGACAAACCTCGCTCTGCATATGACACCAACCTGAACACAAGATAAGGAAGTTGCAGAACACACTTAAATAACTCTTTCATGTAAGGCCACAAGGAGAAAATCTTAAGGTAATCAGGGTCTTTAAAATCTCTTAACTGAGTTCTCTGCTGTATCTTTAAATTGGAAGTGTGAATTAAATGAATTTCAAGTAAAATGAGATTAAAGCAATTTCGAGTTATTTGAAGGGCTGAAGAATTACTCAAAATTTCTTTAGCATTGGCATATAAATATTGCTGGAATGGACTATCATAACCAACAAAATAATAATTGGTAGAAAAAATTAAACCACAAATGTTTCTGACTTGGGAGTACTTGGTATTACCCATGCTCAAAAAAATCAGAGAAAAGCAGTGATTGAAATGCGACATGACCAGTTTTAAAAACTAAAAATATTAGTAAAGTGTAAAGAAAGAGAAATACTCAGAAATGCTAGAAAGGAACACAGAGTTGCTTTTCTGGATACCATTTTCATTCATTCAGAGAATATTTAGAATGCTGTTATGATTGGTGTCATATATCACTGAAATTTGTGGGGACCATAACACTATTTTAAGAAGTCTAAGAGGTCCCTTTCTCATTTGCCACCACTGGTGAAATACCAGGAAAGAAAATATGGAAGAATCATAGACTCACAGAATTTTTTAAGACCTTTAAGATCATTGGGTCCAATCATTAAACAAGCACCACCATATTCACCACCAAACTGAGTCTCCATGTCACACCTACACATTTCTTAAATGTACCTAGGGATGGTGATTCTAATTTTTTTTGTTTTGTTTAATTTATGAACATTGAAATACTTAAAGCATGATATCTCAATATTACATTAAGCTTGGTTTTGGCAATTCATGCACAATCTTATTGCTGTTTCATTATCACTTTCTGTTGTTACTCTGTTATTCAGTAGTTTTCAGGGGCCAGTAGATGTAGAGTTTGAGACATGACAAGACAACCTTTCAATTTATGTTAAAAATCAAAAGAAGTAAAATTACTTCCTCAAATGTTGTGTGTGGTAACTGGCCTTTTAATTTCCCTGGTGCTTTAGTCATAGTAATGGTAAGTTGGTGAGGGAATGAACGCAGTTCAAACACCACATTCAATTGAAAGATGCTTATTTGAATGCTAAAAATTTTACAGGATGTTACTTTGTATAAATAACAAAGTAGCACTAACATGCAATTTAGCCATTTTTGTGTGTGTGATGACAGTTTGAAGATGTTTGCATATCTGTTGTGAATGGATGTGCTAGCAGGCCTGTCTGACAGAGATGGGTCATGCACAGGACAGTTACCACAGAGCAGGTATCACCCAGAAAATTTACAACCATATTCATATGGTGGCAATAATTCATACTGTACGTGTGTGAATTTCTAATAGCTTTGTCAAGGAGCACAATTCTCCTATAACATCTTTTTCATCATAGAAATAGAAAATCTAGAAATAGTCACCTACAAATAAGCTCTGACAGAGCAAATGATAAAAGTTGTTAATATTGTTTTTCTATGCATGGATTTGTACCAAATTGTTAGACTGATCTTAATTTAGAAAAAATAACACTGATACCCATTCATCTTTACTGCATCTGGAGTTATGAAACATCAAGCAAACTTTAAAATAAAGTATTTAATTAATTGTTGCAGAAAAGCAAGTAGTAGTAAAGTAGTAGTAGTAAATATAGTAGAGCTGTATTTCAAGACAACTCCAAATTAAAACAAAATATCTTCATCCCCTCCTCAAAAAAACTCTAATTGGAAATAAAAATTAACCTAGCAAAGATAAAAGTGTAACAAATTCTTGACACAGAAGCTTTAAGAGTTTCTTGCCATCATGTCTTCTCAGATTGAGTCCTAGAAATTTGCATTACAGGGAGCTTAGAGAGAGTTGATTACTAGTGTAGGATACAATACAATGGGTGTCTTCTGTATTTGGGTTCAATGTCTGAACAGCATGTGACTGCTTGCCTTATTGAAAAAAAAAATGATCCTTCTGACAGTAATCCTCAACATGACTTTGAAAAGCTTATTTACTAATCCAAATTAATTTAGTTTTCTGACTGACAGCTATTTCAAAAGATAAAATTTATCTGATCACAGCTTGTCATGGCAAAACATATGGATTGTAAGACGTTATCCAATTATTTACTAGAGTTAAGTACACTTATCCTTGTCTACCTGAATAGTTTCCCACAGCCTGTAGTGCACCCTTAACCTTTTGGGGAGGCAAAGTATGTCAGACCCTTCTAGAAATTAGTGCAGTAAAATGATAGCCTATTTTGGAGGCCTTTTGGGTACATCAATAGATATAAGTAAGGGAAGATGTGGATCAGCTACACACAGCATCCTGACTAAGCTGTAGTTCCAGTCCAGAAGATTCCTAGTGCAAACAGGAGGCAGCATCACCAGGATGAGTAGAGAAACCCATCATTTACAGGTTCTGAAACACTCAGTGTTGTGCTGCTTTGGTTTTTGGTGTTGCACGCTTCTAAGCTAATGAAGATATCTTGATGTCAATGCCAAAGCTCACATCAGTTAGATTTGCACTTTATATCTTCCAGATATATTTTGAAGCTTATACTCATGAAGAATGATAGAAATAAGCCATGTTCTTCACAAAATGTCAATAGGCTTTTGAAGGGTCTAGAAAACATGAGGAATGACTGAGGAAGCTGGAGTTGTTTAACCTGGAGAAAAAGGGGACTTCACTGCTCTCTGCAACTACCTGAAAGGAGGTTGTAGTGAGGTGATGGTCACTCTCTTCTGCTATGCCTGCAGCGAGATGACCAGAGGAAATAGCCTTTAAGTGAGACAAGGGACATTCAGATTACATATTAGAAAAAAAAATTTCTTTGTTACAGTGGTCAGCCACTGGGATAGGTTGCCCAGAGAGCTGGTGCAGTCACCATCCCTGGAGCTGCTCATGAGGCATCTGGATCTGGCACTTGATGATGTGATTTAGTGGTTTGGGGGTTACAGTGACTGTGCTAGTTGAGCTGGGCGATCTGGTCTCTTCAAACCTTGATGATCCTATGATTCTAAAATTAGTTATAACTAAGTACAACAATACAAACGAGTACAATTATTCCTTTGTATGCAGAGGATTCCACTTACAGTGTCTAATATTTGTCACATAGCTTCTGCTCTCAAAGTCTTAAATAATACTCACAATTTTGGCCTCAATTAACAGCAGCAGAAACAAAAACACTAACTAGAGTAATAGGTTGGGAATATGAGCTCATTTTTCAAAAGAACAGACTCTCTCTTTCTCATTCTCATTGTTGTCAGCTTTTTCATCCCACATCACTCCAAGATGTACCTCTGTGTCAGCATTAAAAATAGATTGCAGCAGCAGCAGGCCAACCTTGGTGCTTTTAAAATTAAAAGTGCATAAAATACTTTCCCTAAAAACACAGAAAAAAAAAGATGCCTGCTACCTGTGACCTTGTGAACCAACTTGCATATTTCTGAAATGTTATAGCTGAGTTTTAAAACTTTACAGAGTTTGTAATGGAAAGGGTAGTAGATATTTAAATCTACTTAGAATGAAAGTTGTTATATGACAGTGAACCTTCATAACAGCAATACTTCTCAAACTTGCTAAAAGCTGAGAAAGATCCCAGACCTAATTTATTGCTCAAAGGATTATTATATATCTGAGAGTACTGAACGTTCTTATATGCATTTCTTAATATGGATTTCCACTATCATTCTTAAAGTCTCTCTTTTGCAAATAAGAGTCATTATCATTCTCAAATGGAGTGATAAATATAGAAGAAAAACATGTGAGATGTAAGTAGGCATTCTCCTGAAGTGCAGTATTAAAACTAGACTAGCCAATAGCTCATTTTATCTGTGAAAAAAAACCCCAACCTTTTGGATTTTGGTCTATATAGACATGGTAGGAAAAATATTTGGGATAGCTGTATTTTAATTATAAGATAGTGCTCAATCTACAGCATGATAATGCTAAAATTTGCAAATGATCTACTTACAGGATGGCAAGTTATCTTTCAACTGAAATAAGAAAACAGCAAAGCTTGGAGGGAACACAACTTCATTTGTTCTTTATCTATATCACAACTCAATTCAAATTCCTGTTCCTAAAACATAAAACGGCTGGGGAATTTGAATCCTTCTAATTCAGACACAATGTTTTCCCACCAAATGCAGAAGACACCATGCTGCGAGAAAGTTGTGGATGCGACTGTTTCTGTCACCACTTGCTAATGAGTGAAAATCCTTGTTAGTGCTCTCTGCAGGTTATGGGAACACTTTGCGGTTTCCCTTGACTGCCACAAGAGTGGCTACAGAAATGTGCAAACTTGCTCAAACATGCAGAAGAAAGAATTAATTTAAGGGTTTTTTTTCTCATTTCACTCTACTAACATATTCTAATTGCTATTTTTATTTTAATAAGAAAAAATATTTAATTTTTTTAAACTAAGTTTTATTGCCTTATTAATTTTTGCCCCTGTATTTTATGGCTTATTATCTCAGCTGCAAATTATTTTCCCAAAATATACCACAAAGTTGCAAACTCACATTTTATATATATTTATAGCTTGGCCATTAGGGTAGCAATGAGAGGACAGCAAGTGTCAGGACAGAACAGCTTGAATTCCTGCATGGAAAATGGTCACAGCTTTGCCTCCACAGAGATAAGTGTAGGCATTAGATGGAAGTTCCAAATTATCCAGTATAAAGTTGAAAAAATGCTTTAAGTCCTGCTTTTGAGCCTGTGCCATTTCAGCCTAAGTGCTGAAATTCAGCAGCCAGGTCCCATGGGAAGGAGCCATCAAGGTTTAGTATCATGAATATTCAATGTTAACATCAGAATGATGGTGGGACTGGAACTTAATTTGGAAGTCACAGACTCTCAACTGCCCTACTTAGCAGACACATCTACAGCTAAATGCATCCAGATGAAGACTGCTATTTGTTTATTGGAAAACATTTTCAAAGTAGTGCACATCAGGTCAAGGGCCATTGTGCCAAATTGCCCAAGGCACGTGGTATGCTGTATGCTGCGCCTAAGGTGAGGACCCAGTGTCCACCAGGGGCACTTTACAGCCTCAGAACACACAACTACGGCACATTGAGGTTTCACAGCTACCACAGATGACAGACCAGGACTCTTACTGTAAATGCTGCTCCTCAAAAGGATGACAACGATACATGAGTCCGAGAAACTTTTCCCCCCGAGATTTAGGGCAGAAGCAGTTCACTGAACATTGCTTGCTTAGGGCTCCACTGTTTGTATGTTTGAAGAATATTCCTGCTCTGTCAGAGTGAGTTCAGTCATATCAGTACAGGTAAAAAAGGCAGGTGGAGGGGAAGTGAGAAAAAAATCTAAGAAAAAAATTTTCAGATGGTATTTTCAGGTATTTTAAATTTTTTTTCTTCTTATTTCTAGCAAATCAAGAGGCACCTGATATAAATCATCCAAAATCCTGGCAAGAATCATCCTAGTGTATGAAAAAGAGTGCTATAAATGTATACGCATATGTCTATATGTGTATTTTTGTAAGTGTAAGTCAGTGGTGCATGTTGAAATTACTTGTTTTCTTATTTCTCTCCTGTTACTGTAATATTAGCAGTGCCTTTGTGAAAATCATGGTTTCCCTCAAGTGCAATATCTTCCTGTTGTTGATTGAAACAGTCAAATTGCACAGCCATGTATGACATTACGATTTTGTGCTAAGCTGTACTATTTTGACAGAAAACACGGAGCATGAAAACCCTCAGCTGTTGGTAAGTAGGGGAAATAGGGAGCTTGCTCCAGAGAATTAACTTACACATGACAAAATCTTTTTTTAAATAATGTTAGGATAAGCACACTTGTGATGTAAATCCAAACGATGGTGGCTATCCCAATATTCTTTAGTATGTTAGATCACATCACGGTAAGCAGCAGATCATGGTAAGCAGCAGATGGGCTGAATTAGTCATGTATTCCTCTCTGAGCTAGAGCACACTTCTGCAGGTAAACCGAGCTGATTATCAATCACCGCAGCACTTTTGGGTGCTTCAAAGTCTGCTGAACTCCTTATTATGGTTTTCTTTTCTGTGAGAATAGAATATAGAAATATTTTGTTTCCTCTCAGGACATCTTTTTTAGTGAATTTCTTAGATAAAGAAATATATATATATACACATATATATATAAAATTTAAAACATAAAACATTTTTCCCTGACAACAGGTGCTTGAACAGGCATACATAAGATAAGCAGGTATTTTGAAATTAAAGTATGTACACATAGAAAAACTTGTATTTTCATTAATCCCTTTCCTTTTCACTATTTCTTTTCCTTCTTTGTGCATTCACAACTCAGTTACCATTTCAGAAGGAGGAAAATGAAATTGTGGACTCAGAAGCCAGTAGGTGAATGTAGAAAATGTGGGTGGGACCCCAGTCCATGAGGCGCAGCACCTCACTTGATGTGACTGGGTGAGCACCTATGCACTTTGGGCAAGCACTCTCCTCTTAGGGGAGCCATTTAAAAATCTACACTGTGGTGCAGTGGTAAGTGGGAACTGTAAATGAGAATATTCTGCAAAAGTTAGTGTTTGTTATTTCACAAGAAGAAACAATGCAAAATGCAGGGCATTAGACTCATGCCTTGGAGTCCTTACATCAGTAAGAGAGAGAAAAAAATTTCATTTCAGCTTTTCTTTTCTAAAAATGGTTTTGTTTCAGCCTTTGCACAGTGGAAGAGAATATATACCAATTGATGTACATTAAAAACCCACCTCTATAAAAAGCTAATGTGTCCTTGCCTTAGTGATGGTACCAGAGCTAGCTTTAACTGAATATATTTACTTCATTTATTTCCAGACTATTAAATGCAAATTGCCTTTAATGCTTTTGATTTATCAGGCTCATGTTGGACTTATGTTTGGCAATATTGCCCATTTTTTCATTATTTTTTCCATAAATACTGAAGGATATCTTCCATGTACATCATATGCCATATATACCAATCTGATTTTATGCACTCCAGTCGCTAGAGGACAATAAGAATTTTATATTCCCATGGAAAAAAAAAAAAAGTGCCTCTGATCTAGTAAGAACATATCTTAAAGTCAATGTTCCTGATTCTTTACAGCTTGTGTGACAACTTTATCTACTTACTAATAGCATACCTGCCTGGGAAATTACTCTCAAATTGGAACATTTTGTAATGTATTTTCACCTTCATGAAACTGGTTTAGAGCTGCAGACAGAGGCCACTGAAGCCTGAGGGAAAAGCACTTAATGCCATTTTTCTGCAAAAAATATGTATTTGAATTTTAACCAAGACCCTAGAAAGATCATATTGCCACCTGTTTGCCCACTGCCTTTTTTTGCCCCCACCCCAATGACACAAAACTATTCTATTCAGACAACTGCAGTGTTGTGGTGCTAATTACTACGGGTTTGCAGCTTAAGGAAATAAATTCCACACCTCTAAACCTCCAGATTTCAAATCTGTTCTTGCTTGAGATATGTAGCATCAGACCTGGACTTGACTTAGTTTCTGTCTTATACTAAACTCAGTAGCTGCAGTGTTGTTTGTAGTTTCTACTGAAGAAAACCAACCCGAACCAAAACCCCATCAGCAACTAAATATCCACTACACACCAAACCCAAAAAGATTTGCTCAGGGTGCCATTTTTGGGGGAAAGAGTAAAATGTGGTTCTAGGAGGACACTTGAGAGTTTTGTTTTGTTCTTTTACTTTTCCTTTTTTTAAAAAAAAAAAAATTCAATATTTGCTTTCCATTTCTACTAGGGAGAGTATCAATCAGGTTTTAATCCAAAAATATAAAAAATTGCTGCCAGCCTTTGAACCCTAAACAATGCAGAGAACAGAGCTTTTAATAGCAGATTGTGACAAAAGTAATATTCTTAAACACTGACATCTCGTGGCACGCTCTAGAAACAACAAAATTCTCCAGAGAGGTCTTTTTCTAAGTGAAGGTCAAGCAGAGCAAATTTTACATAAGACTCAAAATACATAAATATTTTCACTCTACTTTAAAAAGCAAAAGTGATAGATCTATTTTCTAGCTGTATCGCTATCAAAAAAACCAACATAGAATTAGTTTCACAAAATACTAGGGTAAATGCTACATTAAACAGCACAAAGATAATTAGTTGAGAGCATTTTGCAATTACTTAGGAATCTTTTTTCCATTAACACTATTAATAAATTGAGCAGCTTTTAGGTAACCACAATGGGATATGTAATGCCAATAAAGCACTTCAGTAACAGGTCACATAATTAAAGGGCAAGTAATCATCCTGGAAACAACAATGATGATTTTGAAGTGGTTTCATTACTGGGGTACATCACAAGGTGATTGCCATTAAGCTAAAACTATAGTGTATTCTTAAACTAGGGGAAAATAATTGCCATGCTGCCTACAAGGGAGGTGGTGTTCCATTCTAACCTCTTCAGAACCAGCCCTAGAAAACAGTCCACCATGTCTGGCTAGTCTATAGAGCCAAACAAATGACCTTTTCTAATAGTAATAGCAGAATCTCTTTTTAATTTCTTTTTTTTTTAAAATTGGTGCCACTGGAATACCTCTTAAAAATACTTGATATCAGTTTGCAAAATATAGTGAGTACAGTTGACAACGACTAAAAAACCTGAAACAAATTACTTACAGTCACTTACAATCAGCTTTTATTTGATTTTACAAAATGACTACTTGCACTCCTATTAGTTACACTTACTCATCTCTCTGGCAGTGGTCTTTAGAAAGTGCTATCAGAAGATCAAAAAGCCTTCTCTCTTCAAAAAGAATAACAAAAAAACCTTCTCCAAAAGTAAAAGTTCCCACACAGGAGAGAAAACCTTAAGAACGGTGTGAGTATGAGTATGATATAAGAACTATAACATGTCTGAAAATCAAATAATAGTACATGAAAATATGCTAGAATTCTGAAACAAATAAAAATACTTAAAAATGAATGAGACTAAAACTAGGAGATAATTGCAAACTGGACCATATGAAGAATGAAAAAGATTAAGGAGAAAACCCAACTTTCTTTAAGTGCTTACACAGTACAAGTGTTGAAAGAGAGAACAAATTTGGTGCTTTGTTGGAACATCTTTATACCTCAATTTTTTTTTTTAATGTCCTGCAAATTTTCCAGATGTCTTGACTGGAAAAGTGCACATTGTTAAGGGTACTTTTTCATTTGGATTTTAAAATACAGAATATGCTTCTACTTCTGTCAATCACAATGGATTGTCAGTGGTTCAAGTTGGGAAAAGAGTAGTGACATAATGAAAAACTGAAAATAAATTCACTTATCTCAGTTTTTTGCCTCTACTTCTCCTCTGTGTATCTACAGAAAAAAAAAAAAAAGTCTATGTACTGTTAAGAAAGAGACATACTACTCTGTGACAGTGAATGATATGTTGAGATCACTGTTGGAATAAACATACCAAGAGAAGAAAAACATATAGGCACTTCAAACTAGGAAGTCCAGTATCACAATGTTCCTCTTTTCACAAAGTGGTTTTCAGTTTTAACACTATCTTTTCCTCTGGTGCATGCTGAAAACATGAGGCAAATGTGGCTGTTTGGAAGACAAAGTAATAATTAAAATAAGGCAATAAAAATTGATATCAAACCAAACACACAGGTATCAAAGGCTTAGTTTTACTCTGAGAAAAGGATGAGAAAAATCTCTATAGGTGAAGGCGTTTAATTCTCTCTGGAGTTGTTCCTCCTGAACAATCCTAGCCACTAAAGTAAGTTAAGTAGCAACCTACAGGGAAACTCCCTCACTCACTGCCAGGTAAACTCAGAATGCGATACTCTAAAGAGGTTTTTATATCAATTTTCATGAGAGATGAATTGGGAGGGTCCAATTTCTCATCGTAGGAGCCCAGCATGACTAGCTTAGATGAATACATCCACACTGTAGCCTAATTTAAACTTAAGATCCCAGATGCACTGATATCAGTAGAAATTTTATGCGTAAATGGCACTGTGAGACAGCCCTCATAAGCTTCAAAAATTCAGAAGCAGGGTCTGATTGTACAAGTTGCTGACACTCAGGTCCTCAGGGTATCTAGGCACTTATCTCCTGCTGAAGGGAATTAAACAGAAGGCATCAGAGGGTGATGCTGAAACTCCTGCAGGCTTCATTTACATAAATGATGAGGTTCAAGTCAGTGGTAGCTTTCATCTTCAGCAAGTCCTATTCTCAGCAGTTGAACTTCCAAATAAATTTTAAAACTCATTCTTTCTCCATACTTAAACATGAAATCTCTTCACAAATAATTTTCAATATGATTTGTCTTCTGGCAGAGGACAATCACTCAGTACACACTTTTTATGACTTAAGAAATTCTTTTAGATTCTGCTTTTTTGTTGAAGTAGTTTGCTTCAACAAACTAATTATGTCAAAAAAAAAAAAAAAAAAAAAAACAAAAACAACAGCACACTTCCAATATCAAGCATTAGGAAATTAGTACAAACTGGAGAAAGTATAGTGGAAGATCACCATTAAAAATTAAAATAGGCATACATGTATACACAACTGCACCGCTTTCAGTAAGCTCTGAGCTGCTTGTTTCTGCATTTACTTCCCCAACATATTAATCCCCAACAGTAGCAGGAGTGTGTATGTGTGTGTAACATCCTCCCCTCAGTTTCATTTTGGTAGTACTTGGAAGGTAATTACTAATCCTGTTCTCTCGCTTCTTCCTCCTCCTCACCACAAATTCCCATCATAAGACAGGGTGCAATTACAGCGTGATAGAAAGCTCACATCCCTCCAGCCCTGTCCAGCTGTGCTCCACCTTTGGTTTGCCTTTTCAAATACAGCATCCCTGGAAGGAAGGTATCATCTCCTTAATGACTCTGGACTTTAGGCAGGAGTTGTATGAAGATTTCTTATCTTTTAAATCTTTGTGAGACCCTTCATTCAATATCTATATGGATATGTATTTAAAAGACTTTAATTATGGATCTGATGAAAATATTCCTTAGTAAAGGAGCTGTTGAATACCAGGAAGATGCTTAATTATGAAGTTGTTTAAAATGCAGAGGATTGGGTAAGTACATAATTAAGGAGCTATCATTCCCAACACAGTAGGGAAAAAATGGCTTTGAATTCCATTAAGTAATCAAGGATTGATTAAATATGTCTAGTACAATGCTTGGCCTGTGAGGAGTATTGTTACAGAATTTTATGAGCAGTTCATATGTTTGGGCCATATTGATATAGTTATAGTAAGAACTGGGGTTTGACTGGGAACCACAAACATTTTATAATTTAAAATCTTTAATATTATTCCAAACATCTGTAATGAATGTTAGCTTGTGTCTGCTGCAGGTCCCAAAGACATCTGTAACACTTGATACTGAAAAACAAATTTACAAGAAAGTAATTAATATCCTTGGGTTTGAACAGGTAATTTTAAAGTAAAATTGGAAATCAGATAGGATATTTAACACAGGATAAACTCATTTGAATAATGCAACCGTTCAGAGATAACTCTAATTTCAGAAAGAACTGGTAAAAAAGAGAAGGCGCTTGTAATATACACTTGAAAGCTGGAGGAAAGAGAAAATTAAGCTTTTTTTCTCTCAAAAAAGAGTTTGAAACACTAAAGGATGGTATTTTTCTACACTACGAACCCAATCCTTTGTACACTTGGTTGTATTTCGTGGCATAATAATAGTGAGCATTTCAAACAAAATTTTATTGCTGATGCTTTTAAAACTTGTACCATCTGACCTATTCTGAACACATACTGAAAAATTTGCGGTGTCATTGACTTTTATCTCATACAAGTAATCTGATTCAAATTAAATATGTTAATAGTATAAATTATCTAGTTAGAAATAAGCACAAGCCTACTATCTCCATAACCACAAAAAGTAGAAATTTAAGAACTATATAAAGTAAAAATAAAAAATTCCCTGGGAATAATTCTAGCAGGTTTGGATGCTACTATATTTTTTATTCTCTGAAGGAGAATGGAAACAAGAAGGGTCTTTTGTTGTTGTTGTTTCCTGAAGAAAAATGCCATCAGCCTCAAGTGGCAATATATGATTTCACTTTGACCCCAAGTTCTGCAATCAGTTGACCCTGACCCTGGGAGCAAAGCACACCAGCAAGGAATCAACAGGTGTCTGATGAGCAGGGTTGTTTGCCTGTGCCGGCTAACAAGGTTACTCTTGCTGTTGTCCCTCTGCCCTCCACACACGGATGCCTGACCTGTTTGCTCACCAGCTTTTAAACTGAATCATTTACAAGCAAAGAATTTTGCAGCTTGCCTAAACAACAGATGATTACTTTACAGTGTTATATTGCAATAGATGCTTCTATACCTGTGCATGGAAGATAGGGCAGAAGGGCTGTAGTGGTCACATACACACATATTCCCCCTTTTCTCTTAGATTTACAGTGGACCCTTCATGTCACTATCATATTGAGAGGAAGGATAAAATAGATAGCCAGGCAGAGGAAAAAAACCCTCCTGACCATTAGGGTTTGACTAGCTGAAGTTTTAAACCATGAGATTTTACTTTAATCATTATCTTAATAGATTTTCAAACACTATAAAAATAAGGGCAATACCAATTATCTTATTTTAAAGGAAGGGGATATCTAGAGTAATAAGAAACTGATATTTGGAGGATTTTTCTTTTCTTTTTTCAGCTTTTGATTTCTCTCCATCCTTTGGATTATCTAAAGCGTTTACAGAGAATATATCAAATAGAAGTTGTTCAGTAGTTGGGCTAAAGCTGTGGATCAAGAGCAACAAAAAGAAGACCCCCAGAATGTCTAGCCCCTGGAATGATCCAAGAAGATACAGAATTCCTTACAGAAGCCAAGTTCACCTTTGATTCTCAGAAAATTTGGGTTGTTTTTAGAGAAGGTAATGAAGAAACCTCCCACAACAGACATTCCAAACTGCTCTAGTATTTATTACCTTCCTTAATAGAGTACTTTGACCTTGTTGCAGATTGTAATTGCCTAATTTCAGTTTATATGCCTTGGATTAAGAATCCATTTTCTCCTAGTCTGGGATATAATTCTGTTGGGTAAGAAACTACATGTTATCATTCTCTCTCTTTGTTAATGAGCAAAACCAACTGCATTCCATAAACCTTGATTGTAAGACTTATTTGCCAGTGATTGCATCATTTTTGAATGTGAAACTTCCATGAAATGGGTCTTATAACATTGCTCTGGTGGCAGTTTCACCCATGCTGTACTCAGTGGGAAGATTATTCCACAATTTCTGCTTGTATTAAGACACATGATGTTTTATTGCAGCCATTTAATCAGGCAATTAAATTCTTCCTAGTATTGCATTATTCAGAGTGTCTGCTTCACCAGTATGTGCATCATCTACAGCCTCAGGAAGCACAGAAACTCATTGTGTAATCTATTGAGCTGGGAATGAAGGAGCACTCCTTAAGAAGAACGACTAGCCCATTTAACAGCTCAATTAACAACTTTAATAAAACGGTCAGCAAGCTAGTCCGTAATTTATCCAGCCTCCTATCTTAGCATTATTAATTGTGTTTTAATGGGATATCTTGTTCAATATCTCAGACAAATCCACTCATTTCACCCCCTGTTTGTTTTATGAAGAAAGCTTGCAACTTTGGATGTATTTGACACTACTTACTTTAATTTCCTTTACCTGCCTTTTCAAAAGCCACAGCTGAATAATGACACAAAACAACCTTCTAAAATAGGTATATGTATTTTCAAGTATCTTTGTTTTTAAAAGTGTATTTTTTTTAATCTGAGTTTCACAATTTTTTTGATTGTATATTTGTGAAGGGAAGAAAGATGATTTACTGAGAGAGAAAAGAGATGAAGTAAATTTTTTGAAGGTAAAAAACAAGTAAAAGACAATCATATCAAGTATCCTTTCAACATCACCAAATGACATGTCCATAAAAAAAGAAGCAGTTTCACAGAGCAAAGAGAACCTCTACAGATGGGTCACACTGGGAAAAGGAAAAATGTAACTGCTAAAATGTAGTGAAGCATCCCCCACACCCCCAGCATGTGTTTCCGAGTAGGGAAAGAGTTTCAGTTTACCTTTAGACATTTTAGGAAGTTTAACTAGAAAGTTCTGTGCTTTTCCTCACAGTAACTGGCTCAGTGCCAGCACAAGAGCATAGATTGAGCTCCAAAAGTGTAGCTCAAAGCCTGTTGCTAATCTCATTGGACCAAAAGCCAAATTGTCCCTCCTAAAGACATTCAGTGTTTAGGAGGGAGCCTAAAGGAAGTAAGAGGCTTTTTGGAGTGCTTCTAGCAGGGTGTCAGAGGTTTCCTGGGACACTTGTGAGTGGCTTTTCATTTGTTTTCTGTAACGTCTTTTATTTTGTCATTTTTCTTCATTAAACGTTTTACTTTACAAAATACCTCTGAAGAGCAGTCTTGCTGAAATTATTTTAAGCCAATCTGCAAGGGCTGGACCCTCAGAGATTGATACATTTACATGTGGTTTATAAAACTCTGGCAGGTGTTAACCTGTATCACTAAAACTTAAGCTTTCTCTGCTAAAGTACTTCAAGGAGTTAGTTGCAGGCTCTGCAGGAAAGAAGTCTCCTTTTCACAGCAGTGGTATGTAAATAGGTAACTGTTTAGACAAAATAAGGTCTTTCTACCATACTTATGCTGATTGTCCCAAGTGAAGATGAGTGTCACTTCTACAAAACTAATGACTTGACCACATAATCCCTTAGAGCAAAAAATAGCAAACAAATTTCACTAGCCTGCATTGCTTCAGATTCCATCTGTGACCATCTTGTGTCACTAAATCATGTCTCTGTAACCAAATGATAACATGGCTTTCCCATCAACTCCATTGTTCTGGTGCCCCATTTCAAAAAAGCATGCTCTTATTTCACCTGCATTTCTAGGTTATCAGTTTATGGCCTCTCTCTTTCTTGTTTTATAAGTTAATATCAGTCACGTTCTGTCTCTAATAGCAACTCTGGAGGTGCCTCTTGTCTCCTCTGTCCTCTGCCTTTGTTAGACCTTATCATCTTTCCCTCTTCCCAGCCAGATGGATCAGAAAAGAACACTTGAATGTCTAAAGACATTGTGGCTGAGCTCTTGCAGTTGCTTTTATTCTTCTGTACCAGTGTTTTGAATATCACCAAGCTATTCTTTCTGTTTCTTGTGCCTTCTTTCCAATATGAACTGTCTTCCTGAGCATTGGCTCTGTTTCTATAGTCCACCTTTGCTTTTTGCAGTCCGTGTCTGTTCAGCTTTTGTTCTTTCCCCAGTCCTGAGCGGTCCAATTTTTTTTTTTATTAAGAGGCATCAAAATAATGTTATAAAAACCCCACAAATATTAAGATTAGGTGCCCAGTTTCAGTTGTTGCAACTTCCTCTCATCTAGGGCTCCTCTTATTGCTCAGATCCATTAACTACTAACAAAAAAACCCCCTAAACTTATATAGTAGTCACACTCACTGCACTTTGGCAATTTGAATGCAGACATATTGTTCCTGTTTTCCTTGTGTAACAAATTCAAACTTATTTCCTTCAGATCACTGTTAGAAGTTCTATTCTCTGCGTAAAACTCCTGAATTCCAAAGTAGCACAAGGTTAGGAGCCTGATTTCCCACTTCACTAATACCTATGATCCATTACAGCATCCACTGAGCATTGAATTAATGCCTTTAATTTCAAACAATTAATTGCAAACAATTTCCTGAGGCTCACTTTCCATTTTCTTTTAAATATTTTTTCAGGGATCATTTTGTGAAAGATTTCCAAACATACTTGTATGTGTGATTTGTATGAACTGTACTAAATATGACTATAGATATAGCACATTTGGATATCTGTGTGCATAGATATGTGTAGGAGATAAGCTGCACTTTAATCATCCAGACTGAGCAATTTGCTGAGGCCTTTAGGCCGTGGCTCTGAGGCCTGTAGAGGCTTGTGGCACAGATAGAAATTAGTGCCAAGATTGTGTCGCATTTAGAAATTTTCACTTAAGGTGTTGCCAAGGGTCAAAGGGTTTCATAGTAGTTAACAAGTATAGTAATTGGTGTGGACATAGCAGCTACCTTAAACAATTTATTAAACAATGAGTGTTTGCATTCTTCCCTGTGCCTTGTACCAATAAAATGTATCTGTAAGTGTAAACTATATAGAGTGTATAAAACCAGCCATCTTACACAGAACAAAGGAGAAACGTAGCAGTAATCATATTGATCGGACCTGCGTTTGCTTTGCCGACTTCCCTTCATTATTTCGGGGTTCCCCCGCCACTTCGGATATGCATGTATTATGTTCATGTGTACATGAATGCATGAACACACATTTAAGTATATATATGACTTATGTACATGGAAGATGTCTTCCCATACTTTTTCATAGTGCTGCTTTCCATCAAGCCAGGAGAAAAAAGAAGTTAATAAGATCATTACTCATGTTTAACATTAGCCTGAAATTCCCCCTGAACCCTCTGCTCCTTGTCTTTTTAGTCCTCTATATCTCAGAACACAGATTGTGTAGTACTACATACCTTGACACTGCCCAACACTGGGACAGTGAGTTCTGTGGGTTAGAACTACACAAATAAAAGCAATGCAAGTAGCAACTGAGAGAAAATAATTTCAAAATTTCTGATCCAAGCAACATGAAATGCTGTTGACAAAGAAAATATCATGTACTTTGAGGTTTTCAAAATAAATTGATTACTTTAGGCCTGCTGTGAAGATAATTGTGATTTTATTTCCATCAAGAGAAAGCACTTAAATCTACCATCAACCAAAATGAGACTTCAGAATCAAAGTATGATTTTACAGATGTAGACATGAAAATATTTGCATTGAATACTCTTACTTAGAGACATATCTACTACATTTGGCATTTTGCAGTACATATTAATTCAGTGACAAAATACACCTACACACTAACTCTTAGTATAATAATGAACTGTCTAAATTGGTTTTTTGTGCACCAAAACAGAGCAGATATACTTCTGACAGTTTCTTCTGATTAAGGTGATTAAAGAGAACTAAAACCCTGATAGCAAATCTCTTAGAAATACACCTCTTGTAAAATATTTTTAACATTATCAAAGACAAAGATATCATAATCAAAGACAAGTTATTAGCACAGAAGATCCTGTCACACAAAAATTATATCTGGACATACAAGAGAGGGAATCATCTGCCTGACCCTCAGCTGCCCTTTCAAGCAAATCCTCCATGAAGAAACATCCAACAGTTAAGCATGCCAAGATAATAGTCAGGGGAAAGAGCTAAAATTATTAGGAAGCAGATGGTACTAAAGGAAAAAAATACATAGATATTTTACACTGTTGCTGAGCAATTCCACTGGTGTTAGATCCCTACCAGGGTAAGTAGAGGCACAAGGTATTGACACCATATCAAAGACTAAAGTTCAATATGGTTATTTTTCACTCTGTAGACTTCTTGAAAACAGACTGATATCTATGAAATTCACATGTCAAATTATGGAATGAGCATATTTCCAACTATAACTAGGATCGTAGTTTAAAAGCTTTAGTATTAAAATAGCAATTATTGGCGAACAAAACAAGTAGAGGCTCTTTTATAGATCTTATGAACATCTGTGAGGGCAAAAGATCAGTAATAATCCCAATAAAGCAATTATTTGCTAAAAATATTTTTGTGTAAAAAATATTTCTATATAATCTGTGCTCAGCATGCAAGTTGGAAGAAAAATTATCTGCAATGAATGGATGAGTCTCTAGTTGACTTGTTAAAAGTTCAAAATTTAAGTTTCAAGTTTATGGTAATTCAAGTGAACACAACAAATCTTTTCTACTTTAAAAGGAGAAATAATTGCTAAACAATGTATATTTTCTTACTGAAAAATTCTTTTTAACAAGACACACCATCATATGTAATCAATGGCATCATTTTAAGTTGCTTTCCAAAAAAAAAAAAAAAAAATCTTTCTCACAAGGGTACCACATCTTATTTCCAACCTAGTTTTTCTGATTATGTGGAATAGCAAAAGTGCATTTCTGCCTCATACAATCTCTCTCATACTACCAGAGTGGCAGGCGCCATCTGACACTAAATATGTATTGTCCCAAGCTATTGCTTATAATAGATTTTTAAAATTAAATTGAAAATATTAGTTTCAGATTTTTCAAAGGAAGAAGGGATGAGCAGTGAAAATATTGCCAATGTATTTATTAAACAAAAATCAACTTTAAAGGCCTGCACACCCAACTGGTTCAAAGAAAATAGTAAAGTAAAATTCTTGCATATTATTGAATTCTGTAAAAAAAAAAATTGAAAAAATAATACTGGCATGCATATTTCATTACTTTCAAGAGGAAAATGTAATAGTAGGGTTTTGTTATTATGCCTGATTGCTTTCCTAGGAAGAAAGGTGTAGATTGTTCTACTTTTCACATGAAATAAAAAACATTTTCAGAAGAACAGTTCACAAATAAATCAAAAGTCTGTTTCTCTGGAAATCATATTTTTATCATGACAAAGTTATTTTAAAACAAAATTTATTCATAATATATTCACTCCTATCCTTGCATCTTAATGGGGATCTGCTTGAGTAGAATGGCAAGAAATTTATACTTGTTTCACCCAATACTTTTAAAAAATAGTGGAAAAAATGAAAATTAACAAGTATTTTAAATTTCTCATAAAACACTGAAAATAAATCTAGTAAATGCATCTTCTCTAATATGGATCCTTTCTTTAAAAAAGATTGCAGAAACAGATGGAATCCTGATGTCTCCTGGTTAAATAATATGAGGTGCAAGATACTGTAACTATCTATCACAGAAGTGTGCCAAGACACTTACTTTTTTACCGAATTTATTTGAAAACATCTGTTTAACCTTCAAAAATAGTGAAAAATTATTTTACCACCCTCATTTAAAACTTACATGCTATAAGAGCAAAATAACAGAAAGTTAAATGCTTTTCCTTAATCTTAAATTTTAAATGAAAACCCATGCAAGATGACCAGCACATTAGTCAGAATACAGTTAGCTGGATGTGCACCTGGTTGAATGAAATGTAGTCTTTCAAATGGTTTCTGTGATGAAATGGAATAATTTCTTAAGCAGTCATGTGATGAAGATGGATTTTCAGCTTATTATTATGAGGAAACACTGATATTCTCTATGTCCTTAGCATCTATAGTTTTTTTCTCTAAACATAGTTTTACTATAGACAACTAAATGTAGAAAAATGTAGCTATGTACATGTTGTGCAATGTTTCCACTACTGTACATAACAGAGAAATTTTGTAAAAATATTCATAGATTTTTACTATAAAATCCTGCAGAAGTCATTCAAGCTGTGTCAAAGATTTTTAAAAGAACAAAAAAATCAGCAAACGAACAGATTTTGTGCAAAGATTTAAAAATTTGTCAGAAATCAACACCTAAGCAGACACACTAAACACAGTGTTACTCAAATCTTAGGCACAAGGGGGTTTTTTTACAAGTTTAACTTAATCAGTTCAAAACTGAGCAGAGCTGTTTGAATGAGACACTGGCAGCATAAATGTGTATTTAGCATGCATCCAGGAATTTGTCTTGTTTTCATACAGGCAGAGAAATAGAAACAAGAGGGAGGGAAATTTCCATGTGCAAGTTTATAGATGTTAATGCATGGGAGAAAAACATGGGTCATCTTGCTGTCAGATCTCAAGCCACACAAGATATTTCCCTCTCTAGGCAAGAGAACTAATCTGTCATGTTAGTTTGCTGTTACGTCTGGCTGTCTCTACAACAAGCAAACCATTACAGCACCTGAGGTGTGCACCTGTATTTGAGGTGTAGTTCTGGAAGCCAAATTAATAACCATGGATGAAAGATGGTTGGAAGTCTTTTTCTCAAGAAAAAGTGCTGTGGAAAAGATGTCTTGGCGCACTTTTCTGCACTGATAAGCCAATCATATCATGTGCAAGGTCTCATTAAAAAAAAAAAAAAAAAAAAAAAAAAAAAAAAAAAGGAAAAAAAAAGAGGCAAAAACTATGAGACATTTGGAATAAGAATTGTTCTTGGAAATGACTTAAATACACTGTAATAAAAAATAAAAATAGCCCACTTTTACAAAGTGATACAAACTTACTGTAAATCCATTGTCTGAGGTCAGGAAATGTGAAGCCAGAGTGAAAAATCTCAAGACATTATCTCAAAAGTAAAGCTTTGTCAGGCATTTATCAGAATTACTTTTGAAAACTTTGTCATATGAGGTACCTAACTTCAGAGTTAGATTCTTACCTTATTCAGTACCCTCAGCTGACACACATCCTCACATAACCTGTGACATTAACCTGTCATGGCTATTTGAATAACATATTTTTTTTTTTTTTTTGGCAGTAACAAGAAACGTTTGATTTAAAATATTGCTTGTTGATAATACGCTGAAAAAATACTTTTATCTAATGGAAAATGCAGTGAACTGACAAGACCAGAATAGCTTTGAAATATATTTCAAATCTGCTAGCAAAATATTTGTATTGCTTTGTATAAGTTTTTTATTCCCCAAAGGAATGCTTTAGGAGATGTACTTTGACTATGAGGCTATTCAGTAATAATTTGGCTCCACAGATTTGGTTTGCCAGCATTCTTTGTACATTTTCTGAGTCTGATGGGAAAACAAAGAACAGGTACTAACATAAACCAGGTATTTCAGCTGCCTCTTTGCATTTCTCATAAGTGGGCACTGAAATATGACAATAAAGATGAACATGAACCTCTAGAATTCAATAAGCCAAGGGTTTTATCAGTAATGGGAGTAAACGGCAAAGATTTTTCAAAAATTTTGCGAAGATTACAGAGGTTGTGTTGAGATTTTAAACATCACTTTTAAAGAGGGCTGAGGCCTTTTCCCTTAACTTTTTTGTCCGCCTATGAATCAAACACCACAGAGCTTTGACTGACCAATGCATTACATAATGATTTGTCATTACAAGTCGTTACAATCAAAATTACTTGGTTTTTTACTACAAGATGGTTTCCATAAAACATTTTTATCTTACTAAATGTCATAGGTTTTGTAAAGAACATGTTATTCTATTCCATCTGGGTGGAGAAAAGTTGCTTATCTTTGCCCAAATGGGTCAGTGTCGCTTATCAAATGGTAGAGTGCTACTTATCTCTCTTCATTGTTTCACGACTTCCATGGGAATGTCTTCTGCTAATGGACAATTAAGAGCTCACCAACAACATGACACATTACATCGTACTATTGTAAGATGCTCCACACAGGGAGGAGAAGCCAAACCATCTTAACCTAGATAAAAAGGAGCCACAGTCCCACTAGGTATCCAGTTTTTCCACCGGATCCCTGGAGGAAGACCGGACCCATCTCACCCTTACTGGACCCTTTTTCTTCAACGGGACCATCTCTACTCCAACAGAACCACATCTGCCACTCCAGGAGGGCTTACTGTGGACTGCTTCCAACACCCTGACCAACAGGGTGTCAAGTTGTATTTCTGACTCTGTCAGGGTTTTCTAGGATTTCTTGTTTATTTGTTTGCTTATTCTTCAGTACTACAACATTTGTATTTTTATATCCCTAGTAAAGAACTGCTATACCTATTCCCAAAATCTTTGCCTGACAGCCTTTTAATTGCAAATTTATAATAATTTGGAAAAGGGGGGAGGGGCTTACATTTCAAGGGAGACTCCAACCCTCCCTGGCAGATACCTGTCTATCTAAACCAAGACACTAAATAAAATTCAATTGTCTGCATGGGAGATCATATAAGAAAAAAAATTCTCTGCCTAATTTTAATAGTAGATACCGGTTAAAGATTAAATACTTCTTGAGATAAATATTATTGTCATGACTGAAATCAGAATGAGTTGGAAGAATACTGCAGGAGTTTCTGTATATTCTCCTCCTCTTTCAGTATAATTGGTTTTTCAAGGAAGATAAAAGATAAGTAAAATACTGAAAGGTCATCTGGTCATTTATGAAAACAAACAAAACGAAATCAAATAAATAAGGTGCACAGTGAGAGGGATAAAAGCCTAGTTAGGGCATTAAGATTCTAGTGATCACAGAAGTCAAAACACAGTAGAGCTTCAAATCAACAATGAGTTATAGGTTTTTTGATAAAAATAAAAAGACTACATGAGAAAAATGTAAAAATAAATAAACAAAACTGAAAAACATTTTAAAAGACAAGAAAGTACCAAATTTATTGTATGTATCAGTAGTTGCTTTATGTAGGTTTTTCTGTGCTTAGAACCTAAAAACCAGTCATTAAAATAGAACACAGCACAGAGGCAAGCCTACTTCTTTACCTACTACTCCTAAAACTACTGAAGTTAATGCTAGAATTTATCCTTCAAGTCATCTTAAAAAAAAAATCCTTGAAAGTTTTGTAGTACCTTTTTATTACTTGAAGAAACAGGCTTCTAAGGAAAAAAATGGGAACTCCAGCATTTGAATTAATGCAAATCAACCAAATCTTATTTTGTTTATAGGTGGTGTGGCTGCATGGATATTACTGATAGGATTCCATTCTCCTTATTGCAAAAGGCTTAATTCTAAAGGCATATACATAGACAATATAAAACCATGTGGACAATGTTGCCAGACAATAATTTTAGGAACGATATTCTCAATTTTAGAGAGTATAAATACTTGATGGATTCCTTGTTAATTATTATTTAAAATTAAATTACTGATATTTTTCTGAAGTATATGACAAAATTCAAACTATTTTTTTTATGACATCTATTAAAAAACCATAAATGCACTCAAAACCAAAATGACTTGAATGATGAAGATATATAGATGTAGCATATCAGGACATGGTTTAGTGTTGAACACAGCAGTGCTAGGTTAAAAGTTTGACTTGATATTAGTTGTCTTTTCTAACCCTAACAATTCTAAGATTCAGCGATATTTTTCGGCCATGAATTTTTGGCTATTATTATCACCCTTTTAGATTTTCTTAAAAACAACATCTGACCAGATATGGGTGTGGTATCAAATTTCAACCGCTGCCCGTTACAAATTCATAGATATGCGGCTTTTGTTTAAATTCTTATGCATTTGCAACATACTGTTCATTGTTTATAAAAATGTTTCAATGAATGAGGTTGTAGAATTTCATTTTTTGTCAAGAGATCAATAATGTGGCAGCATGTGAAGTTTCAAGTGCTCAAGCTTTAACCTATAGAAGAGACGACAAGAATTACTAAGCCAGCAGATTCCAGCAACCCAGTATTGTTGGTAGCATCTACTTGTACTGTGAAAAACTGCCTAATGAAAGACATTTTATGTTCATATAGTTCCAGGAAGTATATCAGGGTGTTATACTAGAAAAGAATGCTGATGAGCAATTATTATGTCAATAAAATTCCATAATGAGTACCCACTCTGTTAGTGCATGTCCTGTTCCTTGCCCTGGCTTTAAACACTGGATGGATTCTATAATAGAGGAAGGTAAATAATAAGTAGGAAAATGAGCTTGGGGGCCTCCTCAGCTATGTTACTGGCTCTATTATCCAGTTTCTGTGTGGTACTGATAATGCTTCTAATTTACTCCTCTCTGTTTCCCCATGACTAAAATAAAGATAAAAATTAGATACCTATTTCAGAGATAGCCTAAAGATTAGTAAATGTTTGAAAAATTCTTTTAGAATATAGATCCCTATATAAATGCTAATGATTCTTATTAAATTAACTTGGTCTTGTGCTGGGGTCCATGCACTGGGAAAAATAAAACCTCTCAGCAGTCTCTGGAAGAGTAAAAAAAATAAAAAGGAAAGGAAGGCCACAAATAGAAATACTTGCCCGTTTGTTCTCAGTGGCCAGTGTCTGTGGAGCTTTATTCTGTTAATTAATGAGATTAAACACTATTTTTTTAAAATAGTGATCACAAGCAGTTTTCAAAAAGGAAATTACCTTCTCCTGAGAAAAGAAGAGGCAATAGAGTATTGTTATTCACTGTGTTCTTGCTATATTCTCTAATGTTTCACTAATGGTTCACTAATTGCGCTCTCACCCCCACTCCTACCTTCTGTGCACTTTCTTTTGCTTCTGAGCTCCATCAGGGGCCCTTGCCATCCCTCTGCTGTGCTGATTTGATTTTCTGTGCACTGGAATGGGATACTCCTGTGACTTGAGGAGGCTATCCTTGAAAATCATGCAACTCTCATGGACCCTTTCCCCTTCCAGGGCAGTCTCTGGTGGGACTCTGACAACAAGACTTCTGAACAAGCTCAAATAACTTCTCCTAAAGTCCAAGGTTGTACATTTGTCTTAGTCTGGCTCATTTACACATCTTTGTCTAGCTCATTTACATGTCTTTGTCTAGCAAATGATGATTGAACAGAATGGTCAACAAATAAATTAATCTAGCATATGGAAGTTATCAGAACAAAAATGTTACAAAAAAATTATATGACATTTTTACCCTGGGTTCTTGTTCTATTTACCAGTGTCCTTTGCACTGCCTCTTTAATCTGGGCTATTTAAAAAAATTTTTAGACTATTACAGAGACAATATGCTAATACTGTCCTGTTAAACTTTGCGGTTTTTCTCACCTGACTGCTGAATTTCTTCATCTTTCTTTTCTGATTCAAACCAATGCAAGACCTTGTAAATCATCTTCACAGTATTTGCATCAATACATTTCTCTGCAACCCTACTGAATATTTTCAAGTGCTATGACCTACCTTATGTCTCTTTCTATCTGCCAATAAATTTTACAGGTACTTTTTTTTTCAAGCAAAACCCGTGTCTTTTGTCTCAATCAAATTCTGTATTTCACTTCTATCCCTGAAACCATTTCTCTCTGTTTTTAGCAATAGGATAGTTTAATAAGTGCTAGTGATAAAAATAGAAGCAGCACTATTAGACATCACTACCTTTTGACTTTATTTGCTTATTTGGAAGCTTTTTAATGTGATCACTATATGAAGTATTAGGAACTGGGTTGATCAGAGTTTAAGGATGACAGTGATGTGCCTTGTATGCTATCAGGGCATTGGCTTTTTTTAATGTTCTTTTAAGTGGGAATAAAGGAGAAATATTATGTTTTTCAAACAATAACCTTTTGCTAGTGCCATAAAGCTGAAAGCAAAAATCGTTAAAAGTTTGAATAAAAGAAGCAGACCTCTCCACTGCATTTTCTAACAATCATGTAAATTTTAAACTGGGAATGCAACACATATCATCCAATAAGCAATACATCAGCATTTTTAGATAATGTTTTTAGTACTGTTTACAGGACTTCCTCAGAAAAATAAGCAATATATAAGTCTTCTGTAATTACATTTGGCCTGGTGGTGTCTTCCATCAACACATACAAGTATATTCACTGGAAGCATGGGAATTATTTGCAGTTACAAATGAAAGATTTCCAGTGTAAACATCAACACATTTTTATGCCCTTGAAATTGAATTTTATTAAATTCTTTTCAAGTGATTCTGATTTTTCCCATAAACTTGATTAAAATACTGCACTTCTTGGAAATACAAAAAGATGTTAAATAAAATTATGGAGATACTTACAAATAAAAATCTGCAGAGCTAAATCTCATCATAAAATTGAATTGGACAAGTCTTTGTTCCTAAGTCAATTAGAGATAGAACATCTAACAAAAATCATGAACAAAATTACCATTGACTTCAGCAGATTCCCAAAGGAAGAACTGTTATTTGCATTTCCAGATTTTCACTTCCTTTATAATTTAAACACAAATTAAACCTCAACAAAAATTGTGGGCACAAAACAACCATCTCAGACTTTGAAAAAAAGGTCATAAATTCTCTTTGTATTACTCCAAGATGTGTAAAATCTTCCATCAATCATAAAATGTCAAGCCTTTGCTGAAGCTTTCAAGAAAGTTTTACTTTGGTGGGCTTTAATATAAAAACAGACATGCCTTTCCCCAAAAATATGTGTGCTCTTTTAATCTGGCTGTTGTCAAGAACTTTGAGACAAGGATCTTTACAAGATTTTTTTTGTGGAGAGATGATAAAAAATTGGTTACTTTGCTGTTAAGAAACATAAGGTGAATAGCTTTGGATTTGGTATCAAAATGTCATTGCATTTTACTAAAAATCATGGTACAATTTTCCATTCTGGCCTAGACAAAGATGCAGTGTAGATACTACATAATAATATGACTTCCAACCTGGTTCAAAGCCCCTAAAAGTTAATGGGAATTTTGGCATCCACACCATGGTTATTAGGCTGAATTTTGAATGTTCTGGTAAAGTTCCAGCTCAAATGGAGTGGAATTGCAAACTGCCCCTGATCATCTTACCATTTTCTTAACCTGTTGAAATACTCCGTCTGGATGAAAAAGTGAATGAAGTCTCTAATTCTTCATTCAGATCTTCTGGCCATGACAGAGAAAAAATTGTATTGTGTGCTATCATGTTTGCAGGATTCTTTTTATTTATTTTTTTTTCCCTTTTTTTTTTTCCTTTTTTTTTTTTTTTCTTTTTTGGCTTTGTTTTTGGAGACATTTTTGTGATATGAGACATTACCAGTAATTCTGGGATGGGAATTTCCCATCTTTTACTTATACATTAAGACAGTAATTTCAAGCTTTGATGATGGAGAACAGGGTTTCTTTTATCTTATAATGTTTTTGAACCACTGTTTAGTTTTTTTAAACTAGAAATTCAGCTCTGAAATCAGAGCTGTAAATTCATTATGTAAGAATTTACATAATGCTGCTGTCAATTATGCATATGCTTCAATAGTTGGCACAATTAAAAATAGGAATAGAGAAGTCAAAAATTGATTTGCGAATGTCAAAATTTAATATTCTATCTGCTATACTCCAGAGTTAATCCTAATACCTCCCTTGGTTGAGTTATTTCCTTCTATTTGTAATGGCTTGATTTCATTTCTAGTTATTAGAAAACACATTTTATATTTCATTTCTATGAAAGGCACAATGGAGAGCTCGAGAGACACAATGCATTAGTACAGGGACCGAAGACATGACAGAATAAATACTGGTCACCTTTGTACAAAACACAGAAACTGGAGCTACATTTAGGGAAACAAATATTTTAAAATGAATGCAAACAATTCAAATTTTTTACTTTCTTTAGCATGCGAAGAAGCATCAGCTTGAAGGCTCTTGTCCTCCATGCCCTATCCCAGAAAAGACTGGGATTTGTATTCTGCTGTTTCACAGAAATGTTTACAACCTCTGCAGCTCTAATGCTTGCTTAAAGCTTAAAGCCACATAGGACCAACCAGTTTGGTGGTGCTTTTTTTGCTTGAACCCATTTCTGAATCAGAAAAATTTGAGGGAAAGGCTTTTTTGCGAAGTCTTTGTAAGTGCTCTGAATTGAAGATACACACTTCTGTAGTGGTTTGAAAGCAAAACAAATGAGAGGCTCCAAGTCAGAGATACAATTTAATAAGAAGAAAGGAAAAAAAGTAAAATAAAATAGATGCAATAATACAAAAGACCACTGACAGAGTCAGAATACAACCTGAGCAGGGTGATGGAAGCAGTCCAGGTGAGGTGGTCTTCCTGAAGCAGTGATCCTGTAGAAAGGTCTGGTAGCTCTGGTCCTCTGGGAATACAGTGGGTAAGGGCTGCTTGTACTGTCCCATACCCCAGATTATATCCAGATGAGAATTCTTGGCTCCCCCCCCGGGTGGAGCATCTCACAATGGGATGATGAGTCTTGCAGGGGGTCCTTGATGGCCCATTAAACAGAGATAGCTCCTGGAGGGAGTTATCTATGAGTCATGGGCAAGGCATTTGATGGGCCATTAACAGAAGATAATGGCCCAGAGGGAGGGGGTCTGGGTAAAACACTGCCCCACCTGGACTCAACAGTTCATGAAGATGGTGATAAAATACTCTGTGCACATCCTATACTACAACCCAGGACAACTTCTGAAAGCTCAGTGGTCATTCTAATCACATTTTGTTGTATCATCTCTGTGTTTTTGTGGCTGAGTGTTAGTGCAGGTATGAACGTCTCAAGCCATTGAGGTGGGACACAGCTGGGACAGCTGATGGGAGTTGCTTTAGGGGGTATTTCATACCAGGTGATGTTTTGCTCAGCTAGAAAAGGTGGAAGAAAGAAGGAGAAAGCTTGTGTGCACCCCTTTTACTTTCCCTACTAAATTGCTATTATTTCAAATCTTACTGCCTTCCCTCCATTTCCCCCCACCCTGTTCTGCAGGAGAGGGGGTCCAAAGACCATCTGTGTGGGTGCTTGGTTGTTGATCAGTCAACCCACCACCACAAAAAACTGGTTGGACTAAGGATGAATACTCACTAGAGATCTTCCCAGCATTTTTTTGCTAAATTAAAGCAAATTTAAAAGGTTCCTGGAGACAGGGAGACAATTCCAGTCTTACTTAGTGAAGCCTCTATTTAACAAATAGTCAACTAAGTAGGCAATTATGAATCTATAAGAAAAGGTGGATACAGACCAGGGAGACAGAATGTATCCTTGTGTGTATTTTAAACACTTGTTGCAAGTATGTTCTCACACATTGATTACATTTTGCAGGTTATTCAGGAGAGCAAGTAAACAGAAAGAGAGGGTCACTAAGACTGGGACATTCATAGAGCAAGAATCAGATTTCTTCTAGCAGATGGGAAATCAAATCCCAGAATACCAAGCAGAATCAGAGTCTTCTTATCTCAGAAAACAGCCACGAAACACATATTTATTTTAAAAAATCAGTGCCAAATAGAAGTTCAGAGACCTCAAAACTAAGTTTAAAAACTGAGGATGCCCAAGAGAAGATATGACACAGCAATTCCTGGTTGTGACTGTTACAAAATGTAACCAAGTAATCAAGAGTTCTTGTGTAGTGTCTATTGGAACAGACAATGCACTCAAGTGAACTGCCAAATAATCAGAAAATTATGGAGAGCAATTGAGGTTAACTGAATGCAGTTGGTATCAAATTTAAATGCAGTCCAAAAGCTCAACCATTTGTCATAATGCTTTGACCTGAAAAAAATTATATTAAACTATGAATGGCTTTTAAAACAACAGTTACAACAACAGCAACAACAGAAAAAAAGCCAATTTGAGTTCAAGGCTCTTAGACCCTACCATTCAATGTTTTCAGTATAGCTTAGGATTGCAATTTAAATCTGCATTTTTCAGATTTAACCCATCTAAAAACTTTTTCATACTTTTTCCCTTTTACTTGGAGAGTACAAGATAGATAATTTGTTCTTATGAAAGCCTAAAAAGCTTTGCTTATGAAGTCTTTCCCTAAGCCATGATCTATACTGCTCAAATCAGGGAGAATATGAAGTTTCTAGAATTTTCTTGTCCAAAATCTGGCATACACTAATTTCTGTCTGACATGCATTTTGTAGATGTTTTCATCTGAAGCTGCTAAGGATTTTGGGTGGGATTTCTAAGATGATATTTTCACAGAAATTTGCAAATAGATGCTTAGAGGTACTTGGCAGTTTTAAAATTTGAAAAAAGAAATTACCTGGTAAGTATAAAATACTTTCTACTATTCTGTACTCTGGTATTTATTTCTGTTTTCTGAAAGTGTTGAAACTATGTACTGCACTTTCTGGTAAGAATGGTGGCTTGCAGCAGAGCAATTATTCTTGCCTCATAAAAATACAACAGGAAGAACGGAGTGTTGCTAAGGAGTGTAGCTCCAGAATGAAGCTTTTCTCTCAGTGTTAATTAGGGTAAGAAGCAATTACAGGGATATGCATTTCTTTTACAAGGACTGCCACTAAAATCCTTTTTGAAAATCTTTTGTAGCCAAGTAGACATAAAGAAGTCATTATTATGTTTCTTGACCTGTAGGTCACTTCATTCACTCTAGTTTATTGCATTGAATCCAGTGGATTATAATCGACATTTTTGTAGTAACAAATTGCATAGTCTTAAAATATATAAGCGGAACATTCACCTGCTGCAGCAAGAGTCATTGAATTTCACTGAATTTATGAGAGCCATAAAGGAGCTAAAATCTCCTTTCCAAGCCTTTTTACTTACGGATTTTCCTTTTGTTATAAAAACCAAAAATCAGGAAAGCCATTTCTCTCACCAGATGAAAGTTCCTGACACTCTAAGGCTTTGCTTGGGGACTGAAAGCCACCAAAATTAAAGCATATAATTTCTTAAGTGCCACTAGGGGAATACCTGAATAGGAAACCCAGAACTAAGCTTAGCATGTAGTGGAGAATTCTCCCATTATATCACAGAAACATAGACTGCAGGTATCAAACATGGAGGCAAGGAAGGAAACGTTCTGCAGTATATTATATCAAAAATGGTCCCTCCTGAGAAACAGCGTGCTCACAACTACATGTTTTTTACTTACTGAAGGAATTGAAAAGAGGAAAGTAATCCCTAAGGCAAGTTAGAGCTACTTTTATCTTGCCTAAGCAGGATCAAAAGCAGATCAGTTTCAAATTCTTAGGTCAGGCAAAAGCTATAACTCCAGAAGAGATTGAAGATATCTCAAGAACCCTTAAGCTTATGGAAACACAAACACCACAGATATACATAGGGCATAGCAAATCTCCTAGCTGCGTAGTCAATCTCCCTGGGTTACAGAAGCCCACAAAGGCACAATATAATAAAGAGGTTTGATCCTTGGATTGTTAACTTTTTTAACACCTGGACTTTGAGAGAGAAGTTCAGCACACGGTGGGCATAAGTAGAACCAAGCAAATTGCTTTGTTTCCATCCGTCCTGATTGTCAACTCCAGAAGCAAAGTGTGGGGAGCAAGGGTTCTGCCTGATCTGCTCAAACCTACTATTATTTCCCCTCTGTACCAGCAGCCTTATGTACAGGCATATGCAATGGAGGAGATCTGCTTGTCACAAAAAACTAGTGTTATAAATTTACCTACTCTTTTGTCTATACTATTTGAATGTAATGACCAACAAACAATGCTTTGAATTATAAACATTTTTTTCATCTGTCCATTATTTAAATATCACATAAAATCTTTTTTTTTTTTTTTTTTTTTTTTTAAATGAAAAACAGCGGGAAGAATATGGGGGGACATAAAACAAACAAACAAACAAAAACCCTAAAAAACCCCAGAACATTATTAGAAAGCATAAGTTTTGAATAAATGCATATGGGGGAAGTTTGAAAGTGACTATTGTGCAGCTTTACAGGAAAAGATATATTTCCTCCTATGAAATGTGCATTTAAATTGGTTAAAGAGTGTTTTAGCTTGCACTGTTTATATAAAGATTTTCACAGAATCACAGAATAAAAGAGACTAAGGAGTAGATGTGTGGCACCATAAAACAGAAGTCTTAAAAGAGTATATGCAGGATGTTAAATGAAATAAGTGAGAAAAAGAAATCAGAAGGCCATCTACCGCACTAATAGTATACTTGATGATTTTGAATAATTAACTTTATTAGCTCCCTAGAAATGAGAGGATTACACACAGAGCTGACTGCAGTTACCATATGTCGGAGGCCACCTAACGTGACAGTAGTTCACAACTTTCAAACATTAAAAAGGAGTACTGCATGGAAATACAGTTTTACGGAATAATACTATGACCAGCGCAGGACTGTTACTGATCACCTGAGGATGTCAATTCATGGTCATACAGGATGCATTTGCAATGAGCTTGCTGAATGGACCAGTTCGTGTGCAGAAAGCAATGGGAGGGGCAACGAACCCATCTGCACCAGTACTGCAAAACCCATGGTTCAACTTCACACAATGCATTATGAGAACAGATAGAGAATCCCAATCCTATCAAAAAACAGGTCTGTTGACTTCAATAAAAAATCACTTGAGGGGGTCTTGAGTAGAACAGATGAAATTAAAGACTAAATGTTCAGGAAAAATCTAAGTGTAATGGGAAAACCCAGGAAATCTGGATTGCATAAATAATGTGCTCAGCCAAGGAGTATGAGATAAAAACATTATCCTGAAAGGCACAGAGATCTAATTTTAAAAGAATTTCAATTTTTAATTTTCGATCACACAGAGCAGGGACATTAATCCTTAGGTTTCCATCCTCTATGATATTTTTTCCCAAGCATTTTCTATCATGTCTGCTTTTTCTATGAGATCATTTGATCTACATGCAACAAAAGGATGTCAGAAAGTTTAACTCTGAACTTCCTAACACATAAGATATGATGCTGATGGTCAGGTAGTTAGGATTGATTAGATGTTTTTAAAATATTGAACTATAAATATGTAAAAAAGAAAGAACAGATGCTAGTGTTGACAAGTAGACCCTTGGCAACTCTTCCATATCAACATGAGATAAAAGAGTAAGTTCTGTAAAATTCCTGCTCTTTTCTCAGAAATACAAAGAGTATAAAGCAATGAGAAAAAGATCCCTTAAGTAGGGTGTTCGTGAAGTAGGGAAATCGATGGAGTGTGTGATCGTCTGCTCCTACACCAGCATCTGACTATATATCATCATCTAATATTCTAACATGAATGCTTAGTATCTCTGAAGAACAAGTCTATCCTGAATTAGAACAGGTAGTAAGTAACACATCTTATCCCTCCAGAAAAATGAACATCTAAGTCTAACATCTGTTTCATTTGAAGCAGAATGTGGAAAGAATGGTGAGGGACTGAGGGGACAATGGAAATCATTAGGGAACTTAACATTAGCTTTTCAGCAGGCCTAAAGTGTACTCTCTCTAAATAATGCTGAATAGACTTGCTTAGAAAAAAAAAGTTCAGAGATGTTGCATTTATTTTTATTTTCTAAAATATAATATAGTTTATAGCACATAATGAATCTTTAAACACTTACTAATTTAAAATTCTGAGCAGTATCGAAGTAGACTTTAAATGAGGATTAAAAAAAGAAAGAGTATCTACAGGCAGGCCTAGAATCTTCCTGCCCTGGGAATCCTGATGAGAATCCCCTGCCCAAGAGTAAAATGACAAGAGAAAAAAAATGTTATTGACTTACTCTTCTAGATTTTATAGACTTTTAACTTTTTGTTTTCATTAATTTCCAATAAGTTTGGCCAAAATAAAACCAGAATGCAAGGATTTTAACAGCTTCAGTTATTTTGGTTTTACTTTCAATTATAGAATTATTTAGGTTGGAAAAAGCTATTAAGATTATTGAGTCCAACCAATAACCCAGAACTGCCAAGTCCACCACTAAACCAAGTCCCCAAGTGCCACATCTACACATCATCTAAATACCTCCAGGACTGGTTCCTCGCATCTTCCCTGGACAGCCTGTCTCAGTTCTTGACAACCCTTTCAAGAACTTCAATGATCTCACAGAATCAGCTCAGCGGACTTAGCCCGTGGTTCACTCTTTGCTGTCTGCTCTAGCTCATTAAAGGAATTTTAATGAGAAAGATAAAAGAAAGCTACTTTGTTGCCTCATCCTGGCTGAAGTGCTCCATGACAGCTGGAGTTCTCCAGAAGGATGAGAGATTTGCATGCCTCCTCCAGGCTGATGGAGCTGAACTCCCTCAACCCAGGTTTGGAGAGCTCTAGCAAGAAGGGAGCTACCAGCAGAAATGAGACTGGTGTTCTGAGACATTTCAGTAAAACTTCTGAGATAACAGTGAGAGATTTTTCTGAGCAGGACCTAAGAGAAGTTCCCTGAAATCTGAAGCCCATGGAAGCTGAAAGGTAAGAGTTGGAGACCTGAGTAAGATTCACATTCAAGCTGACTGCTGTCAGATGGCAGATGGGAAAGTTGTTTTCATAACCCCTTCCTTTTGTTTGGTGTTGCACAACAACACCAATGAGATTTCTCTAAGAAGAATACTGAAAAAAAGTTCTATGGGTTTTTTTAGACAGTTTGGAGTCAAGGCCTCTTTTGTTACTTTTAAGTACTGAAAGCTTGAGAGTTTTGTTGCAATTAGTAAAGACTCAGACAAAAATTTCATGTTTAGATTCAATCCTGAAGGCATAATCCTGTCTGTAGAGTAATATATTGTGAGTATCTGGTTAATGTCTGTAGGATTCTAATGGCAAAAATTGTTCAGGCCATTAGCTCAATTAATTCCTGCAGATTTTATCTAAACTCAGTGGCTTCATGTCTTCATAGATTTTGGAGAAGAATTATATATATTTAAAAAGTTATCTCAAGTCATTAAACTAAGTAGACCTATTAAAAATTTTAGATGCAAGAATAATTCTAACTGAATAATAGAAATAGAAAAGAATAATTGAAAAGTATAATTTATTAAGAAAATACATTGTATGTCTACTTTGTTGCTTTTAAGAATCCAATTCCAAATGAGGCCACTATTTTCACTAAACAAACAGATGGACAATTACATGCACAGAGTTAGAAAGAGACATCTAGTTCTTAATCTTTTATCTTCAGATAATGAATAAAGAAATTTGCTGCCAGACAGAAGCAGGAGACAGCCAACCTGTGCAAAGAGGTATCATTATTATAATTTAGGAAGATCAAGCACGGTTACAGATTTTAAGTTACCTCAGTTTTATGAGTGAACACCATACTAGCAAATACTAAATTAGATCCTTTTATTTAATATGTTTCTGAACGACTCTGAGTGAATTGTTAGAAACCAAAATTCAGATCTGCTCCAATTTTGTGCGCAGTTGAACAGCATATTTCCAATGTACTTTGAAATAGGTAACCACTTCTGACCTCTGAAATCATTTTCATAGTAAGCAAAATGGAATGCACTGTTACAGTAGTTAATGGTCCATGTTTTAATCTATCATTACATATAACTGAAATGCTTAATTAATGAATATGGAAATAAAGATTAAAATAATGAGCACAGTAATTAGAAATGAGTCTTTACCTACCATGTTTGAGTTGAAGTGGGACTTCTACTGTTTGCAGTGTATATAACAGTCCAACTATTAAATAGAATTAGTTTATTTTACTTCTTAAAGGGCTGTCAGGCTCACAGTAAGAATCAAGAATCAGAAAAGTCATGAAACTTCAGTGTGTCACTTTGGGAGCTGTATAGTAATAGGAAAAGAAAGTGAAGAAATATGGCTTGAAACATCTGCCCACCAGTAAATTAAAAAAAAAAAAAAAAAGTGATCAAGTTATTCTAAAATCTGAAAAAAATTGATGTATTGTGATAAATGAACCACTTCTGATAATATGCATCAGTGCTGCAGAAAATAAACTTAGTCTAAGACCTTCAACTCCTATGTTCTTGATCCTGCTTGAATCAGCATTACAAAAAATTACTTGTGAAGATAATAAGGAGGTGACATCTCTTCTGACTTAACATGTTATCCCATTTGAGATGATACATATGTACATACAATTTCAGCAATAGCATATCATTAAGCAAAAAAGATTTATGAAAACACTCAGAAAAGATAGCAATGGGTTATCTCTTCTAATTTTTAATAAATCTCTGCCTTACAGATGAAAACAACAACAACAAAACAACAAAAAACCCCCCCCCAAAAAAACAAAACAACAACAAAAAAAGAAAACTAGCACAACCTGCCACCCCACGAAGCTGATAAATCAACACAAAAAACCACATTAACTTTCAAACATATGAACATTTCTACAACCCTAGAACGTACAGAAAGGAATAAAATTCAGTCAAGAAAGTTTGTCTCTGAAAGAATTTTACACTGAAAATTTTAACAAATCAAAAACATTAAGTATGCTGTGATAGAAGAATTTATGTTAGAGGAGTGGCAGTCCTGTGACTGCTCTGGTTTTCTTAATCTCTACTCTCTTGGTCCACTGAACTTTTACTTTTTTCCCCTTTAGCATTTTACTGCAAGATTTTTCATTGCTCTCTCCCACCTGAACTTGCATTTTAAAGCTATTTGTGTTTTAATATTTCCCATTTTCCACCCTTCCTTGCATACTGAAGAAAAATAAAACTATAATAATACTTTTTTGCATATACCCATTATAGGATTTCTCTGGTTCATTAAACATACCGTGTTTCCACAGTTGAATATAATAAGGATAAAGTAATGCACTTAAAATTTTATTCCCATTTGGTTATGATGTTCCCAGACTCTGGAAAAGAAGCTCACACAATTTAAAGGACAGTTAAGTATCCCTTGTCTGAGATCTTTAGTTTTCCTTTCTACAGAGTTGAGTATGTGCTTTGATTTTAAAAGCCCTTCATAGTACTTTCAGACTGGTGCAAAAGTACTTATGCTGAGAATTATATGAAAAAGTTTTACAAAACTCTTCAGTTATAGCCAGTCATCTCATGTTCATTTCTGCTGCTCATTCCAAGCAGGATTCCTCTCTGTATGAGTGAGACCAGTGGAAAATTCAGAAATACCCCTGAAAGTTGAAGAGTTTTCTGTAAATTGACACCTGCTCAGCACTAGGTCATTGTACTCTTTTTCTTTCACACTTTTTCTATTTTTCTCAGAAGCTGATTCTTTCTCACACCCATGAACAGATCTGCCAACCCCTCCTGTATAATTTCGATCAAACTACTAGCCAAATTATGAAATTTTTCTCTAGTTTTACAGGTATCACCTGCTCCTGACACTTCTCTGCCACTTTTGAACCTTCTTGAATGTACCATGGGGAGGCACCAGAAGCAAGAAGCATGGGTTTGTCCCTCAAAAAAAGCACTGTACCATGCTTTCACATACACTGTTGATACCAGAATCATTTTCTTAATACAGCGATGCTTAAAAATTCTAGCAATAGAACCCTTTATCCCATAGTTAAAGTTTTAATATCTAAGTTGATGGGTGATGTATATTGTGTGACAGATTATAAAACTGAAAATTACCTATGTTCCTGGGCTGTCCTCCCATGATAATTTCTGCCACTGCTTCCAAGTGTTGTGCTCCTTGCTTCTTGTTTATCTACATTTTCCAGGGCAATTTATGAAACAAGTGGGTTTCAGCATATTGTTTATAAACATAGGATTGATTTTCCTTTTTTTAGTCATACAGAAAAACCAGAACTGGGACAGATTTGCTTCTGAATGGACAGATATCACTGGCGATGGGACTTTCTCTTTTGGAATAGGTAGTAAGATCTCAAATTCAGTATGCATGCCTCAGGGACCTGCTCGCTTTAGCCAGATGTTTTTTGCAAGATATTAAAAAATTCCCCAACTTCTACATGAGTAAAACTTCTATTTGTCTTCCCAGTGGAGCAATGATAAGTTGCACTGGCACACTTCTGGATTGCTCTGAGCCCAAAAGACAGTGCAGTAATTTTGGGACTCATATATAGTGGTCTCTTTTGTTAAAACAGGTTCTGTAACATTGTCCCTCCTCATTGAATATGCAGAAGGCTTGATTCTTCTGAACTGTAATTCAAGCCCCACTCGCAAGATTCTTTTCCATTAAAATTATGTGCTAGGGGGCAGATGAGCTCTGCAATCAGTAGTGCCTCTTTGTGATACTGACATATTATGACTTTTCTTTTTTGTAATTGAGGGTTCTGCACACACAAAGCACAGCAGTTTCTTTAATAAAAACCAAACAACAAAACAAGGGGAAAAAGAGGGAAAAAAGGAGGCAATTTAACAGATTGAAATGCCCTCTGACACCCATTTCTCTCAGGGATCCCTGTCTTTGCCACAGGCCAGCTCTGAGGTGGTGCAGGCGTGGAACCAGAGATCCTTCAAGAGTGTTGCTGTGTGAGAGGAAGCCATAGGCAGCCCTGTAGGCTGGGGGTGATCCTGACTGTCATGGGACTTGCTCTGCAGTTTTTGTTCAATACTGCAGGATTGTTCCTCTGTCCTAAAAGCACACTGCCTCTGCCTGCCCTGCCAGCAAGCTCTCTTCTCTTGTCCCCATACACCAACTATTTCCAGAGGTGCTGACTCAGAAACATTTATCATTTCAGGCCAGAAAACCTTTTAAGTAAGCAGAAGAGGAGGCATACATTCTCAATTAAGCTCTAAATTTGCTTTTCTCAGGAAGAATATTGGTTTTCAAAAAATACTTCTTCAAAGCCCTTGCTTCTTCAAAGCCCTTTTCACTTGATGATTCAGCTCAAGAGCACTGAGTAATGCACACGATATTGTGCATCTCAGGAGCTGTTTGGAAACAGATTGCATATATGAAATATGTAGCTTTTATACCACCTGCATTGATATAATTGCCTCTGGGCTATTGATTTCATTTTAAAAATCCATTACAATTGATTTTATAGTTACATAAGTCATGAATACAGAAGAATATCAAGCTAAATTTGTTTTTCTATGAAAGAGATGTTATTGGTATTAAGATCTTTAAGTTATCAGTATTATGAAATATCAGAATCATCACATTCACTTAAATGTCTAGAGAGCTGTCTCTATGATTCCTTTTACCAGAAAATGACATGTAGAGATGAGTTAAAAATGTGTTATTTACTTCACTTGCCTGGAGCACCACCTTTGCTTTCTTAGTTTGAGTGACTTATTTCCACATGTAATTGCATGATTTCCATAAAATCAATGACAATATTGGCACTGAAATATGTCACTGTCTGCTAACCCAAAAGCATACGGAGCAATACCTGAAATGCTGAGTAACTTTCTCTGATGTTGCATATAGTTATGAAATAAGAAGTTTGAGAGGACTCACAGAGCAACTACTTTGTGAACTTTAACTTGCCACAAGATTCTTTCAACTGTCTATAACAAATTCCTGCAATGAAAAACCATACAACATTATGGTCTGGACGGGAAAGACCAGGGGCATCCTCAGTATCAACAGGTGACTTGCACCTGTGAATACATAAATGCATTTCATTTTATTAATAATTTTTTGTCTGCTCACACCATCACTAGTGTCACAATACAAGCATAAATTGCCTCTGTTTTGCAGGCATACTTCAGAATTAGCTTAAAACAAATCAGCCTGAGCAACCGAACTGCGGAATGATTTGAAGGTCTCTTGACAGGGGCTAATGATAAATGGTAATTCACTGTTATGAGAAGCTGAAGTGGAGTATATTTCCAGCATTCATGTTAAATTTAGTTTTGACATATTCATTTACATTCTGCGAGGGGGAATAGAAAACACATTAATGAAACTGTCAGATAAACTGGGAAATGTTGTGATAAGGACAGAGAAACAGCACAAAGAGGAAAAAAGGATTTGAAACAGAAAATAAAATGTGTTTAGAAATTTGAAGACCAGAACAAATAGGAATTTAATATTCCCTCCAACCTATCCAAGCAAAACTTCAGCAGAAGAAACCAAAAAGCTTCAAATGCCAAGAGAGTTTTAGTTACGGACATATATAATAGTAAAGATGTCTGACTTTTTATTGCTGCTGAAAATGCAGTTACATCAATTCATGTGTAGCCACTCATCACTCTGTGTTTGGATCACCTTATCTGTTTCCACATAGCAGAAAAAAGAGTATTCTTGTCTTATTATAATTGGAGCCATCATTAACTGTAATGAGTTTCTCAAACATATTGGTACATCCAAGAAAGACATTGAAATAAAACAATCAAAGGTGTGTGATTTAGACAAGCAGCTTTTATGAGAGGACATCAGAGAAGTCTGAAAATGTCCACTGAAGAATTTCAATGAAGAAGGATATTCAACTTTCCACAGGTTGGCAAACACGTTAGGGAGTAAATAAGATAAAATTATGAAAAAGAAAATTCAGAACCAAGACAACGTTTTCCAGCAGTGAGGACTATTAAACTTTGTGAATTGTCACTCAGTGAGAAGTAATGAGATTTCCATTATTTTGGCCAACTTGCATTAGTTGAGCCAGTCCAACTTTACAACAGGGAATAATTGCAATGGCAGAGAGATAGACTAGATGACTCTAAACACGCTTTTTCCATCCCTAGTTTTTACTGCACAGAGGACATAATCTGGAAATAAAAATTGCAATGGGAAATGTATTCTTCCTAATGGTTACAAATAAAGGCAATTTTCAGATAACATCCTCTCCCTTTTATATCTCTGCTCTGACTGCACATTATCACACAGGTTTTTAAGATGAACTAATAACATACACTTTAAAGGAAAAAGTAGTACAGAGAAAAGAGTATTGAAGAGAATCCCACTGTTCCTAAGACTGTGAAATCATTTTGCATTTGCAAAAACAATGTTTCTTTTTGTTTATAACAGTTATAGACAGTCCAAGTGAAAACTATATATATCCTATGTAAATTCAAAGAAATATAAAGAAAATAAAAGGAGAAGGAAAAGAAACAGAAGAAAAAAACAACAAAATAAATGCATTCAATTATAAATATAATTTGGTTAGTAGTATGTATAAAATCACTGGTTTAGTCTTTAAGTCATCTTTTCTTCACTAGGAAATATTACACCCTGCTGGAAGGGCATTGAATACATTTTGGGTTGTGAGAGTATAGACATTTCTTACACTTTTGCAAGGCCATGTTTCTTCCTTTCTTTAAAATGCTCAACAAACTCACTATATGACAGGACAATGAGAAAGGTACATTCCCTTTAAATCTGTGTGCAGTACACATCATCAGTAATTCCATTAAGAAATTCAAACTTGGGGGAGATTACTAACATTACAATCACTTATAGCAGTTTCTAGTGTCATTGGAGACATTAATGTTCAAAGTATCTGCTCTTGAAATGTTTGTTCCTCTTCATTTGGTTTAGAGGAGTTTGCATTTTTTACAGGAAAATGCTTTTATAACTCTTTTTGCCACATGTCTCAAAGATATTGAGAGACTACAACTACTGTACTAGAGACTATCTCATATTCATGTATTTCATGTAGAAAATAGGTAAGCTTGGTATGATCCTTTGATACGTTTCAGTGGGACTGGAAATACTTGTTTGTATTTTGTTGAGCAGCACATTTACTAGAAGCCATGTTGAGGTTTATTAAATCACAAATAATCCACAGTGAAACCCAATAGTTTTTCAGTCTGGTTTGATGCATCTTTTGTATCCTTACACATGCCTGCATGTATTCATATACATGTGTATATATATATATATATATATATATATATATATGTTTATATAACTATTTGATATATATCTATAAATTGACCATATATGTTCATAAATAATAACAATGCAATGAATATACAGAAAATGTACTTAATTATGTATAATAAATATGTATGTCATATATATGGCTGAAATGTATTACTAGTTCAATAAAAGTATAACTAATTTGGCATCACTGTATATTAATGCCAGTATTATCTCTGTTAACCTTATCATGATTTCCTTAATATATTCCATCTCTTCATTATTTCAGTTATCACAGAATAGGTTTGGAGGTAGATTTTTACAAACAAAAACCCTGACTGCACAGGCATTTAGATAGAAATCATTCGGCATGATGGATCTTAGCGCATCAAACTCAGTTATGTTTTGTGACTGAAAATGTTCTGATGTCTTACAAAAACAATTCTTGCTTTGCGAGCTTGTGGAAAAGCAGGGCTCAAATGCAAGTCTAGATGCCAATGTTGATTTTATATTTAAGTTGTGCAATTATGAAGTAAGATCTCTGTTGTGGTTCTGGTTTGCTTATCTGAGTCATGGCACCATTTATGTGATGGTTTCACGTTCACCGAATTTTACTTGCCAATTGGGAGATAGGATTTTGGGAGAAAAATGCAAAACAGGCCCCAGCTTAAGATAAACAGATTTTATTAACACACACTAAGAGATGCAAAGGAAAAGGGGGGAAAAAAAAAAAAAAAGTACAAATGAGTTTCTAAACTAACCCTTTCTCCCAGCACAAACTGTTCATTTTCTACAAACAATGTAAAGAGGTCAAACTCAGAACTACAGATCAGTGCCACCTATAAAACAGTCTTTCATTCAGTCTTTGAGAGAGAGAAGTCTCTCCCGTTGTTTGGTAACTCTCCACAAGAGAAACAGTCTGCTTGTGGCTTCCAACTCACACAAATGCAGCCCACCCAGGGAACTTCTGCAGTTGTGGAACCTCCCATATCATGTAGCCTTTCCCATGACTACATAAGAGCCGTAGACTCACATATATATTGGGGTGGTACTTTTAGAGATAAACTGAAAATATTCCCCCTGCAGCCCCCCTGGGGCTAGCTCTGGAGAGGCTTTGGAGGAGTATCTCTGAAGGGACAGGACAAAAGATCCAAAAGAGGCTCTTACCCCCAGCTTATTCCAAGGTGTTTATTCCTCGAAGGGGTCCAGGGGCATGAAGAGAGAGAACAAAGAAATTACAGGGGTCTTATCTAGTCTCCTATTTTGGGAGGGTCCTGGCATTCAGTCAATTAGGTATGGACATGTGAGGAGGAAATTCCAGAAGGGTCAAAAGGCGAAAGACCATTCACCTAAATGGTTACAACAATAAACTTCAAAGGCAAAGGATTCTTCAACTCAGGGAACAGAGATGTCTTCTTACTTCTTCTGCTGGCACAGGGGGCTTCTTCTCATCTCTCTCTGTTCCAACCTCTCATGGGATCACAGGATCAGAGCTACTGATTCAATACTCATTCAGTAAATTACCAATACCTTTACTCGAAGAATCCACAAATCATCTTCCCAATTCATATTGTCCATGATTTAAAGGAGTATTCTAGAGTATTCATATTATAGTCTGTTACCATGACTCAGGAGATTTTCAGCCTAGAACCAAGGCAACTTGTCATCTCTTCCAACTAAAAAAATCACTCTGCCTTTACTGACTTTGAGATCTTCATATTGCCCCTTTACGTGTCTCCAATTTGGCTGTCTCTCTTACTAAGAAAAAGTCAGGGCTTTGGAAATTTCATCTGTGCCAAGAAAGAGTTAAATTTGTCCAAGTCTTCTTTTCTCCAGGTTGTGTCTGACTTCAAGAATGCCCCAGCTGGGCCCATGAGGGAAGGAGGGGAAAGAATCTCACACCAATCGGACCAGCTCAGAGCAGCTTGAGCAGTCAGGGATCTCAGCTGCAGCCTCCACACCCACCCCCGGCAGCTGATGCGGGCCCGGAGATGTGGGCAGACCCAGGGCCGGCTCCCACACACAGAGGGGGAGCAGCGGGGCCTGGCCAGCCTGGGCCACTCCTCAGAGCTCTGTTACCTTCTCCAGCCAGAAGTAAAAAGGGCCGAGTCACCTGGGATCTCTGAGTTAAGCCGGGGTTCTCCAGAGGCATGGACAACACTCCTATTGGTCAGCTAAGCTGCCAATCCATGCTAAACCACTGAAATCTCACATAACTCATTTAAACTCCAATAGTCAAGAGTCACATAAACACATGGCAGGTGCACCCTTGTTTCCATTTAAATATGCCTTTATGACGATTTGCTCTGTCTATGATGAAAAATTTAGAAAAAATATGCACAAATGTATAGAAGCTACTCAGCTTCCAAAAGGCAACAACAGTTTTGTACTCTCATTGACTGTTTTGCAGGTTATTCTTTCATCTGATGAAAGTGAAAGGATATCAGGTCATTGGAAGAATGACAAGTAAGGAACAATTAATCCACCTTAATGCAAAAGGCTTAACTTACAGCCTTTCCAAGTTCCTTTATCTTTTAAGCTTTTCTGAAGTTTTATCAGATCATCCATCCACGTGAGGATATGATTCATCTTACTATTCTTAGCATCAGTTTCTTGATCCCTCTTGGGCCAGTCTTTGGAAATGCTTGCTGACATTACCAAATAACATGTGAGACACTGAATACATAAAACAGGAAAAAGTCATAGTGGTTTAACTAATTTTAAAAATTGGAGGCAAATCCCTTTTAAAAACATGCTAAGAAAAGAAAATTGATGAGGCAATGAGAAAAACACAGACCAGCACACATGGTGTCATTGTTATTTCTAGACAGCCTGAGTCATTAAAATGTATGTAACTATCCCTTACAATGGTAATGAAATAGAAGTGTGCTACAGTCGGTACCTTCTGGCACAAACACTCTTTTCAGAAAACCTATAAATCTACGTGCTACTTACAATGCTTCATGCATGCATAAGGATATACAAGCCTAACAAATAAGTAAAAGAGCATTACAGAAAGCATTTCCATCTTCAGCACTATGCAATATTTATTTATTATTATTTATGAAGACTACAACATAAGCCTTTATGAAAAAGCCAAGTAGATGGATTATTTTTGCCACAGGCACAACGTAAGAAAGCATCTCAGCTCTTCAGCTTGCCAAGGTGTGATCTATTTGCCAAGTAGATGAACCATTTATAAATAAGAAAGCAAGTATGTGATCATTACCCAAGTCTCACTAGGCTGTCTACCTGAAGAAAAGTACAGATTTCCAAAAGAATTTTCTCAGAACACACAAATAATATTGGATTTTAAAGTTCCAAACTGGCAACAGCCAGGACTATCAAGTTGGATTCATTGTGGTGAAGACGACTGATCACAATTTCTGCTGTATTCATGTTGCAGCATCAGAGACAAAATTTAGCAACTCTACAAAATACATACGACTGTCCAAGTTCCACTTAAATTTATAGTCTCCTGTTTTACACAACAGATTTCTGTCAGCTAACATAGGTCTATAAAAGGTAGCCCCTATATTGTGTAAACAGTGACCAATAGCACTTAAAAGCTAAGTCCTTTGTATGGAACACTGCACTGATCATGCTAAAATATTTCAGTTTCATTTTTTTCTTGTGGAAATACTCTGAAAAAACAGCTTTCTGTAAGGATTTTAAACTGACTTGACTGCAGATCATGCAGTTGTGGAGTTCACAGTCCTGAAGCATATGGGTCATACAAAGAATAAAGTCATGACCCTGAATTTTAGGAAAACAGACTTCTAGCTCATCAAGAACTTAGTCAGTAGAACTAACTACTAGGGAAACTGCCTCAGGGCCAAGGGAGAAAAAATCTTTGAGGATGCTTTCCATGGACACAAACACTAGCAATCCCAAGATAAAAAAAAGCAAGAGACAGCAAGTGACTAGCATGACTGAGTGGAGACCTGCTTTAGTCTGCTGGTCAGACTAAAACACAAGAAGGAAACGTACAGGCAGTGGAGGCAGGCACAGGTGCCCCTGGGAAGACTACAGGGACTCTGTCCAGTTGTGTAGGGATGAGGCCAAGGCCCAGATGGAGCTGAACTTCTCAAGGGATGCAGAGAATACTAAGGGCTTCTACAGGTATGAGAGCCAGAAAAGGAAGGCCCAGGAGAGCCTACCTTCCATCATAAACAAGGCTGGCAAACTGATAATAATGGATGAGAAGGCAGAGGTACTCAACAGGTGTTTTGCCTTAGTCTTCACTGGCAAGTTGTCTTCCCACAGCTCTTAAGTGGAAGGACACAAGGCAGAGGGCAAACACCCTCCTGGTGTGACAGAAGATCAGGTGTGACAGAAGATCAGCACCTGAGGAACCCGAATATACACAAATCTATTGGACTTGATGAGATGGATCCCAGAGTCATGAGGGAATTGCATGATGTATTTGCCAAGCAACTCTCCATGCTATTTGAAAAGTCAAGGCAGCCAGATGACTATGACGTGTCAACTCCACCTCTGTGCCTGAGAAGACCATGGAGCAGATCTTCCTGGAAGCTATGATAAAGTATGTGGAGAAGAGGGAGGTGATTCAAGACCTCCATGGTTTCACCAAGAGTGAGTTTTGCCTGACCAACCTAGTGCTCTTCTGTGATAGAGTGACTACATTAGTGGATGAGGGAAAAGCTATAGATGTCGTCAACCCCTTCTTATATTCTTTGAGTTTTGTGGGATTTCCATCAAATTCAGTGAATGAGAAAGGGGTTGTGACAAGCTCTTCCAGGTCCAGATCATTTGGCTGCAGAACATGGTGGATATACACGATACTGAAAGCCCTCTAACCTAACTTAGATAAACCTTTTGTGATACAACAACATCAAGGAGCAAAGCTGGGATGCACAGCATGGATCTGCTCCTCTTCTTCCGTAACACTAATTCGGTGTTGGGTTCCTGTCAATTCCTCTTTGAACTCTTACCTGTTCTGTGATGTATGCTGACAGGAGTAAAAACAGAAGCAAAACCAGATATGCTGGAGTATCTTTAAACATTAAAAGCTGCCCTTAATTCTATTTACTGTAATTTCAAAAACACAATCTAACATTCTAGAGGTTAACACAAGGTGTTTATGCAGACCTTTCATATAAAGCTGCCATATTATAATGATAATATTCCTAACCTATAATTAATAACTGCTATTTCCTTACGAATTTTTCTCTGATTTTGCACAACCTTTTAGCAAAACAAGTAGAAAAATGTCATTACAAAATTCCTGAGAAATATTCAGTGGAGAAAGACATGGTTACTGTAATTAGAGTCAGTTCATACCTATTAAGGGCTACTTTATTTTTCATTTAATTTGAATTTTCTATTATTTTTAAGATGCAAAGATATGCTGCATTTTAAAAGAATTACGAAATTACAATGTAATTTCCCATTAAAAAAGCTTTTTCTTTTTTTGCCTGAAATGCATTTTGTAACATTGATACAATCCTGTAGGAGATATAATTTCTAAAAAATTTCAATATTTTAAACATTTTTAATATTCTACACTTTCATGTCATATTGACCCCTTCATCTGACTGCTTCTCTCAGCAACTGACCCAGACAAAATTGTCTTTTCACTGAACTGCTTGACCATTAAGATGCAACCCAGATTAAGAGGATTCTACTCAGTTGTTCTGCTTTACTAATGTCTACACTGTTGTGATAAAAGCAGAACTAATGCAGCTCTGCCTGGTAAGATGTTGTTGTTCCACTGAGCTTCCTTTCTTCAAAAACATCTTTTTTATGGTTGCATGGTTCATCTTTCCAGCAGTCCTAACTGGAAAATCACTAAGAATATCATATGCCTCATCACCCATGCAATAAATGAGGACATTTATCTGCTCTTCATTGGAGACTGCCTCTGATTACTTCTTCCATGAAAATCTCTGAGGCTGTAGTTACTTAGTGAAATTAAAGGATGACTTTTAAAAGCATTTAATATTGTATTTCCACTGCTAGAAGATCCTTATTTTGTCAGTATAAAAACACTGGCAAAAATAGATAGCTGAATATATTACTTAAAATGAAGTTTTCATTTTGATTTCAAACAGTGATTCTACAGAATTTGACAGCAAGGCAGGCTTCCATCAAAAATAGGCAAATATTGCAAGCATACTTCCAAGATAAGCCATCCAAATGAAATTTTCCATTCCTTTTCAGCCTGCCATCCGAAGGATATCTTTGGACTTGATAGACAAAACACTATTATATTTTCTGTGGGTTGCTTTTTTGCCTGGTAAGAGGAGCATTGCACTGTGTTGTTCAGACAGCTCCAGCTCCAGCAATCATCCAAAGACAGTAGCATTTGAAAGTACAGCAAAGAGGCCAAACTTCAATCTCAAACCAAGTGAAAGATGAAATTGCCTGGTTTAGTGCTTGAATTAGATATTGTTTCCAGAATGTTTCCAGATTTGCATCAAATGATGCTTTCTATTAGTAGTCCTGCTGAAGTAGAAAAAATTTCCAGAGTGGTTAGAAATTAAATGTGAAGAGAAAATAGGAAAAGACAAACTTCAAGCCTTGCAGAAATCCAGCCTACTGAAAAAGAAATACAAGTGAATCTATAGGGTGTTACTGTAGTTGTGAACACTAGCACCCTAATATTTATTTAAAACTTATTTGCATCTTAGGTGCTCTAACAGGTTGTTTACAAATGCACAGATCTATGTGCACTACTTCTGTGACAAGGGAAATTATATGCTCAGGAAAAATGCTCATCAGTTTTGCACAGAGACACTCAAAGTGACTTTTCTCAATAACGGCCAAAAGTGTCAGAAACCGTCATAAGTTGGGGTATTGATTTAACCTACATATCTACCATAGTACTTTGCTGGGAACTTCTTAGGAAGCATTAATGTACTTATAATACTACCTTCCATATTACCTCCTTATATAAGAAGTTGAGAAAGCCAAATACCTTCTGGAAAGTTGCTTAGGTCTTCCAATAAGGATTGAAGGAACTCTGTTAGCGTAAGCATATTAAACAAGACAGTGCAAAATCTATGTATAACATTGGCATTGAATTTTTTTGTATGTTAGGCTTTGAGAAAACAATTAAATAATTTCCTTTGTAGATTAAGCTTTTCTTATGCTAAATTTTCAGCATAGCTGTCATTAGTATAAATAATGTGTTTGTGTTTGGTAGTTATTTTCAATAGATCCCACTGAGTCAGTGTTTCATTATCAGGAACATAAACATCCTCCACTTTAAAGGATATACATAACCCCCTCCCCCAGCTTATTTATAGTAATACACTTTGATATAGTCAGTGAATGTATTTGGCACACAGTCTAAAGTTCAACACTGAATAAGATATTTATTTTATGATATGCACTTGATCTTCTGTATTACACTATAGGTATTTTACACAATACATCTATTATTAGCATGAGACGTTCTTACTGCACAAGTTATTTTATGCTGTCACTTGTGAGAAGAGTAATGCTGAAAGGTTTAGCAATAAAAGCAATTATTTGTTAACCTTTTTGTTGTTTCAAACACTAGATGGTTATCTGATATTAAAATAAAGCCTCTTTTGCTTATTGTGATTGCTGTTTTGTGCAGCTTCCGTGAATTCTTAGGTCACTTCAAGAAAATCTGTGTCCCAAAGCAACATTACTCAGATCTATTAATTACAATACTTTAGAGTGAAGTGATGGCTACAAATAAAGTTTGGTTACAAATTTAGTAGAACTGCATTTTCCTCTTAATTTTCCTACGCTTCTGCTATCTTACCTCAGAGAAATAATGACATTGCTCTGTTCTCTGACTTTAGCTATTTATACTGCTAGCTTTTGGACTTGGAGAATATTTCTTCATATGCATGTATTGAGCACAGTGAAGCCTTGGTCTCACAATTTGTGCCTTTAAGCATTACTGTCATACAAAAATAATATTATTTTTTACTTACTAATAATCTTGACTTTAATAACATCAAACATTACAAAAATTTCCTTACCATTTCCATTCTTCACCTCTTCTCTTAAGCAAGAATAAACTCCCTTGATTTCTTTTCCTCCCACTATAAACAACATTACAAAAATGAAACTTGAACTTGGTTACTTAATGGAACTTCTTTGTTTTGCTTTCTTATCTGCACTATCCTATCTGAAAGCATTTGTATCTGGGACATACCAGTACAGAATTTTGTGTTGGCACCCATTCTTCCTCCTAAAAATCCGGTGTACAGACTAGTAGACATGATGTGTTTGTCTAAGACATGCTAGAACAGTGTCAGTGAGTGAATTACTAGATTTATCTTGAATCATTTTATTAGAACAGCTAACGGGAAAAAAAAAGAACCCAAACTTCAGGAGTTTTGATAGCATCTTACTCAGTACAAGAGGAGGGTTTCCAGGAAGCCATCAAAGCTTGAAGACATTTCTTCAGTAGTGTGAGATTTGATACCGTGAGAGTCACTGCACTGATGGTACTGTCACAGCCATAGTTTCTGTTTCTATCCATTTAGCCTACCTCACTTTCGTTTGAAGAGCCCTAGAATTGATTTTTAACCTTTTTCATGCTCTTTGCACTATGTTGTCAGCATACAACTTCCATGGCTGGATGGCTATGATCAAATCTTTTTTTGGTTAGAAGCACCCATTTAACATGTATTTTCCTTGAAATTCCTCATCCATTGCAAGAGAAATGGACACAATACCCAGGTGTCTCTCATCTGTGAAATCACAACTTTCCACAGTGGGATGAAGGGTAGGTTTCAATAGACACAATTCATTGCAAAGAGCAGTTAACTGGATAACCTCTCTTCGTACTTGTGCCACAGTTTGTAGAAAACTGTGTTTTAGGGCAGTTTTCAGTGTCCTGACAATTCCAGTGACCAAGAAATCAGTGATTGGAAGCTATTTAAATGATTGCAGTGTTTAGACCTAGAAAATGTGTACAAACTTATAGATCTATTAAGGGAGCTCCAACTGGCTGTGGTACAGATACTTGAGAGAGATGGATTTTTCATTAGTATTAATGTTACCCTGGCTCTGGCTGAAAATATTTGCACTAAATCTATTTCAGCCTTCCTACAGGATGTCTTTGTATTGTCAGGAATTAAACTGAATTTTTTTATGTGAATCATTCTTAGCATAAAGACCACAATGCATTGAAAAGAAGTTCTTGCAAGTTTTATCCTTCTTAAATGGTTATTAAAATCTATTTAGGATCTCAGACTGTAGAGAGGTGTCTTTATTCTGAAAATGAAATGAACATAAAAATAAACAGAAACTCATGCATGAAGTTAGGAACATGCTAATCTCTCTGACTCATCATTTTCCTGAAATTCTTTGAATACTTCTTTCAGTGTAATAGCTCTTGGAAGAGGAAAAAAAAATCCATACTGATATGAAATATTCTAAATACATGCTTTAACAGATTTGTTGTGTTAACAAAACTCTCTCAAAAATGAGAAAAGCAAAATAATTTCCTTATATATTTGGAGTTATTCTATTCCACATATACAGCTTAAAACAACTTGACCCCAGACTGCTCAGATGTGGACATAATTGCTTTTGCTTTACAGGATTCAATGAATGAATCACATGAATAAAAGCACTTTTATGGGAAATGTTATTTCTATCCATCCTATGAACATTAATTGCATAACTCAGAACATGTGATAAATGTGCTAATGCAGGAACTCATCATGTCATTATTTTTCACAATAAATTTGGCATTATAGTAGTAAGTGGCCAACAGAAATAGAAATAAACGTAATTTAAATAGTACTTAAATTATACATATATGTGGATTGAATAAATAAAATGAAGAATATAAATTCACTTGTGTTTGTTATTGGTTTTAGGAGTAATAATTAAAAAAGACATTATGATACTTGGGATTGAAGTTTTCCTCCTCCTTGAAACAAATATTACATGGATATTAGAAAAATTTACTTCCTATTTACTCAATTAGTTATTTTTTGAGGAAGATTCTGTTTTTATGAATAAGAAAAAGCTACTGATCACAATTTCTTATCAGTGTCTTGGGTACATAGTGGCTGCCAGTTGGGTTCAGCTGTGCAGGAAGTTTTGAATTTTTACACTTAACCATTGAGTTCTACAAAAAAAACCAGAATAATTTCCCAAATTTTGAATTATCATGTCAAAGTGATTTACTCAGTTTCCATGTCACCCGATTTGCACTGAAAATGTAGCAAAGAAATGGAAGTTCCAAGCTGCCTATGCTGAAGATACAGCAGTGGCTTTCTTCCTCTCATCTCATCTTGGACTGTACCATCTCTATGGCCTTTTCTGATTCTTCTCTGGGGATATAAATACTGTCCTTTGAGAAATCATTCTACTCCTAAAGAAATAAATTCAGGCTTCTAAACCATTGTGAAAGGACAAGTTGCTATAGGAAAAGGACGGACATAATCACACCATTACAAATACAACAAAAACTATTCATTTGGTGTTACCTTTACATTATGTTCTTAATATGTGTTGCCAGTTAAAAAAATATTCATGACCTGAGCCTGTAGTACTAATATTCCAATTTGAAAAATTTTGATAGACATTTTAAAAGACTTTTTTTGCAAAGAAAAGGACATCAAGATGAGGGGAGTTTGTTTGTCTTATGAATGATCTTTCATTTCAAAGTAATTCTTACAGAAACTATGTTTAGTAAAGTACTTTCCTGTGTAATTAAATGTATGCACTTATTTAAATCCAGCGATATTCAGGAAAATACTGACTTTTTCTCCCACACAATTTAATAGTAATACATTTTAATTTTTGAATACAAATTCATACTTAATACTAAATTTTCATGTTGTCCCTCACTAACCTTGGTTTCCTTGTGACTATTCACAACCATAAAACAACCAAATTATACCTCTGATTTCCCATAGCTATACACAAACACCTGTTTTAGAACATTTTCTGAGCTTCGATTTTATGCTTATAGTTAATTCCCCTTAAAGATCCCAAACATCTATGTGTGGACACACCCCAAGAGACTGCCTGTCCATAAAAACATGCTGCAGCCAGCTGTAGGGTGCTTGACTTTCTTTCTGCGGTGGACTGTTAATGATTGTCATTGCAGCACTTTCTGGTCTTTCATCTGGTCTTCCCACCCAATAAAAACAGAAATGTAGCCCCAGGGAAAATTGGCTTTGTAAGCAATTAATACTTTTTCTAGTATAAATCAAGTGCTCTTTTTGAGGCAGTTCTAATACCCGTCTTCAGTATTCCCTCGAGATATGTGAGGCATCAGACTAGATGGTATTTAAGGGTCCATTCCAAACCAAACCGTCCTATGATTCTGTGATTTCAAAAGCCACATTTGTCAATAAAAATGTATTTGAAGGTGTTTCTTTTAATTGAAACTATCACTAGAATACTGAGCCTTGATGAGGATATTGACGCAATACATAAACTGAGGAATCTGTAAAGAAACACCAATACTATAAGACATAACTCTAGTTTTTTGTTTTATAATTTTGTGATACAAGCAAAATACTGCATTTATGTTTTTGACCATCAAAAATTTGTAAATATATTTGATGTGTAGAAAAACACTTAAAACAATTATTATGAATGCAACACTGAAAAAAGAATTTGTCAGATTTTGTCAAATAACACTTAAATGTAAAGATATAACCCTAATACTGCTATGCTTTTCAGTGATAATCATGCTCAAATCACTATATCTCCAAATTTACATAAATAGTCATTCTATTGGACATCCTTTTCACCAAGATTTCTTCTCCTGTTTTCTGGGGGATCTGGAGTTTCAGACATATATGCTGCCGTCAGGACAACGGGCCAATTGCCTCCATGCAACATCTAAATGTGATCTGGATGAATCTGCCCAAGTAGGTACAGCTGTCCACCGTGGCACAATTAATAAGAAAATTATAGGTACTGGTTGCACACACTTTTTATCTTGAGATTCCTGGCCTTCTTTTTCTTTTTTTTTTAAAGTTACTCTATTATTTTTATCCAAATGCTTTTCAAGTTCTAATAAATAATGTTCATTGATTGCATTTAAGTGGGTTCTGAATTAGCCATGTGTTATAACAAAATCTGTGGACACCTTGATTACACGCTATATTATGAAATAGTGGTTAAATGCAGAAAACCACAAATAAAACATTTTAATGTTGCTTGCTATCCAGTCTTACTACTAGACTTTTTTAAAATTATAGAATAATGATATTTTTAATGCTTCCAATTCAAAACTCAATGCTTAAAGTAAGAGTAGATTTTTTTTTTTGCAAAATAGTTTTATAGATATATAATACAGACTATGAAATCATATTTGAGGTGTAACTTCTGCAACCCTTCCATAGGCATATGGTTACTTGGAGATGTAGCTTTTGAGAGCTGAATTTGCAAATTTAGAGCAATAAATGTCTTGCTGTGACAGAAACTGAGTCCTTAATAAAAGCTTATTTGAAGCTACATAATAAAACACTTATTTCATAATCATGGTAGGAGCACTTCTAGAGTAAAATACTTTTTTTGTGACTATTTTGTTCTTGCTTTTCCCTAAAAATATACCATGTTAAAATTTTGAAATATTATCACATCAATACAGACTACTGAATTCATATTGGATATTGAATTCTGAAGTTTTTTACAGGTGTTAATACATCAACTTAATTCAATATATAAATTTCATATTATCATTAGTCAGAATTTGATGAACACTAAGGAGTCACATTGCAAATTTACTGAAAATATTTTCATGGCATCTATCAATATATTCAGCTTATTCTTCCTTTGCTATAAGGAAACTGACTGCTTTTATGATACTAACCTCCAATTTTTAAAAGCTTTGGTTATGCAGTCACTAAACAAATAGTCAGACTGCAATTTTTGTCAAGGATTATTTGTCCCAGATCATAAACTATCTACTTTTAAAAAAATGACATATGTCCACCCGAACACCTATGTATTTCCCATACCTTATAGTCCATTTCAATCAATTGTGGGTCAGCAAAAAAATTGTTTACTTCAGTTTCACTAGGAATGGTTCTTTTGAACACTCTCACCAGAGTGTGGAAAAATGACACAACTCTGGTCAAAATTCCCTTACAGAAACGATTTATTTTATTTTCTTTTTTTTTGAAAAATAAGATATTCACAGGACCACTCAAAGGTATGCCTATCATTTATGTTCCATTCATGGCAGGTTTTATCGTATGAATTCTACATACAGTTAAAAATTATTATAATTACAGAAGAGGATGTCTGTAAATATATTGATATTTCTTTTGGCTGAATTAAGAAACCCAACCAACCAAAAAAACACCCCACCTCCCAACAAATGTTCAAAACATCCAGATTAATCATTATAGTTCTTACAAAAATAATTGATTAAAGTATACTGCATGCCTCTGACTCTATAGTAGGTGGGATTTAAGATTTAAGATTAACAAGATTTAAGATTACTAAGTATACAGAAGATATATACTGTAATGTGTTTAAGGTGCTATACTTATGAAAGCATCTAACTCATCTACACATTGATTCTGTAGACATATGGATTGTTATATATTTTTCATTAAATATTTTCAAACTAATTCAATAGGATATAAAACAACATAAATGAACATTTTTAATATAAACCTAAAAATCTCAGTCTGTTTTATAACATAACATGCAGTACCATTAAAAAATATTTTCAGAGAACTCAATGACTATCTAAAACATTATGCCTGATGACAGAGCTGTGGTGTATTTTTATACTGATGTATTCATTAGTTTCAACATTAATTCTTTAGTATGGTTCAGAAGGAACCTTATTTTTCACAGGTCTTTCTTTCTGATTGCAATATTTACATGGCTATGTTGTTTGTGTATGAGTTTGTATATGAGTTCAGTTTTTTGTGCATCACATTTCTGTTTTTCTGCTTGTCCTGAATTACAAGAGGGGGATTTTTTAAATAAGTATATTTTCTCCGATTGGTTTTGAATGCAGTTTAATGATTTTGCATTTGTGCATCTTCATCAACAGTTATGCAAATTAGGTTATTTATGTTAATTGTACCCTTAAAAAGTAGTCTACTGTAATAATCAAATAGTGACAAAAAATTAGACAGTAACTTAAGGAAGAAAGCAGCAAAAGTTTTATCATTTCAGGTGCAGCAAAAGTAGCATGGTAGTTTTTCACATTGCTTTAAGGGATGTACCACTGAGGATCTGTAAAAAATTGTTATTGGGAATGGAGATATCAATTTCTAAACTTTTCTGACACATTGGCTTGCGAAGTAAAACTAATTTACAATAGGCTTCATATATTATAAAATTGTTGTACTGTTGTTACAATAAAATCACTGTTGTAACAGTAGCAAGTTTCCTGTTAGACCAGCTGATATCCATGAGAAAACAGGAGAGATTTTAGGAGGCCCCTCCTTTAAAAAAAAAAAAAAAGTTGAAAAAACAGTCTTCAACAATATATTTTCAAGGCTGAGAATAACTGCTTCAATTTTAACTGCAGTCAATGGATTAATAGGGGTTAGCACTTTAGGGAATATAATATATGGAATTTCAAAGGTATAACTTCTCCAGATTTTTGAAAGCCTACCACAACGTTTAAAATAATATCCCTTTCAGAATATTCAGTCATGCCCTCTATGGAAAAAAAGGACAAACTGCTGCTAGATTGCCTTAGCAAATCCTAATAATTTTATAAAATATTTTTAAATATACTAAAAATTCCATCTTGTACAAAGTTAATTAGTACCTCTGTTTCACAAGACTTTCAGAACCTGGTACGTACAGTCACAATTACATAAAAGACACTTGTGAAGGACTCTACTGCAATGATGTGCCTATGGACAGGACAAACAGAAGTTTTTGCTGTGTGTGAACAACAAATGCACACACACGTGAAAGGAAAAACCTGCTTTTGCCAATAACACACGAGTGCTTATACCTGTAGACTCTATGTTCTCTTTTGAATACACTTGCAGAAAGGGGAAAATCTCTAAGACAGACTTTATATGCCTCACTGTTACTTCTCAAGGAACTTCACTACTCTGCTATTTTGACTCTGATAAAAATAAATTATAAAATTAATGGGGAATGAGAACAGAACTTTGCAAAATGAAATCAAATCATTTTTTATAATAACAAAGTACAAAAAAGGGAAAATACTATAGGTTGCATACCTTCTTTTCTAGAGCTCTTGTTTAGAACAATGCCATTGAAAGAAAACCTTAATAAAGTGTGGTTGAATTTAAAAAGGAACTTTGAATTGCTTCTTAGACACTGAAGTTCAAAAATGTACCTTACCTCCTACTTTTCCTCCTGCTTTCATGACCAGAATTAAAAAGATTACAGAAAATTCACCGCACAGTTTATTAAATTAATAAACAAGATATTCTAATATCTTATTGGAAGACCTATGGAACTGTAAAGGGCTTTTAGACACAATCTTCCATTATGTTTCTCACCTATCTGTAATTAGGCAGCAGACTCTCATCATTGTGAAAACATTTTGACAATATGCAAATTCAAATCAAATATTTTTGTGCACATTTCATAGTCAGCAGTACTTCCACTTGCTAAGCAGAGTAAAAAAGTTAAGCCATGCCTTTGGTTCATAAATATTTTTTTTCAGAGTTTAATCTTTGTACCATCTGAGGATGGCTGAATCCTGAATATGAGGCACCTGAATTCCAGCCACTCCACAGTAAGATCACACAGTGCTTAAAATCACAAGTCATACAAGACTGTACTATAATATTCTATGGGAGACAGCTCTCTCAAAGCCATGACAGACAAATCAAATCACTGACCAGACCTTTCTACAAATTTCCCAACCTCCCTGAGTTTTAATACAATTTTTTTTTTCATACACATGACACTTTCTAAGAGCCAACACAAGAAGATGCCTTCATACTCTTCCTAACCTTGCACCGTGCATTCACATGACCTGGATCTCAGAGGTTCAAAGGCAGATTTCTTGAGATATCCCAGGGCTGACTTGTCTTGGCACATCCTGCTGGTGTCACAGGACTTTCTAGAAGACAATACTGGGATCTGTCTAACACATAGACTTAGTCCCAGCTTTCTGTCCAACATCATGCCAGTGCATGAGGGAGCAGATTGACACATCCAGGTCCAAAGAGAGCAAGGTCCCAAACAAACCACAAGTACAAAATGACTTTTGAAACACATAATATCTTGGTCTCAGAGCTAACACACCCTGTAGAGCTTTGTATCCAGGGGTTATTTGCAAAGCCCTCTCACTGAGGACCAATGATGTGGTCACATGTTCCAAAAATTTCAGCCTTCTGTTCCTGGAACTTGTCATCATATCAGATGAAATATAAAGAACAGCTATTCCAGGATGACCAGTTCATCAAAAAAGAATGGAAAGGTTTCACTCTGTATGTGCTACTTCATTATGAGTGATAAGAAGCATGGCATGATCCCATTGCTTTGAGGAAATTTTAGGAAAATGTCTCTGAAACTGAAATATAAATGCAAAAGAAAAAGCATAAAGAATAATTGTGATCATAAGAGATTTGTAACTGTTGATTTCTGTTGTAAACAAACAGGTTTAGGGTCCAAAGCTGCCAGATAGTCAAGTAATTTCTTCACAGAAATAATGGTGAAATCTCACAAGATACATTGAAAAGTCTCTTCATATAATAATGAAAGCTATACAAAGCACAATATATTTAAGGTGTTCTTTCTTCTCAGACAAAATCTCTTTTGAGAGAAAGGATGCTGATGTTAACAGAAAATTCAAAACTCGACTCAATAAAAAAAAATATTTAAAAATAATTAACAGCTCTACACTTGTAATATGGTTCTGTGCCAAAAGTTAAGGGCTCTAAGCCAAACAAAAACGTACTAAAAAATGAAAATACATGCAATTGCATGATCAGATGGTGAAAAGGATTGCTAGCAGGTCCAGTTATGTCAGAAAGGAGCCACAACATATCTAACAAGAGGCAGCTCATCCATCTGAGTGGGTGGAACTCCAGTGCCCAATCAAATACAAGGCAAATACAATAAGTCATGGTTTCCCACTTCTGGGTAAGAAGGAGCCCTAAAGGCTTTCAAAGACAAATAGTATTTTTGGAGAAGTCCGTGCAGCTGGGGACTCTTCTCATACACTACACTGCCAAGACTACGTAGGTAGATTTGCACTACTGACAGGTTTCTGATGGAAGTTCTAATTTGGCAGAGCACTGGGGCTAAAAGGCACAAACAATTTTTTCTTAAATAGGAGTCTGAAATGAAAATTTCCACTCTCTTTCACAGATTATAAAAAATATATTGTTGAAAGAATGCCTGTTAGTGAAGACTGCTCATAGGTCTCAGGCTCATAGAAAATTCTTATAATGATTTTCTCTTGGTATGATATTGTATGACTATATACTGGAACAGGATAAATAGTGACAAGAGACTCCATCCAGCAGTAATACCCTTTCACTGTGCTACATGGTATACAGGATTATCTTGTAGACTTTCGTGCTCTTAACAGCAAACTCAGGCTGTTTTAGGCTTCAACATCTTCCACCACAGAATTACTTAGGATTTGGAGTGTTATAGAATTTATATTCTAAGCATGGTAACAAATCTAACTTTGTATATAATAAAGTCTCTTTATGTCTTAAATGAGAACAAACTTAATGAATGTTGTTTTGGTTGGTTCAAAATGAGTTTCTGCACCATTGTAATCATTCAGAAATTCAACTGTTACAACACTGCATGCCAGTTGCATAGTGAATGTGCAGAAAACTTAAAAAGTTTGAGTACACCAAGGAACTAGAAATAAAAATCATAGTCAATAAGTACACTGCTTGGGCTTGGTGAATATTTTTGCTATGCTTCCAAGTGTTATCTTTTATTTATAATGAATTTGCATTTTTTCTGTTACTGAATACATTTAGAAATTGCATCTCTTATTGCCAGTCTCTTATTTTAACTGACCACAAAGTAACAAGGTTTATATGTCTGACAAATGAAGTGAAGGAAGGATATGTTTCTTCTCTCCCTTTCGGCAAAGGAGGCAAAATGTTTCACAATATATTTACACTGAGATTAATATTTAATATTTACTTTTGGAAATGATGATTTCTGCAATTGGCGGGTTCTATAATTCAACTATATTTCTTAAGACTATAGTTTAGATCTTTACAGACACAATATTTCAAAAGACATACATTCTGAAACTTCATTTCAAATATTTTTTTTAATTTGAGTTTCTTGAAGCATTTCTTGTTTTCTCACATTTTTATCTCCATTTTTTGTCACTGCAAAGATCGGCATGCAATCTAAGTTGCCCTAAAGTTATTTTCTAGTTGAATTTTTGCTGAAAAGTTATATAGAGGAAAGGATTCCATTAGTTCTATTTCATTCAGCTTCACTGGATCTCTGATTTGGATCTCAACTCAGTCTGGTTTTCTTCCAACATGATTTATGCTGCTTCTGTTGACAATCATCAAGTGGCTAGTCTGCATGTTTCGATGCATGGTTCTACATGTCTAACAGAACATCTCTAATCATAAATGTATATTTACATTGGTAAGTGTTCTCATGGGTACACAAAACTGCACACAGAGAGTAACTGTTCTGTAAACATATCAATACTCAGAGCAATGACACTCCTTTTTATGGTGAAATAGTTTCTTCCTCTTCATGTGCTATTCATCTAATTACATTCTCCTGGTTTGCTGTTTTCTAACCTCAGCCTACACTCTCATCCAAGAGCTGTAAATTGCATGTTACTTGTCTTAGTGTTCTGTTCTTTTAATAATCTTATTCTATACAATTTACCCCAAACTTGCAATTTCAAATTCTCTATGATAATGTACATCTGAGAAGAGTTTGTTGTAACACAACGGTACTAGGGAAAAAAAAAAAAAGAAGACAGAAAATAAGAGTGAAAAAGAAAAAGAATTGTCTTATAATACCTTCAGTAAAATTAAATTAATCTTTCCTGATTTGTTCCAGTCTCTGGAAAAATCTCATTAAATTGCACATCAGTGTGTTTTCAGTGATGATGTACTATTTAACATTCTCTTTTCTTCAACAGACATTTGAATATATTTTTTTAAAAATTGAAAGCGAACAGTGAAAGGAAATACACAATTTGATTTGGATTTTGCCTCAAATAGTTGTATAATTCCTAGAGATGAAATTAGTATACTTGCAGTTAACCCAGTTCCTGAGCTTTAACCTCTTTCCAAGTCTGCTAAAGACATGAACTGTGGTATTTTATGTAGTTCTTCAATAGAATTTTACCAGGAAAAGAAGTCCCACATTCATAGTGATATAAGAGAGGTGCCTCCCTTGGGCTTTGTTTTATTACAAAACGAAAGTAACTCCAAAAATTCCTGAAAATGCAAAGCACACACTGTCCCCAGCTCAGTGAAGTTTTTGAGAAAACTTTTGAATTTAAGCATGCAGTTCCCTAATAAGACTACTTGTGCTAGGCAAATGTAGATTTGGGCCAAATACTACTGCCATTTCCTCAGAAACTTTCTATTCTGATTTCTTCCCCCTCCACTTCCCCATATAAACTAGATATTGTCTGAAAAACTTCAGAATTAAAAATGGAGAGATTTCCTCAGACAAATCTCCATTCAAGCCACTTTGAATGCAGTTTCATAAAGACATCTTACTTTGTACCAAAGCCTGACTGCCTTCCTCTTAGTGTACTCTCCCAGAAACAATACTGAACAAGAAATATTTTCTCCATTATTACAGGGCAAAGATTAAACTTTACTTTTCCCAAAATTACTCAGGAACTACCTTTCCTGCTAAAAGGCAAGCGGTAACTAATGGATGTAAGGGTGAGTGATTGAAAGAGGAGGAGACTTTTTCCCTGCTGAGAAGACTGGCCTTTTTTGGCCCTGAGAGAATGTCTCAGCAGAGCCTTCTGCAATCTTCTTTTATACCATGGACTGTAGCCCTTCAGGGTTATTTACAGAGAGTCCTGGGAAGCAGGGCAAGATGGATGTAAAACAGACACCAGAATGTGAATTGTGGGGAGCATCTACACAGAAAAAAAAAAACGAGGAAGAGAAGAAACACAGCCTTGTTTAAAAAAAAAAAAAAAAAAAAAAAAAAAAAAAAAAAAAAAAAAAAAAAAAAAAAAAAAAAAAGAAAAGTAATTTGGTACTTTCGCTGTACAGGAGGCTCACTGAGAGGCTCTGTGTACGTATTTTGGTATCAAAGCCCAGAGCAAAACCCAGCATATGATTAGGAAATGCATTCATATATACTCAGCCACAGCTATTCTGAAAACACATCCTACAAGCCTTTGTGTGTCTCTTCTGCAACAACCGTCCTTTAGTAACATAATTGAAGTTTAGTAGTAATGAGTAGATTTCTTAATTCTTGAGTCAACTGCTCTACTATCTTTTATCCAGTCATAAACCCACTATTATACTTCACAGAATCATAGAATGGTTTGGATTGGAAGGTGCTTTGAAGATCACATACTTAGAACCCCCTGCCATGGACAGGACACCTTCCACTAGACCAGGTTGCTCAGGGCCCCATCAAAACCGGCCTTGAACTGTTCCAGGGATGATGAATCCATAACTCTGGGCAACCTGTTCCAGAGTCTCACCAACCTCAGGGTAAAGAATTTCTTTTTAATGTCAAGCTAAACCTATTCTCTTTCAGTCTGTTATTCTTCTTCCAGAGGATGATGGTTAATCCTGTAGATCAAGTGCAAGAGCATGGTACGATAAATGTGAAAGCAGAAAGTTTTAGATGATTAATGCTGTTAGAGTCTACTTCATCTTACTAAACCAATTATTTCCAATTTATTTATTGGTATAACATGGTGCTACCATATCCATAACATTATGACACAATTCAGGAAAATGAGAGAGATTTGTTTTGTGTTAACTAATAAGTATAGTAGACTAAGAAATTTAGACAAAACAAGAAGAGATCAACTGAGTGTAAAATCCTAAGAGTGGGTGCTCTAAACAACTCTTAAAAATATTAAATGAAAACCTCATAACTTTAAATATAATATTGCAAACAATTGTTTGAATGAATGTGGAAAACTCTTACTACTGAATTCTTCTCTGTTTATAAAGAACTAAAAAGTATGTGAATGTGTTAAAGAAAGTCTGGAGAAGGAACAGCTCCCCAGACTATTAGCAAGGAAATTATTAATTATTCATTGAAATTTTAGGAGTTCCAGTAAGCTATTTTCTGAGAGCAATGTGCTGTTGGAAGAGGTTAGGCACATATGAAAACATTTATAAATTTTATAATTTCTAATTCACATAGTAGCATATTCCTTTTCAAATTTCTCTTATACATAGGGTCAGTAGCGCAGTGATGTAAGAGGTTCTTTCAAAAGCTGAAGTGTCTCAAAATGTCTCTTGTTATTTTGTTTCTTTCTAACTATCCATCCTGGATTCATGTGACACTTTCAAAATACAGGCAACAGCCACCACAGAGTAGCTTACTATTTATTTTGTCCAACTGATGACCTTTCATATCAAAGTAAGAGTGTTTTTCAAAGGCTGACAGATTAGATCTGGTATTGTCACTGACTGTTGCAAAAATGAGAAGGGGAAAATGGTAGCTGAGAGAAGACATTGTCCTTAATCATTCAAAGATAATGGGAAAATTATTATTATGATGATGACAGGGAATGTACCCCAAATGAATGAATCATTTACAAACACTTTCTAAATTATGCTCTTCATGTCCAAAGTACAGTGACAGCTATTATACATGGCTTGTACACCTGTCGTCCTGCTATAGAAGGCTAATTCTTCTGGCATATCCATCCCTTCCTCCAAGAAAATATCAGAAATATTTTTCACAATAACAGTCAGACTTTAAATTCACTGAATATTGTAGAAACATATTTTGTTTAGATATCCATTGGGGGGGGGGGGGGGGGAAGTACTGAAAATTGTGAGGAAATACCTGGATTTTGATTCAGGAATGCATATTGTCATCAAAGGAATTTACGGTTCAATTCTGTTCACTTTTCTAATTCCCAAGCATTGCATTATCAGCTCCATAAAAGCCATTTCCCAATGTGTGGTTTAACTACCAAGGAGAATGCATTAAGCTCTTTATGGTGTATAGAGAGCATTCATGGCACAATGCATGCAGACTATAACACTAGCTTATTCTCTGCCAGCTGCTCATCAACTGCAAGTTAAAAGAAAGAAAAATAAAATATTCAGGCACTTTAAAGTTGTGAAGTTCATTTCCAGGCATAAAAAAATAGAGATTTCATTAGAAATAGGATTTCATATTTCCCTCATAGATAATTTCACTGTATACATTCAATATGAGTTTCAGCTGCAACAATAACAAAAAAAATTCTATGTAAATACCTATTTTGTGCAAACTCCATTTGATTCATAACTGAAAAGATTTGTTACTGCTATGGTCCTAACTGCTGATGAAATAGATCACAGAATCAGAATAGTTAGGGTGAGAAGAGACGTTAAAGATCATTTAGTTCCAAGCCTCCTGCCATGGCCAGGGACACCTTCCACTAGACCAGGTTACTAGGAGACTCATGCGGCCTGGTCTTGAACACTTCCAGGGAAGTGGTATGCACACAGTAAAGAATTTCTTCCTAAAATCTAATCTAAACATACCCTCCTTCAGATTAAATCCCTTCACCCTTGTCCTGTCACTATATGCCCTTGTCAGAAGTCCCTGTCCGGCTTTATTTTCAGCCTCCTTTAGGTATGAGAAGACTTCTCTAAGGTCTCCCTTGAGCCTGAACAACCTCAATTGTCTCAGCCTGTCTTTATAAAGCGGTGTTCTAGTTCTGCATCAATTTAATGCCTCTTTACGGGTACATTGTGACAGGTCCATATCTTCCATGAGTAGGGGACCCCAGAGCTGGACAGAGCACTTCAGGTGGTGTCCCGCTAGGGCCGAGTAGAGGGGGACAACCACCTCCCCCCACCTGCCAGTCACACCTTTTGTCATGCAGCCCACTGTGGTTGTGGCCTTCGGGGCAGTAAGCATATATTGCCAAGACATGCTGAGCTTTTCCTCTATAAACACTCACAAGATTTTCTCCACAGGGCTAATCTCAATCCATATTCCTTGCATCTTGTACTTTTTCTTGGGATTGCCCTGATGTATTTTTTCATAGACAGCCAGAGCACTTTCACCTTGCATAATTTATTTTGTTTTGTGCCATTGACCTGTGCATGCACAGTGTTCTCCTCTCAGGGGAGGTTTCAATTTACTCACCTCAGTAACCTGCACCCAGAAATGTCTGTGAGAAAAGAATTGGAACAAAAACCAAAGACCTTAAAGCCATTTACCTTGTACACTCACTCTCACAGATTCAGTTTCACGGATATGTGTAAAGAGCTTATCTCACTTTTCACACAATTTCTGGTTCTGGCGTTCTTTTTTTAAGGTTAAGGTTTCTATAGTCAGCGCTGCTTTGATATTACACAATATATGACACCCAAATTAATATAAGTCTTGTCAGAATTTGGAAGTGCAACTTTTTTCACATCACTGACTGACTCAAACAAATAAGCAAAAATAATTAAGCTTTCATACGTGTGAGTTAGTTCAGAAGGAATTGACAACATGATAGGGATAGCCACAGGAAGAAAGTGTAGTAATAATCACATCTCCTTCTAAAATGCTCTGAACCAAACGCTTTCTAAAGGAGCATCTGTGCTCCATTGTCATAAAAAATAATTAAGACAGAGGAAAGGTATTTAAAAAGATTCAAACAGGAATCTCCAGAGAATTTCAAAGCACAAACAGTTATTGTCTACAGACAGAGCTGTAAAAATGCAAAATCTCCGTCAATGACCCAAGGAGGAAGGTTTTCAGATTAAAGTTGTCCTTTTATGTCTAATTAAACACATACTATGTATTATTGCACAATTTCAGGTAAGTACTCTCACTGCTAGTTCTTGCAAAAGATAAATTGTGCAGTAAAACATAAGCACTAGAACATAATTGAAATTTTTCTTAAGTTCAGCAGACTAGGTATCACACCCCATAAAATTTTATTTCATTTAGTTTATAGGAATAATTTTATTCTTATTGTACATAAAATTGACCATTATAAAGTAAGGAAAATGTTTTCAACACACTTTACAAACATCTTTTCCAAAAATGCAATTCTCTAAAATGCAATTGTTTAGACAGATCTTTTACTTAGAGGTAGCAGCAGCAGCAGCTGGTAAAAATGTGCAATTCAAATAAAATTTTGCAAGAATCAGATAAAATTTATTTTTTCACCAAGTACTTTGTTAGAACTTAGACTACTCTAAGAGTATTCATAGACTTTTCTAGAAGAAAATCATGCAATTAAATATTCCAGCTTTTAAAAAAAGTATGGATCCAGTTGAAAAGTCTGGTTTCAGGTAAAAAGGCAAACCTGGTCCTTCAAAGCTGTTCATGAGCTTCATTTTAGCAGTATACTGAAAATTCTTGAACAGCATTCAGCAAATTCTGTTCCTTTCAGGTGTATTCTATATTGATTTTTTTATCTGAAATAAAAAAAAATACTGGGAAAAGGAAAATTGCATCTAAATTGCACAACTCTTATAGGAAAATTAAACATTTTATGGAGAAAATTAAGCTAAAAATGGCAAAAATTTAAAACAGCATTCATCCATTTAAGTTGTTCTTACACAAGATGAAAACTTTTTGGAACTTCAAAGGAATGTCATGCAATTCTATTACATTAGAAATGATGCTGAGATTTTAGAAGCAGGAACATTTCTTGACAAGTATTTTCTGCTTAGTTGAGTGCTGACAAACCTTGCCCTGACAAAAAGTCACATTTTATGCAACATATGGTTGAGAGACTTCTTATATTTCAAGAAAATAATAGTATTGCCTTTAACTGAAAACAAAAAAAAACGCCTCATGACCAAAGTTAAGCAAGCACATAAAACAAAATCTCCTGAATAAAGCAAAATAAAGAAAAGAAATTAAAACAAATCCAACCACCAAAGCCAAAATGGTATTACACTTATCTTTTCAGCAGAAACCAATTGTTTGTATTAATTTTCCTTGTTGCACCTCACTTGACATTGCCAGAGAAAAACACAGGGCCTGAGGAAAGTTCCCATGAGCAATTTTCAAGGCAAGTGTTTCTTGAATGAACCTTCCTTCCCCCCATGCCCTGCCTCAATATTCTTTAAGCATTTTCTAAGCTTTTCTGCAGCATTTAAATAAATTCTAATGACCTTTTTTCTTTTTTGCATTCTCCTTTTTTGCAAACTCCTCTGTCAAATTAAAGCTCTTAAAATCTCATCCCTTTTTAACAGTTACATGGTCACAGAATTGCTATAGCATAATCTGAATTACTGGCAAGAAATAATCAAAATATTCTAGCATTGCTGACATATCATAGTCTATGCACAAATTTCCTAAAACACAGACTTACTCCATTTACAGTACAGACTTTTATTTTTATCTGTTTGTCAGGTGTCTTAGGTTGAAGAAACATCAGAAAAATCTTGTCTACTTGGAGCTCCAAATGATTTTTCCAAGGTGTTCCAAATCCTTCAGTTCCTCTTTGGGAAATTTCTAAGATAGTGGGCAGAAGGGAACATCCTGGGATAAATATGTAATTAAGAGGTAAATCAAAGGGAGCAGGAAAACTGTCTATATTTTAGATGATGGTCTTTGACACTTCACTGTTTTAAGCCTCCTATTGTGCAATATATTCCTAAACAACTTAGATAAACTAATGAAAAATGAGGGAACAGTAATAAAAAAAAATGCTTCTTATGAACTGGAAAAAAGAAATTATGGAATTGACTGACTTGGTAGATGATTTGGTACATAAATAAAGCTACACCTATGGGGCAAACCAGTTCTAACTTCCAATATTAAATAATGGACTCTGAGATAACTTTTATTATTTAGAAATGAAGTCATAATAACCTTGATGAATAAGATGATCAGATCTGAAATAAATCCAAAACGAGTCCTTTAATTTTGCTGACATAGGGGTTTTTTTAAATTATCTTAGTGATATGAATTGCATTTGAATTCCTCCTACTTGACTTCTTTCTGGGTTTTGAAACTGGTCTAATAGATGTGTTAAGAAAATGTGTTTTCCAAAACTACTTCACATGAAAAACAGCCAAAGGATTTCCCATAAAAAGATGATTAGGCTTTAAGCGTCTGTATGCCACCACTGTAGAACTGTCAGCTGACATTGATGCTACAGAGTACTTGAATGGGTACTTGAATTCTAGGTTCTGCAAAGAACTGCAGCTATTAAAAAATTATGCATACAAGTAACAGATAATTTGTCTGAAGACAAAAGTGCCTGAGCTGGAAATGCATCTACAACCCAAGAGCATATTAACTGTGAACACAGCATGTTAATGATGAAGCCATTATTGCCTGCCACATGTTGAGAATGTTTTGGAATCCCTCATAACAAGTTTCTGAGTTTGCTTACCTTTAGCCTTTTCTATTTCTGGATTTTTCACATGTTTCTGTATGGCTGCCAGAAATGATCTTTCGATGCACAAAACAGTTTAAAGGCATTTTGAAAGGTGGGACCACAGACACCCTTTCACACAGCTGGTGTCAGGGGTACTTTGCTCTGTGCCTTGAAATCTGCTTATGACTATCATTTAGTGAGGAAGAAGTCAGTACAGACCACATAAATTAGAGATCTGATATGATAGAAGCAATGCTTTGCAAAAGTGAAACACGGATTGCCTTTTTGCTGCGACATGTTCTAGGAAAACTGTTAACCCTAGTTAACCCTGCCACTGCCTCTGAATGATCAGGATTATGAATGCCAGATTAAAGTCACAGTCAATGACATATCTGAAAAGAAACATCCCAGGTTACCTGTCCAAAAAAAGGAGATGGTAATTAGAGACCAAGATTCAGTTCTCATTTCAGGTCAGCTCAGAAAACAGTTGCATTAGTGTTTTCTTTCATTTGTTGGAAAGGGACAGTCTTGCAGATTTTTATCTTGACCGACATTTGACTTCCAGTGAAAAAGAAAGTGTGCTTGAACTACAGTGATTCTACATCCTGCTTCACTGACACAAGTTGTTTTGCATATACCCCTTTCATTCCCTTGCTCTTCGGAATCAATGCATTAATCTGAACTTGCTTTACTTTAGCATGAACGGGAACCACAGCAGTTTTAATTCAGGAAGACCACTGAGTTTATTGCCTTTAAACAGCTGAGGTTGATTAATGTCATTTCTGGATAAGGCAAAAAATAACCACTTTTAATACATATTTACACTTACAATGGCAAAAAACATTGACTAATATAGAGGAATACTTCATTAAATTCACATTCATATAAGTTACATATTAGATATAACAGATAGTTAAAAGATAGGCTCTGTTTAAGCCCATGTTCTCCAGCATGAAAATAAATTCACAAATAAAATGACACATATGAACCAGCACTAGCCTTGATATTAGGACTTACTTGCTACCTTCAGAATATAGTTCAATGACCTAAGTGACGTGACTGATGAGTTTAAGTTGGCAGCAGTTGTTCAGAATGACAAGCAGGAGACCAGTGTTAGTATTCATGAGTTGTTGAAGTTCAAAGAGATTGGGAAATAATGACAGTGTTTCTTGTCACAAGATCTTGTAAAATCAGCAGTGTTCATAGAAGTTGGAGATAATAATAGATACACGAATATAAACATGACATTCAGCCTTTGTGCATGACGTTCATTTAAAAAAGAACAGACATGATCATTTAAACCTTTCCTCATTTAGTATTTGCTTACAGTATAATAAAAGAATTTATCAATGAATCTTCAGACACTTTTGCAAGAACGTCTTACAAAGCATATCGTTTTTTCATTTTGCTTTACTACTGCAAAATTAGAAGTAAATGTATTACTTTATCCATAGACTTGTATCATTTTATCTGTAGACATCTTCTATTACAAAAATCGATGCTGTGTGACATGACAAGGCACTCTGTCTGGGTGACATGGTCCCTAAAATCAGGTTACTTCATGTTTAAAAAATTGCTGTCAGGTGTGTTAAGATACTCATTCCACTGGGATTAAAATGATAGGTACGGGAATTGGGGACACACCTGAAGAGTGACAGGAACTTCATCTCTAAAGATTTTTGCTACAATTTGAAGGAATCAAAAATGGGAGAAGTGGTAAATACTTTTCCAAAATTACATTAAGATTCAGTTCTTTAAGTCTAGAGTTATAAGTAGAAGCATCCAGATAATGAGAGCACAGAGAATTGCTCAGGTCTGCCTTACCTAACAGACTTGAAATTTGTACTGTGACATTCAGAGTCATAGACATCACATGACAGAGGACTGCCAGAACCTGCATTCTGAATTTTAACTAATTTCCTGAAAATAATAGAGTTAGTTTAAATTTTTAATTGCTTGCTCATTCTGTTTGCTGACATTAGTACAATGTATTTGGAACAATTTTTTTTCCATCTTCATCAGATTAGAACAAATGAAATAAGAAGAGAGATAATTTGAAAGCTTTGGCTTGGTTTGCAGGTTAAGACTTCTATCATTAAAAGGACTACTCTGTGTGCTATTAAATGGAAGAGCTGTAATTGCACTGAATAATTTAAAGTTAGCTATTTCTGTCTCCTGACATGAGAATCTCATTAAAATATTTACAATTATAAATGACAATTTTTTTCAATTTGAGCCTATTTGTGAGAATAAACTTGGCAATTCACATACATATTACATAATTTGCTTTCATTATAGACAGTACATTGTGTACTATTAGCTCCTAGTGAGCGTCCTCCTCTGAGAGGCCACTGGGCAGATCTGCCAGTATTTCTCAGGAAGTTTTAGCCATCTGATGCAATTGAATGCATTGGCAGATTTTGATCCTGAGATGCAGTTCATTCTTTTTGTCTATTACTGCACTGACATCTCCAAAATTATCTTGGAGGGAATAAAATCAAAACACAAATTTCAATATTCTCGTGTGATGTTGGTGACTTAATGGTTATGGCTCAAAAGACAACAGTCACCCAGTGATCAAAAGTATTCAATCCATGCACAGGTTTTATTTTCTTAATAGCATTAAATTCATCCTAGCATATCTTCAAGTGATTCTATGTTGCTGATTATTACCCACTAATAAAGACTGAAAGGATATGTGAACCTTAAAACCAAGAACGATTTGTGTGCTGGGACCTGGTTTTGTTACATAGTGACACTTTTTTCATAGAAAAACTTACAAATGAAATTAGTTACGTTTGTCATCTTCATTATAATTAGTTTAGAGAAGTATTAGGAAAAAAACCAGTAGGATTTTCTGAAAAATTTCTAGTGAAGACAATTTTTTTCTCTATGAGGTAATAAATATTTGCCCTCTCCAGGAAGAATTACTCTAAAAATATTTTTCCAAGGCAAAAGTAAATTTACCTCTAGACTAAAAAACAATGTGTCCCAGTAGTAGGAGTAAATATGCAAACAAACATAGCTTCTATTGAAGAGGAAATTATTTTTAGATAAATTTCAAAGAGGAAGAAATAACTTTAAGTAAGCTTCAGTCTTGTCCAGTGAACCATTCTGGATTTGAGGTTATTTTGTGCATTCCTGGCTGGCATTTTTGGTTTTCTTTTCATTGAAATAAAACAGAGGTTCTGCTTCACAAGTTCTCAGATGTGAACCAAAGAAAAATAATAAGATGCAACTGGGAGATTAGGTCTAAATATGCTGATTCAGACTATAATGCTGAAAAGAAAGTAGCTCTGAAGTACACATTTCTTGTAGAGTGATACATCACCCACCTATTCTTTCTCAGGCAGGGACCAGACTAGATGGCTGCATGTTGCAGTGAAAGGCAAAGAGGAGAAAGTAATTGATTCATGTTTCTCTCCTCTTCAGATTAAATCTGTATCAATGAAATACATCAAAGGAAAATTGCTAGATAGAGTGGACTATAATATCTTGCCCAAACATAATTTTTAAAAGATAGAGATAAAATTCCAGTAAGTGTGTAAAACACAATGTGATGTATGGATGTATGTGAGAGTTTACCTGATGTAAATGTAAATCTGAATAAAGACAGATGTTCTGTTCAGTCACTTGTCATATACATAATAAGATTCACGTTAAGATTCACACACCCTGTGCTAATACTCACTAGTATAGATACTGGCATCCTATTCTAAAGTACTGGTTTACAGGATTCTTAGAAAGACAGTCTACTTAGATGTCTCCATAAATTCAACTTTTGATAGACTATGGATTTCCAATTGGAAAAATAATTTTTGTTCCTTTGGATTACTGAAGTAGTATAGAAGTCTAAAGCAGATTTCCATTAAGTCAATATGCTTATTTCCATTACCCTGTTAAAGATTTTTCTAGACAGTGTCTTTTTATGGTGGAGAGCAGATGTATGACAGGTAAATTTATAAGCTAAGTACACTTGATGGCAAGAATCTTTATTAAAAAAAATTACTTCATTTTATTCATCTATGTTTCTTCATCACGCTTCTGCATAAAACAATTTAAATCAGCAGTCATCCTGCGTCTGTTTAGAGAAATGATTACCTCCACTGCATTCTACAAATGAAAGAGGACTTGGTACAAAGAGAGCTGAGGGCTACACAACGTACGATTGACATGCTAAATGATGTGCCAAGCTGATTAAATAAATCCTTCTTCAAATAGAACCAGTTATAAAAAAAAATGACAGATGTATATTTTCTTTTGGGATTTATACAACCATCTGGCCTTGCAATTTCCAGATGGAAGTTTCACATTAAGTTCTCAAACTGAGATTCTAAGGTATTTGAAAGATCTGTTTTTTCCTTTATTCAAGTATCTGTGGAATAGATGAAGTGCTCTCAGCACTCATGGTTGTAGCTGACTAAGGAAAATTGAATTTTTTCATAGTATAAAATCTATTACTTTGCCAAATATTGCCTTAATAAATTCATTCTATTAAAGGCTGCTGCATGATTAATGAAAATACCATCTTCAAAGACATTTGCAGAAAGTCAGAATTTCACAGCTCATAGCAAACTTTAATGAGACAATTAAGCCATAAAAATACTTTCATTCTTGCATTTGAGTTTGTTTGCTATATTTTACTTTATGCATAAGGAAGCCTTTCAAACTTGTCTTTTTGTGTTTCAGAACAATTTTCTAGAAACTAATATTGTAAACAGGACATGAACAAATATATCAGGACTAAGGACATTTAGAATTTAAATTAGGATGATAAAAGTGGAAATGGAGATAGATAACACCAAGCTAAACAGACAAAATCTTATGCAGATATATAACAAAAGATAGGTCAAGAATTCTGGAAAGCATATGTGGTCTAAACTAACATACTACACTGTGGATAAATAATTCCCATGCACAAGTGCAAAGAGTGGATGGCATCATGGAAACCTCTGAGAAATTCACATAAATCAGGAACCTGATAACCTATCTGAGATTACTGGCCCCTCAGCCTCCCCTCAGTTGCTGGTTGACTGTCTGTTGAAACCAGGGACTCCCTGGTAAGGTAAAGGGAACACACAGAAATATGGAAATGCTTGACAATATCTCTCAGCTTTTCTGGCTGCAGAGGAGGGTTGCAGGGGGTGAGGACTGCCTCAGTATTTACCACAGTGTTCATTTCTCTAACTCCATCACAACTACTGGAGTCATGGAGCTTCCTTCAGCTGCCACGGTTTGAAGAAAACCACATGCTCCACCACAAAATCTTCTTCTCTTACTTCTTTGAGCTACAAAAGTTAGAGTACAACATGCTTGATACTTTCCACTGACTTTCGGCTCCTACTTGAGCCATAGAACTGTTTTCCTTCTTCCTGTCTTTCCTATGGAATGTCACTTGGGCCACAGGTCCTTGTGACCATTGCAATCTGTGTCCAATATTTATTATGCCAATCAGTTTGCTTACAGAGCAGCTTCATGTTCAGAGTAATGTGTAATAACTCAAACCCAATTTGATTAATTTTACTTAGGAGAAAAACACAAATGGGAGTTGTCCCAAAATAAATGGATAAATATATATGTGCATACCTCTATAAATACATACTAGGTAACTCGACAGAGTTTAAAACCTTGAGAATCTAATCTAGGTCACAGTTTCAAAGCATGGGGCACTGAGATGGGTTAAAACTCATCTGTAGTTTTGCATGTATTATACTCCCTCTAACCTGCGAGCAGAGGACAAATTGCTGATTCAAGTGTTATATACAATATAATCATGACAGCTGCAAACAACAATAATTATTAACTTTGGCAAGTGATAAACAACCTTCTTCATCTAGTTATTGCTTGAAGAAATTCAATTGGATGGCTGGTTTGAAGTGCTAAAAGGAAATAAAAATTGAAAGTAAGTTCAAATCAGGATATTTACTTTAGTGGAGAAACTTTAGGAGCTTTTTCTGTTGCCAAAAATACATTATTTTTTTATCTAGAGCCTTTCTGGGTTTTAAAATCTTGCTGAGAGTAACCTAAGTGCTCAAAACAAGCCTTTTTTACAGGGCACATGACCAAAAACTGATTAATTTTGAAATCAATATCACTTTTTCAAAATAAATCACCCGCATTTGACTATATATCCTGCCACAATATGTAATATTACTATAGGATGTGCTAAATAACAATTCTTGCCTTTGAAAAAATTCTTCTTTTCAAAGAAGAAATTCCACCTGCTATTTCTGTTCCAGGATATTGCATATCTTTGCAGCAACTTTGACAGATTTTTAGATCTCTCTTTGGAAGTTTGGTGTATATTACACATTCTTGAGGACAGTTTTCTTTTTAAGAGTTGGACTTAGTGGATGTTGTCGCTATTGTTGTCACAGGACAGTAATCAAAGACAGTAAATTCTGAGGTCATGAACAGTCCACCATTCACACAAAAAAAATCTGGTTAGCAGGTGGTATGTCAATAATTTTTTAAAAATAATTCATTATAGATGTTGTCTTAGTATTAAACATCGCATTGAACACTGATAATGGGGCAAGCATAAAACAGGCAGAAAATGACAATATGAGGAAAGTTAGTATTTGTTTTTGTGTTAATTATTTTTTTCACCTACTTGCTAAATTTAATTCTCAGATTTTATTACCTTAGACTTTTGCCTTGGATATGATTTTGCCTTACCTTATATTGTAACACATCTTCAAAGTACAGTTATCAAATCTTCATCATCAGAATATATTGTCATTACTTTCCTAGTTTTTACTTTTAGTAACTAAATATATTAACATGCAAAAATCTAGAATAAAAACACTTATCTTCATCACCTACATTGCAGTATTCCATACCTTCTGTATCAACATTTTGATTTATTTATTTATTCAGAACTAAGACTTCACTTGAGAAAGAAAAAGACAAAATCTTTCAATTTTCAATTGTTGATACCTACAAAAAGCTTTTTAAATTAATTTCTTTCCAATTTCTTGGTCACAGCAGTGTGGTAGCAGCACATAACTTCTTGACCTTTTAGATTTAAAAAAATATCATGATAGTGATGATAAATTCTCCAAAAAATCCCTGTTTTCAGAATAATAAGACAAAATAAACAAGACAAAATAAATAAGACAAAATAAATAAATATCAAAGCAGGAAACCTAATATACCATCTTTCTCCTGTCTCAGGACCCACTAAATTCTTCTTAATTTCAGATTAAAATAATAAATTTTTAGTAACTTTTTCTTTTCTCTTTTATGTCACATTTTATAGCATAGTAAGAAGGCATGGGAAGGTGAAAGAGCACCAATCATTTAAACTGAAGTTTGAGGCTGAATCTTATTATCTTTTGCACAGGGTATTATTTTTGTACCCTGCTTGCTCCCGTTTCAGATTGTTTTAAGGCAGATTCTGACTAGATCAGCAGCAAAATGTCCAGTCTTTGGTCCATAAAATGAAACCTTAAAATAATCACTTATATTCAGCTATATTACTACCTCTCTGAAGCCAGAACATTTGTCCTTATCTCTAAGATTGTTTACAGTCCAGCTTAATCAGCTGTTCAGGCAACCTTTAAACAGTCATAGTCAATCTGCCAGGGTAGTTGAAAAGAAAGAGGTTGGTATTTTCTCATGAACATTTAAGGCATGCAACTTTTTTCTTGAAGGATTTCAGGGTTTGAGGAACCGTAACCAGAAACTTGATGTCAAGCAGCAGAATGGAAGCATGAAGAGGATCTATTTCTGATGGCCACTGCTGATGTGAGGTGACAAATGTTTTAATGAAAAAAAATTAGAAAACTCTGAATATTTTTAATGTCCATAGCATGCACTGACTAGGGAATTCTGAAAAGCTTTCCAGTGCAGACAAACAGACACAGAAAATCAAATATGATTCAAGACCTGGAGATTAAGCTAAAGACAATTAAACTGCTTCATCCACTGACTTGTGGCAAGAAGCCATGTAATCAATCAGTGCAAAACTCCCTTTTAAGTCCTGTGATGAAAAAAATTGATAAATGCCATCAATTTAAGTCAGATTTTAGTCTTGTGTTAAAACTGTCATTCAGTGCTGCACTGTCCTGTCATACTCTCTGTCTATGCTTTGGTTGGGGCATCGGTAAACCATAAACCCCAACAATACTTTTAATCCACATTTAGCCTAGTCTGGCACCACAGACAGTAATGATTGAGTATCAGGAGTATTAAGGATGTTTAAATTGTTTAAAATTGTAATTTTCAGCAATTTATCTCTCAATCTACTTGTGAAATTCCTTAACCACAGTCATAATGGAATCATAAATGTTATTAGAATTATAAAGTATAATGACAATAAAATTAGTGTTCCTTAGACAAAACTACAGTATCATGAAGTTAATTACCAGTCTGCATCGTTGAAATGTTATAACTGAATTACAGAAAGACTAGCCCCACTCTTGTGTCAGCAATTAAAACTTCCACCATAACCATAAGTACAAGCCAAAAAATGATTCTCAGGATTTTTTGCATAAACAAAAATGCACATAAAGTATGTTAGAAACTCAGAACATGATATGATATGAACATGATATAGTGGCATGATATTTTTCTTGAAATGAAAACCTTTTAATGGGTAAAATTTCATGGATTTTAATGCTCTGTTAATATAAAATTACAGACCTGGTTCATGACCAAATATATTTCTCATATCTTCAGAATACTTTCTGATATTCTTTATTAGTATTAGAAATGAATGGTAATATCTTCATTAGGCAGTTCTACAAGGAACTATAGGAGATCTACATGGGAAAAAATTTAGAAATCAAATAGATATATTTTATATACAAGACTAGGCTACTCTTTAAAACAGCAAATATAATAATTTGGTTAATATATTTTCTTTAAAAACACATAGTGAGGAAAATTTTCATTTTACGACATTAACAATATCTTTGGCCAAGAGTAATCAGCCATCACCAAACACAAGCAGTATTTCCTGTTAAAAAAAAAAAAAAAAAAGGGAACATAGAGAGAGAATTTTTGGGAGAACAGGGCCAACCTGAAATATTTTTAAAAGGCCGCATGAAGTGAGTCATAGCTGCTGAAAGCAAGCTTATCTAATTGTACCTTAATATCTCATTTGTTAAAAGAGTGTTTCTTAACATTATGGTTTTCCAGTTCAGGGAATTTGAAGGTCACAGATACTAATAACAGTCAAAAGTAAATATCAATTTCATGACTATATGAAAAATTTGGTTTGGAAACTACAGGCTGGGTTACTGCTACAGTGAGATATTTTCAGGTACTTTATTCTTAGACAGAGGTCTTCAATTTTCAGTAGAGTAAATCTCAACTATAAATTTGGATTGAATTTAGCAACCATTTTTGTTGTACAGTCAAAACATTCTTCTTTTATTACTAAAAAAGATACATTTCAAAGTTAATATTAAACCTGACATTAAGAGATAATGGAAAAAGAAACTGGACAGTAAAGAGGCAATTCAAGAACCAAATCCATGACCAATACTTATAATGATGCATATTTATGTGAATCTGGCTAAGAAGTATGCTATTTCCCCCTAATGAAATAAATTATTAAATTTTCTTTTCCCTTTTTTTAAATTAATATATTGCATGGGTAAAGATGGTTATGCATGTATTTTGAATGACACAAAACAAAAGACAACAGCAAATTAAATAGGAAGCCTAAAGGGTCACAGAAAGGAATATAGGAATAAGAAAAAATATGTAAACAGAACACTTACAGAAAATAGACAAAGTGTGTAAATGTCAGATGGAGAGAAGAATAGAAAGGGCTTAGGAACTTAAGGAAAGATGGAGAAGAAAGGATTTACCTAGAATTAAATAAATATTTTTGTTTCACTTGCTCTGTCAAAAAAATCCTAAGAAAATTAATTGAAAGAAGGAAGAATTTTGTGTGACTCGTATCTCAGAGGAACTTTTCACTAGTACAATTTTTAAAATTGAATTTCATTTACCCAGTGGTGGTTGGGGTTGATCAGCATTTGACCAAAGCTAAAAGCAACTGTTTAAAATGTATGTGCAATTCCCATAATTTAGTAAGGGATTGTAACTTTTGTAATTGTCTGTGATTTTCATGCCACACTCAACAAAGCCTTTGGGTAGCCAAGGACTAAATTAGTGTCTTGGGTTTTGTAACCAAAAAAGGAAAAAATGTTTATTCGATTCCATCAACTGAAACCTGGTTGGGGAGATTTTTTCTTTATCTGTTGTAACTCCAGAAGGGAGGGGGTAATTGCCTTCTCTGATGGCAAGCCAGCTGTTAAAAACCTGGGGGAGCATTGCTTCTTATCTCTGCTCAGGGGGGCATTGTTTCTTATCCCTTCTCACCCTCCCATTCCCCCCATGAAGATATCTTTTGGTAATGGGCCATTAAAGCTCATCAGTGACATGACACATTACATAATCCCATTGTGATATGCTCTACCCAGGGTGTAGGAGCCAGACCATTTCCATCCAGATAAAAGGAGCCACAAGTGTCATCAGTCATCCAGTTTTCCACTGGATCCCTTGAGGAAGACCAGACCCATCTCACCATTACTGGACCCTCTTTCAACGAGACCATCTCCACTTCAACAGAACCACATCTGCCACACCAGGAGTGCTTACTTTGGACTGCTTCCAACACCCTGACCAACAGGGTGCCAGATTGTATTTCTGACTCTGTCAGGGTTTTCTAGGATTTCTTGTTTGTTTGCTTGCATGTTCTTCTGTACTACATTTGTATTTTTTATAACCCTAGTAAAGAACTGCTATACCTATTCCCAAAATCTTTGCCTGACAGCCTTTTAATTGCAAATTTATAATAATTTGGAAAGGGGGGAGGGGCTTACATTCCAAGGGAGACTCCAATCTTCCCTGGCAGATACCTGTCTACCTAAACCAAGACAATTAGATAATCTCATCCCAACACAAGCTTTCTTGTCTTCCTTATAGATATTGTCTCCAATCCCAGGTGGAGCCAATTTTCAGGATTTCCCTTACTATGTATGTCTGTTTTTGAAACCACAGCCTATGCAGAATGATCAGTCTCCTCTGCTCTTTCCTCTGCTGTACCAAAGCAAGTTAATACAACACTTTCGTGTTCCATAAAATATTACCAAGAAGCGTAACTGTGGCAAAACAAGGGGGAAAACTTCCTTTGTCAAAGCTTTTTGGAGGTTTACCTGTAAACCCTTCCCTAATTTCAGTCAATCCTATGTATAGCCAATAGACTGGCAGTCTACATAAGCAATTTTGAGGACTTAGTCAAATATTCCACAATGCAGCATCAGTGGCATTGGTTCAACTCCTCTGAAGTGTAAAGACATTGAAAGAGAATCTTGAGTAACTCCCTACAGTATGCTGGCAAAAAATATACAAATCTAAATTAATGACTAGACAAAGTCATTTCCTTATCGTAAAAACGTTACTGCTGATACAGAAATGGCCAAAATGTTATGAAGAAATTACTGGTAATCTACCCCCACAAAAAAAAATAATACACAGTTATCACTGTTTTGCTAGTATCTGCCATGCCTGGAAATACCCAGAATTCTCAAAGAAGTCATATTATTTCAACTCGCAAACAAATTACTCTGTCCCCTTTTATTTTTGTTAAATAAATTGAAGAATAATACTGGAACAAATTCAACAAAAAGATGTGTGTTTTCTTTAAGGAGTAAATTTTAAATTTAATTTTGACGAAACTTTACCTGCGGCTTTTGAACATGGAAGGCAAATGTTCTTTGAATTCCAGTTGAAGGACAATAAAGTCAAAATGAATAACACAGATAATAATAATATCATTCAGTAACAGAAGATCTTTAGTAATTCCTTGCCACTTTAACTTTGCTTGCTTTTCAGTGTTTGCATTTTGTTCTCACGCAGCTTCAAGAAAACTACATATATTTTTAGAATTTTTCTTTTTGTTTACATATTTCTTCTCTGGGAGGAGAAAGGTGACTGATGGTGTTCTTCTCCAACGAGGTCAAAGAGGTGGCAACCTATGTAGCCAATCTTGTGCCTTCTGAAAAAATTGTAGATACAGATGGAGTCAGAAAATTAAAGATAAAACTTTCCTGCTTACCTCCTTGCTCCCTGCCTCATTCTTTCGTGTCCCAAAGTGTGACAATTCCTATTGTCAATTTTTAGGGAAATACTGGAAACAACTCTTCCCATGCTTATTCTTCAAGCAAAATTTGAGAAATATGGGTGCTTATCCTGTGTAATAAAAAAGTATAAAGTAGGCACAACCCAAATCATATTTTAAGGAAGGTCCACAAGAATGAGGAAATACTAAATAAAGAAATAGAAAATACATAAGCATTAGTATTTATAGAGAGATAGGTTTAAATTTTATTGAAAGAATTTCATTAACAATATACTACATCCCTAGGATCACATGCTAGGAACATCAGAAGAAAGATTTGCCTTTTTAATTTAGTGCCAGCTCCCACTTATATTCTGTCACTAGCTCTTTTTTTTCCCCACATTTTAGTAATTTTATTTTTTACTCTAAAGCAATAGTAATTTTCAGCATTGCTGGGAGCCGAGCATTACCTGCTTTAGGGGAAGGTTTAGCATACTGTAAAGGCTTGAGAGATGAGTTTAACCTGTCAGTGTAGTACTTAGCCCTGTCCCTTCTCATCACCTGACTTCACAGACTGCCTGTGTGATGGAAGAAGGGCTGTGTGCAGGGATGTGCAGGTCTGTACCCAGCAGAGTTGGATCATCAGGGGTCTACCCAGCAGAGCTGGATCATCAGGAGTTGTGGGTTAAGCTCAGCCATCAGCCAAGCCACGCGCAGATGCTCGCTCCCTCCTCACTGGCAGGACTGGGGAGAGAGTTGGAAGGGTAAGACATAGATAACTATGGGTTGAGATAAAGACAGTTCAATAGGTAAAGTGAGAGCCATGGACGCAAGCAAAACAAAACACAGAATTAACTCACTGCTTCCCATGGGCAGGAAGGTGCTCAGCCATCTTCAGGAGAGCAGGGTTCCATCATGAGTAAGGGTTACTTAGGAAGACAAACAGCATCACTTCATATGTCCCCCCTTCCTCCTTCTTCTTCCCCCTTTACATACTGAGCATGATGCCCTGTGCTTGGGAATATCCTCTTCATCAGTTTGGGTCACCTGTCCCAGCTGTGTCTTCTCCCACTTTCCCATGCACCTCTAACTCTCTTGTCCACATGGCAGTACAAAAAGCAGGAAAGGCCTTGGCTCTGTGTTAGCAATGTTCAGCAATTACAAAATCATAAATTTTGTAGTCAAGAAAGCTGAGAAGTAGTCAAAGAAACATTAAGTCATCTCAGATCCTGCTTACAAATATAAACTCCCAAAAATCTCAAAAAATTCAGACATCAAGCTCAGCACCTCTGAACTCTAAGGCTGGGTACCCTAGCTGAAGCTAGCTCGAGTTGAACTAAATAATTTTAAAGTAAAATGCAAACATGCTTTTTGATCTTAAAATTAGAAATTTTTCTGCAACATATGCAAAACAATTTTTAAATCTTTTTGAATTATTCACAGATGATTTATTTCAATGGAGTGGAACTAATGCAAGAAAAAAGCAATGCTTATAAACACATTTCATTGATTAGCATGATAGCTATTTTCATCCTTTTTACCAGCAGAAATCAGTTTATAAAATGTCATATATATTTCTTTTTCAGAAAACATTGCCATGTGTCTTCACATGTTTTTCTGACTAACATGGTTTCTTTTGCCAGAGTCAGAAATAGTATTAGATTCATTTGCTTCCTTGAGTTTGTGGATGGCTGAAGACCACCATTTGATTAAAAAAAAAGGTAATTTTTGGTGGTGCCTCCAAACCAATATGCAGAAACAGTATGGAAGCACTTTAGTCTGTATATTCGCTTATCATGAGACCATTAGAAGAAGCAACAAGGGAAATTCACAAGTACTAAAATTGTGTCTTCTGGTTTTTGTTAGTATCAGAGCTTGCAACCACAGAAATCAAAACAAAACAAAGAAAAACAACAACACAACCCCCCTACCCTTAAAAATAACAAAAAACCCAAGCAACAATTAAAAAAAACCCATATCCACTACACACACACACACACGCAAAAACCCAAACCCACCATCTGAATGCTTGCAGCTAAATGCTGATTGCTAAGAGAAAAATAGTATTCTGAGAATCCTACTAAAATATCACTCTTCAAATTCTAGGAAGATACAGGAAGTAACCAGAAAAAACCTACAATTTCTCTGAGCGAAGATAAAACAAATTCTTACTGTGGAAGCAAATTTCTTATGGAGTTAATTGCATGTCAAACCTGCTGGATGACATAAAGAATGGATGAATCAAAATAGTTATAACTTGTTTCTCTGTCTTGTGGTACTGCAAAAAAAATTCATGGTTTGAACAATTTCTTCCTTTAAAAAAATTCAATTTTTTTGCCAAGAATTTCACTTCTACATTCTTAAACAGCAGCATGTCCGAGAAAAATAAGGAAACTTCAAAATCTGCTACTGATAGATAATGAACCTCTGTCATAAAAGACCCAGAAGAATTCTCATGGGGATGGTAAAGAATCTTTATAACCCAATTTCAGCAATTCAGATTAGGTTATTGATGATAGGCCATAGTCAGTATGTTTTATTATTTTATTTAATTGCCATTTCATTATTTTCCTGAAACAAATTCCCTGTCTTTCTGGAGGACTCATATCTGTTTTGCACATAGCACTAAAACCTCAGTGCAATGTAATAAACAACAATTTTGATATCAGCTAAAGGAATCAATTCAAGGTGTTGACACAAAAAAACCCCAGACAAACAAACAAACAAACAAACCACAAGCCCCACGAAAGTTCCAGAAAACTTTGTTTTATTTATTTTTGGAGTTTTGTGGCTTTTTTTGGGGTTTTTTTTTTTTTGTTTTTTTTTTTTTGTTTGTTTGTTTTTTTGAGAAAGTAAAGTATTTGTTATGGAGTAGATATAATTGATAAGGTTTTGAACACAGCAGGTTTCTGCTTTGCTGAGACTGAGGAAACTGCATGCAAGGGACAGAGGAAATTATTTCTGAATATAAGACACCAGGACTAACAGAAATTAAGTCATTCTTAGATACTTCTATAATCCGTAGGAGAAACTCAACACCCCAAGAGATAAAACAAATAGTAAATATGTGAAATCTGTCAAAACACATGTTCTCTGTCACTGTTACTTTTAGCTCCCTCTTAATAACAAAGGAGTATAATTGTGCACTACGATGTAAAAATTAAATGTGATAAAAATAGCCTTTTTTTTTTTTTGGAGGATTTTTTGAGGATATGCCGAATCCATCAAGTTCATCTACAAGCATTATGAAAAATGCAGGTATAAAGCACTATGAAAAATGCAAAACAAGTGTCTAAAAATCTGAGTGGTTATCTGATATCACCATCTTTCCGACATCCATAGAAGTAAAGAGTCTCTGGCTGAGTCAAACTAAATATCCATCATACTTTGTGCTTTGCTGCAAATGATGGGTAGTAGACCTTGCCCGGAAAAAAGCAACTATAAAGTTACTACCCTAGATTACAAACTCCTATAATTTGCAGCTCAGAGACTTCCTGACACAGAGATTTGTATTTCATGGCCTGATTTCTCTACCATGAACAAACAGATCCAACTGCTCTGTGGTGCCTGGAAAAATGTTGAGCAACCAGTCATCCCATTGCAAGAAGTCCTACAGCATAGTTATAGGCTAGCCTGTACAGATATTACTTACACAGGGCTTGTTCCAGATTTAGTTATCTTTCAGAAAGCACATGACTTAATAACTTGTCACCTTACCCTTCACCCACTTACAGACCATTTACATATATTTTAAAAAGTTCAAGTGTCAGACAATGTACTTGTGACTTTTTTCCCCCCAAGGACACAAAAAATATTCTCAGTCTTTGCTTTCCTCTCAGAATTTTTTTTTGTTGTTTTATTTACTGGGATTTTTTTGGGAGGGGAGTTGTTGTTTTTTGTTTATTTTTTTTGTTTGTTTCTTATTTTCTGTGGTTTATTTAGGGTTGGTTTTTGTTTGTTTGTTTGTTTGTTTGTTTGGGGAGGTGGGTTGTGATTTTTTGTGGGTTTTTTTAGTTTGTGTGAAATTGTTCCTTTTTACCTGCTGTTTTCCCTGAGACACTTTGAAGGAAAAACCTTCTTTAATGTCTTTTGGAAACCCAAGCAGCCTGCACTGAATTATACATATATTTTACAAACTATGAAATACTTTTCCTCACGCATATCTGTATACCATGGAGACTCATTATTAAACCACAAGGAAAGTAGCTCAGAGGACATCCAAGAGCAAATCATATGAAATAAAAACACAAAGCAGTGCAAACCAAAGCCAGGAGAAGCATATGACGATTTCCCTTTGATTCCCTCAGTCATTAAATCATTGTTAAGAAGTAGCTTGCAGGACTGAATGAATAAAGAGATCAGCACACAGGGTGAGATTTTTAAAGCACATTCAGAAAAGTGTCCAGTACAACCCAGTCCCTTACATCCTCCTACAAAATTGTCTCATGTTTGGAACTCTATCATAGCAGTGATCTTTGAATGAAACAAAAATGAATCTGTTTTCTAACATATAAATTATGAAGACACAATTAAGGATAATCTTTCCCTGAAGCCTGTGTTTTAAAGTATGAAAATCTTTCACTTAAGAAAAGAAAGAAGATACAGTTTATACAGTTCTATATGCAGTATTCTAAGACCCATTTATTGACTCAGAAAAGAACTGATATAACTAGTACAAATAACAGCAATATCACCTTTTACTCTGCAGTAATTAACACCACTGTTATTTTTTATTGTGTAATATGAATTTGTCTGTATTGCATCTCCTTCTTTTATCCCTGTGAGTTTTAAGAAGGGAATGACAGGAGTTTGCTTATTAATCCCTGTGGAGTGTAAAACACCTTTTGAACTTGTCTTTAATGTTAAATTTTGTTTTTCAGAGAAGATTTTCCAGGTATACATCCCCTAAAAATTGCAGTTCTGAATTATCTGATTAATTTATGTATTGTTATCTTTAGATTTTTCAACAGAACCATGCCTATTTTCAGCTATGTTAGAAACATGTCATAACTTGATTTTATGTCTGTAGGAGTTCTATTAGATGACTGTGTTAGCAATTTGACATTTACATCTAAAGTTGTTTATTTGCAAAGCAGTACATGTCTGTCTATCTGGCATAATAATATACGGATCTGAAGGCAAAGATGCAAACTCATTTTACATGATTTTAGCCACCAAAAATACTGCTGCCAACACACAAAAATAGCTATTTTAATACAATTTATCAGAGATTTATTGTTCTGACAACAAACAACTAATTTTGTAACAGCTGACTCTGATGATTCTGTTTTTAATTCTTCTGTATCTTTTATGTTTTTCATATTGACACAAGAAGCAGAATCAGTAAAGACTGATGAAAATTCAGATTAAATTATTGGTCTCCATAAGCAAGCAAATTCTAAGAAATCCTAATTCTGTTTAATATTAACTCTTGAAAAATTCAAGTGTTTGTGGAAGATTAACCAAGCTAAGAGACAAAGACTATGTCTGTACCTTTGTTTCCAGGCATTGTGATTTCATTATTGGTATGAGTGAGTTTAAAAGTTTGTTGTTAAATGTACATAGGTCCTATTCACATGACTTTTTTAGGGACTACTTTTTTACTGAATTAAGTCATACTTTCCCTGGTGTGTAATAATATATTATGTATTAAGGAGAGGAGCATATAAAATGTAGGTTCGCAGCATGCTAGACACACACTCATATTTTCCAACTTGTGGTTGTAAGATTGCCCTCAGACTATACAAGGAAACTTATTGATTTTCACCACTGGAATGACAGTCCATAAATAAAACTAAAAAATTAATGAACAAAAAAATTTACCAAAATCTTTCTATTCTTTCATGCAAGATATTTCATAAAAAATTCATACTAAACCAGTCTAAATCCTATGCTGAACAAAACATCATTTGCAAGGGTTTCTCAGATTTTAAGGGAAGTCTTGAAAGAGAAACACTAGGTTGACTTTACCAGCAGACAAAGAAATGCAGTGTGTGTATCAATCATCTCAATTATCATTGATGGTAATCCCTGTACCCCAACACTTTATTCAGATTTACAGAAAAGAAAAAACAAACAAACAAAAAAAAAACCCACATTTTTTTTATGTGAATGTCATCTCTTAGGACTTTAAGGCACCCTTGTGTAAATACCAATTATCTCATTATGAGCCAAACAGAATAACCTGCTGCAACTCATGAGCTAATGTAAACTTCAATGCCTTTTCTAAAGGTATGCCAGCAAATTTTATGACAGCTGAGTGATACTTTTTGGAGTGACCAATTTACCAAGACAAGTTGAAATAAGAGAGAGGAAAATGAGAGCAGTAACACATTTCATGAGAGTGTCATTCTAATCAAATTACCATCATAGTATTTATAAGATTTATTATTACCTGAGACCAGTTTCCCAAAAATCACAAAGAAGTCCATGGTAAATTTGATAGAATAATTGAGACCTAACAGTGGTATTTCACTGTTTGAGACTCTTAAAGCTGACAAAACAAAAATTAAATACTCATAAAATAGAATGATGTAAATTACACAAGATGGGGAATCTCTACAACTGCTGAAGGTAAGAAGACTTTGAACTACCTCCTGTGAATTTGATTTGTATTCTTATAGCACTTGTTAGATGTATCAAGATGGTTGATTCCTTCATTATCCTACAGCATTTTAATTTTATTTTTTAAATCAAATTTTTGCTTTAGACATATGACCTCCTACTTCTTGATCTACTACTCTTAGAAACCTGATAATATTTTCCTCCCTAAATGACCATAGTTTAAACTCTTTACATCCTTTGATATTTATTCCAGATCAGAAGTTTGTAAGTGTCTATCTCAGCAGATCTGAGGATAAAATATCTAGTGGTGCATTAAATTAATTTTAAAAAATTTCCATTACTAAAATTCATCTCACTTGATTTAAACACGAAAATTACCACGGCTCTGAATAATTAAGCCATAAATTCATCTAAATATATATCCCATAAACATTACTATTGTAAAAAAAAATTAATCAGAGGTGGAAATCTCCTTTATGAATTTTGGTGTCTCAGTAGGATTTTTACAATGGCAATTTGTAAAAATGATTACATGCTATCATGGTAAACGTGATTTCATAGAAATATGGCAAAAGAAAATTTAAGAAATATGTATGTATTGATATATCTCAGAAATCTCTGACACTTTCACAAGTTTAAAAGTATAACTTATACTAAAGATCAGGACAAGTTTAGCCACCAGTAAAAGATATGAAAACCCAAAATGCTATTACAGTAACTATTACAAACAATGAGATTAAAACCAAATCATCCTACAACCTTTTTGGCCTAGACTTGGGCTTTGGACCTCTGGATGGGTTACATGACGTCTGGATCATGCCTTCTAGTGTAACATATGGTAGGCTTCTACACAAAAAAGAATGATTTTCCAAGACATTTATATAGATAATATAAATACTCACCCATACTTATCAGGCTGATGCAGTCAATGGTCAACCTGCCCTCAGTTCTTGAACGTCAAACTCCCTCCTTACACCTAAATATGTTGTTCTTAATCAAATGCTACACACTGTGTGCATGGGACACAGGAGAAAAATCAGTGAGCAAGAGATAAGAAGACTTAAATCTCTGCAATAGATGGAAACAGATTTTAGAAAAGGATACAGGTTTTTAAGAAGTCACAGACTATATATTTTTATCTCCCTGAGTTTTTGAGGTGCCTTCCTGATATTAGTTCTAGGCAGTGTCTCTTTCTCATCTCCCTTGCAATGAAATTCTCTACAATATAAATACAGGTCACTAAAAAAATAGTCACAATAAAGTATAATATTTAAAGTAAAAGAATAATATTTGTAAAACCCACCTAAAAGATAAGAGGGTCATCTGGGGGTTTGGCGTTGCACATTCAGCTGTGAGACTGCTCTCACCTTCATCTTCCTCAAGAGTCTGATAGAACAACTCACACTTTACCAGATCCTGCTGGGCCCCATGGGCAATGTATAAGGAAGGTTTCAATAGGCAATATCATACATCATCAATCATGGGGAAGTCAGTCAGGTTTGTACAGCATCCTGAAGGACTGAGAAAAAAACCCATGGTAAACTATACTCATAGATCATTCTGTATTTAATGGTTTGGAAGGCTACATACAAAAGGTCTCATTCTCAAAATTGTTAATTTAATACCTGGTAAATTATGATTTTACCACTTCCACTGTATTTTATTTTGAGAAATAAAAGGTCAGTTTAGCAACATTATTAGGGAAAAACAGCATAGACTTTATGGATTTTTTTGATTACTCTCATTAATGTCATGTTCAAAATGGGTTGCATTCATAATTAACTCTTACTGACTAAAAGGATCCAGTTCAAGAAAAATGAAACTAAAAGGTTATTCAATCTGATGAACTGCTAAATTGGCCTTCCATCCCTAGAAAAAATAAATCATCTTATTTTTATAGATCATACTGTGTAGCAAATGATGGGTTTTAAAGCACTGTGTGCACTGCGTGCTTCAATATTTGTGATACAGAGAACTGCCATTTGATAATGCTTGTGGGTTTTATTGCCAGGTGACATCTTGGAGAGTTCACCACCCAAGGTGAAAAAAAAAAGAGTCTAGATGTAGAATAAATTAATAAAAATATTTGTTTTTACTTAAGGTATTCCATCCACTTAGCATCTCACCAAAAAAAGAAAGAATCCTTACTGACAAGGAGAAAGAAAGAAGTACACAAGGTATGGACAATTTGCACAGTCACTGATGTAGGATATATGTAAAGAGTTTATATTTTCTGAGTCCCCATGGCCTTCTTATTAAACTGTTCTTCAATCATCCTGAAAACATTGTGGCAAATCTAATTATTAATGGAAGAAATTAGAATCTGCATTATGAAAGTGTAATCAAGTCTTATTATAAATCCAGCTTTTTTTTTCAGAATTGCATGGAGATCTCAAGTAGCCTCACCTGCCAGAACAGAAGAAAGTTTGCAGAATTATATATATATATATATATATATATGAAAGTAAATAGAAAATAATTTATTAAACAAATAATTCTAGTTATATAGTCATTCTGTGATAAGTTCTACTACACAGACTTGGAAAGGCAAATGATTCAAAAAACTGATGTTCAACATAATAAGTTGCTTATTACTTACACATTCTATTGGAAAGCTATGCTCGACCCAAGGATTTATTTCTTATCAAAAGTAAAATCATGATATTTTTCTTTTCAAATGCATATATGTAATATTTCTCTTCTGTGTAAGAAGAAATTGACCCTTTCCTTCCTTTGTGTTTTGAGATAGAGCATAGAAGACAGTTTGAATAGATAAATCTTTCTACAAAGTAATCGAGTCAAAGAATTCCAGGCTCTGCAATATTTAGGCAAAAACTGTGTAACTGTTCCTGAATACAGCATGTCTTTATGTGTTTATGAAGATGAACTGTGAAATAAAACACACACAATTTAAGTGTCTCAACTACATTAATCATATGCAGCAATGCATTATCATAATCAGTAATGTATTATTTACATATATAACAATTTCTCTTATTTTTCTTGCACACATTTTATGCATGGAATGTGACCTTATGTGAATTAGATTTTATATATATATGTATTTTTTTTGTTTTTGCTTTTGGGTTTTTTTGGGTTTTTTTTGTACAGGCATTCACAAACTGGCCCTTGGGCTGCACTATAAAATGTGGGAAATAAACCTTAATGGAACTAAAATTAAAATATTGTCTGGTTTTAGTTCCTCTGCTTTGCTTTCAAGTGAACTTCATATCACAATTTTATGGCAGCTGTAATTAAAAAGTGTATATACACACATGAACTCTAAGGTATTAAGCATCTTGAAGTCACTAAAACCAAAAGAAGCTTTTTACAACAGTGTTAAGGCCTTTTCAAAAGGAAAAATATGAGCAGAATGATGGTGGGTTTTTTTCTGCTTTACTTAGATAAGAGAACTCTGACTCCTTGTCAGGATGTAGGAACCACATATTTATATCAGCCACGAACACCAAAGTATTCTTCCTCCTACATTTTAAAAAGCTAATCTATTACCTATATTAACTTGTCCAAAAATCAACGAAAGAAACATTTAGAAGCCAAGACTTTGATGCATAATAGCAGGGGAAAGAATACAGAGAACCAAAAGGGTTGAAACCAGTTCTCCTCAAATGTAATAAAGACTCTCAGCTCATTTTAAATCTAATGGCTAATTCTGCTTGTCTAAGAAGGAAGTCACAGAAAATAAATGGGGATGCACAAGGATAAAGGCAATATAGATGGGTGCAGCTGGGCTTAACAATTTGCAGATTGGAAGCTTTGAAAAAAGTTTTCCCTTTTGTAGTAGACCAAGTCTGGTGTGTCATAAAAAAGCTCATTCTGCAAGAAGAAGCTTTTTAAAGAATGCAAGACAAACAAGCAGATTAAAGAAGGGATAAATAATCATGGTGGAAAACAGCAAATAAGAAGACCACAGCTCTTCCATACTACATGCTTTCTCCTTGTAGCCATAAGCTTCAGCCCCCCCAGCAACCAGTGAGTTATAAATTACCTCATTGAATAGAACATTCACCTTCATCTATATGCTAATATTAAGAAGTAAATATGCTGAGAAATAAGTGCACATGTTTACAGCCATAATAATGAATTAAAAGCAAAAGAACTCTAAACCTACTTCTCCAAGTCTTTATGGTATTGAACAAAACGACCGACCATGATTTACAGGGCTGAAAAATTTAAGTCTCCTCTATAATTCTCAGAAGACAGACAGAACGACTGAAACAGAATCTGTGCTGTTAATCTTCCCTGTTATGCATAAAATGTATGGCATAACACCTACATATTAAATTTACTACTGGTTTGGGTTTTTTTTCCTATTTGTCTTCATGCACTTGGTGTTTATTTGGGGCTAGATGTTCATTACAAAACCCTGCAACAATTTTTCTAAGTATATGAAACTGAATATTCCTTTCATTTCATAGCTTTTAAAATGTTCATATTAACAAAATTACTTTCAAAAAATATGGGATCTGATTGATTCCACCATGTTTAAATAAACATTTTTCAAAAACATTTCTTCTAAGTATTTAAAAAAAATCATTTTTCTGCAAATAAACAGTTCATCAAATTTGTTGGTGTCTTCAATGTATCTTGAAAGATTAATTCTAAAAATTCAAAGTTATGCTTACTGACTGCACAGACAGGTAACCATCATATGTCAGTACCTGTCTGCTAAATATGGTTTCACAAACAAAGCAATAAAACATTTTACTGGATATCATGCTGGAATACTTTAATGCGATTTTTTTTTTTAAACTACTTTAGGTTTCTATCAGTTTTCCCTTACGATGATCTTTGATGCTAGGATTAATAGCTGTTCCTACCATGCAAATTTTCATGCCTTGGCAACAGTGAAATACTTTTAAATGTTGAGTCTTTTAAACCTGAATTTCCTGGTATTTGATTTCAGGAAGAGTAGAGAAATCTTATGCATTTTTTACCCAGGGTATCAATGTACAATTATCTTCATGTTTGCGTTTTTTTTCTCTGCCAATGTGCAATGGACATCCCCTAAAAATCACACTGAATGCCTTAGGGATCTGTAGTAAAACCTTTAAAGAGTTAATGGCTACAAGATTGGATTTATATACTTTAATGGAGGTTTCATATGTCTGTGAACAAAAACAGTACAGAACGATTCAGATAATACATAAAGACTTTACTCATTGGAGAATAGCTATTTATAATTCTTCCCCTACAAAAGCTGTCCTATAAAATGAATTACTGTTAATTATGGTATCACAAACAAAAGACCCTAATTTTGTGCAGGAGCAGTTCCTTAACAGAAACATATGAAGTGTAATGGGACTCTTCTCTAAGGTTCTGAGCAGCAATCCTGTCACTGAATATTATGGTAGTACAAGGTCTAGAAAATTAATTTGAACTACATAAAAGCATGTATAAAAACCTAGTATTGTCTATTGAAAGGGGAAAGCAGAGACCAAAATCTCTCTCTTTTTACTAGCCAGTTAGGATTCCTAGGAAACACTGTGTTAACTGGAAAAATACTGGAAATTCAAATGACCTTTCCATTAGAGAGAGTTTGGCAGTTATATCCTGGTGATAACTTGCCTTTTTCATACCTTCTTCAGTTTAAAATCCCACAAGTACATCTCAGTCTGAAAAGATTCATAGCATCACTTGAAAAATTTAAAAAAAAAAAAGTATTTCCACTGGTAATTCTTGTTAAGAATTAACATAACTTTTATATTCATCACATAAATGAAGATTTATGGTCTGATTAAAATCAGGCACAGCAATATCCTCCTTTCCTCCTTGCCATTCTTTGTAAAGTGCATAATGGGAATAAATTCTGATTTACAATATTAATTATTCCATGTCATAAAAAACAGGGTCTCTGCCTCACACACTGATATGGACTTTTCAATAAGAAATCTCCTTTTTATTTATCACTTCTCAGCCTACACTGGGGGATTTTAGGCTTTTGCTTTTGTTGCAGAAGCAAAATAGAGCAGTATCATAGACACAAAGATGAAGAATCTGCTCAAATGACAAAAAACATGCAAACCACAATATTTTAAAAGATGCAATCTGCTTTAGAAGGAAATAAAAGCTGTTTTTCCACACCAGTTGGTTGATTAATGATACAACTCAAAAAGATTAAAGACCACAATACTTAAAAAGTAACAAAGAAACCATAAAGTAAGTTGAAGGACAAGCAGATGGTGACTTTTATCACATTGTTTTAAAACTGGGAAACTACACTGTGGATTCTAATGATGCCAAGGCTATGTATAATTACCTTTAATCCAGACAAAGGAGCTCAAAATTTGGGTACAGGTTAATAGGTGGAAATACTAAGTTAAACAATTTGGGATAAATTTTTGTCTCAAAAAATCCAAATTTTGGGATCGGAGATGGCTAGACCTAAGTTAGTCTTTACAGAAGAGGCATCTGAAATAGTTGGCTCCTTAATAAATCCTGCATTGGAGACATCCGTTATACCATCGAGAGCAAGGAAATGGAAAAATATCAGACTAGGGAACATTTAAACCAAACATATACAAGTCGGTGGGAAGTATCCATAGTGGTGATGTCTCTGCAGGTCCATACAACTATCTTTGAAAGCCCAGGATGTTCAGAAGAGTTTCCTGAGGACTAGAAAAAAACCAATGTGCCTCCCATCTTCCAGAAGGGCAAGATGGAGGATCCAAGGATCTACAGGCTAATCAGCCTCATATTTGCCTTCCAGAAGGTGATGAAGCAAATAATCCTGGAAACTGTTCCTATGCATATCAAAAAGAAATTAACTTGGTGTGTTTATCATAGATAATAGAATTATTTTGCCTAACAAACTTGACAGCCTTCAACAAAAACATTATTTGTTTGGTGGGTTAGGGAAGAGAAGTTGATGTTGTACATCTTGATTTTAGCAAGGCTTTCAATGCTTTCACATCTTCATTGAAACACTGATGGATGTGTAGAACAGATGAGTGATTAGTGATGTGGACTTAATACTACCTAAACTTCTAGGTTCAAAGGATTATAGTCAAAGTCATGAAGTCCAGCCGGAGGTCAGACACTGGTTTGGCATCCCAGGAATGAAAAGTTTAACCTTTTTATTTATGACCCGGATGATAGGATAGAGTGCACCCTTACCAAGTTTGAAGATGATACAAAGCTGTGAGGAGTGGTCAGGAGACCAGATGTCCATCCTACCCCCCAGAGGGACCTTAGATGGCTGGAGAAATGAGCCCTATAAAGAAAGAACATTATGAAGTTCAGCAAAGGCAAATATAGAATCCTGCACCTAGGGAGGAATAACCCCACGGACCATTCCAGGCTGGGGGCCAAATGCACGGAAAGCAACTTTATAGAAAGGCTCGGGGGGACTTCATGGATACCACGTTGAACATGAGTAAGCAGTGTGACTGCAAACCAAATAAGAGCAAAAAGATTCTAAGCTGCATTAGGAAGATTGTTGCCAGATAGTCAGAGGAAATAATCCTTTCCCTCTCCTTGGCACTAGCCCACATCTGAAGTAGTCTTTCCAGTTCTGGGTTCCCCACTACAAGTTAGACTTAGTGAATTAAATCCAGCAAATCCAGCAAATGGACACAGGGATGATTAAGGCACGGGAGCACCCATCATGTGAGGAAAGCCTGAGAGAGCTGGGAGAAGAGAAAATTCAGGGAGGTTTACCAATGTGTATAAATACTAATGGGGGATGGAGCAGAAAAGATGGAGCTGTGTCTTTTGTACCCATCCTGGTCCATAGGCTTCTGTGATGGGTTGACCTTGGCTCACAGCCAGGTGACCACCAAACCACTCTACCATTCCCCTTCCCAGCTGGCCACGGAAAGGAAAATAAGAGAGCAAAATAAGGGGGGAGGGGGAAACAACTTGTAGGTTGAAATAGGGTAGTTTACTAATGCAAAAGCAAAATTTGGTGCATTTACAAGCAAAGAGGAAAAAGAAGTCTATTCTCTACTTCCCACCAGCAAGAGATGTTCTGCTACTTCCCAGGAAGCAGTTGCTCTAGAAGGCAAACATTGTAAACAAAAAATACTCCCCATTCTTCCTTCCTCCCTTAACTTTTGTATCTGAACTGACGTCATAAGGTATGGACTATCTTTTTCGGTTAATTTGGGTGAGCTGGCCTAGTTGTGTCCCCTGTCAGGACCTTGCCCACTTCCAGCTCCTTGGTGGGGGGAAATACCAAGGGACAGTGGTGATCCATCTCAACCAGTCCCAGTACAGCTTCCCCTATCTGTCACTGTCAGAGAGGACTCAGGGCTGGACAAACGTTCTGGCTAACTGACCACAGGTAACCCAGTATTCCTAGCCTCTTTCAGTGACATCAAAATTGGACCAGCTTATTTTCCTGTTTTTTCTTAGATGTTTATAATGTTCACTTGATGGTTAAGATGGGGGTGGCTAACTCCATTCTAATGGCAAGAGGATAAATGAGAGCTCCAGCTTCACAATATGTACATGTTGGTCTCGATTCCCAGGTTAGTTGTGTATTCCCCTCCTTCAAAGTGTCAAAGATACTGCACCAGAACGTTGCCCTGCCAGTATCAACTGCAAGGATAAATGGAGAGTATGAGAATTCCTTAACAAAAAAGACAATAACACACAGTTGTCATTGGTTTATACCCGTATGACACCATGCACACACAGCTGTGACTGAAAATCCATACATCAAACATGCAACTGTGACTTGTTTAAGTCATCACCCCATGTACTATTTTATGCTCATTACACTTGGTTTGGGATTACAAACAAGAGGAAGATTTGTTTACTTGTTAAGAACTTTGTTTGTTTAGCTCAGGGCAAAATAGCTTTGTATCTTTGTTGACTAAGTGTGACAGCTACTGAAAAAAAAAGCTTTTAAGCATTCCTACTAAGGAGCATTATCTGGGAGTCTAAATTAAAATTTACTTACAGTAAAATAGGGTTTGAATGGGTTTTTAACAATTCTCTTTGTACTTGCTATGCCACTTTGAAGAAGAGTAATATGGGATATCTAACCATTAGAGAAGAGGTTTTTGTTTGGTTGGTTGGGTTTTTTTCAAAAATTACATCTCTTAGAGTATATGGTCTAACTGTGATACAGCAGTGTAATTAGTCTGAGTAAGCCCCATGGAGGCTGAAAATGCAAGGACGCTTTATTTTTCTTTTTTAGTGGAAATATACTTAGAAAAAAAAAATTCCTAACTATGTTTCAAAAACGGGTTTGTGAAGCAACAACAGTATTTGTGGAACAAGAACACTACTAAAACTTTACATTTGAAAGTATGCTTGAAAAGAATTTAAGTCCAAGAGTAAGTATGACTTATCTTGCATATTTTGTATTACAGACATACCCGTCTTTTGCTTGAATATAAAAGATGAATATTTAATCATAACAAGTAATTTCTATTAGTTAATTTAAACAACTTTGTATATAATATACATCAATAGATATCCATAGATATCCATATATAAATATCCATAATATAGGTTTATATATATATATGTATAAATATACATCCATCTATTTTAAAAGACATTTTTTAAATGGGACATGTCAGCTGATCAAATAGCTTTGTATATTTTGGTTAAATTATTAATAAATATTCTTGAGAAGAATATTGAATGTGAAACCTGAAGGGAGAACATAGTCTCTTTTCAGGGTGAATAGTTTGGATCTTTCCAAAGAGACTGAAAAGTTTATCTTGAGTTTCAAGAACAAGACAGCAGTGGTCTGTATGTCTTCTCTAAACCCTTCCTTTTAGTTCGTGTATTTTGGCCTCTGATGATGGCTGTTCATTCACACATTCTTATGCCCAAGAGCATAACTTTTCTTTATCAGAGCTCTATACTATTTTCATATATTGATGAAAACTAGCTAAAGAAGATTTTAGTGTATCAAAATCAGTGGCCCAGTTAATGTATTAATCCTGATTTAAAGTTTTCCTTGATCTATTAATTGTTCTTCTTTTTAAGATATTTTTATGCCAGATCTAAAAAAAAGCAACAAACAAATGAATTGTTTTCAATAAATTATATATAACTTTTATTCTGTAACTTTAATGCAAACTTTCAAAATTTCCATAATATTGATAAATTCAGTATGAAACAATCTTCATGATTATTTGGTTTAGAGATTGGTTTATTGAGTACAGCTTGGAAATATGGGGTTTTCTTTGGCAAACTTTTTATAACCCTACTTCTTCTTCAGTGCTGTCTGGGAAAAAAAAACCTGTTAAAAATTTCATATGACACCAGGACATTTTCAAAAAGGAACTGCATTCATAAGAACCACTTTCTTCTCCTTTATTTGATCTGTATACAAGTGTATGCATCTTGGTCAAAGAACTTCCTTCTGTTGAGCATGTGAAATAAACAGTATCCTCTGGGGTTACATACAGATCTTGCAGTTCTGAGGTAATAAAATGTTCTCTGGAGAAGGGGGAAAACTAGTAGCTACTAAAGCTTACCTCAGAAAAGGTATGTCAGTGGGGTTTTGTTATTGTGACCCTAAAGCATAACCAAAGAGTAGATTAAGAAAACAATGAGGAGATGAACTCTTAGATCTGATCCTAAAACTGACTCATCATTGTTGTGATTGTTAATTTAATTGTCAATGGACTGTTCTGTATCCCTCTATAACCCTTGAGTTAATAGTTTGCCCTCAAAGTTGCAACTGTCTCCCTGAGTTGTCTGCCTTACCTAACCATGCCCATATTTCCAGAACATTCCCTGCCAATCCTTGTCAATCCCAGCCAATCCCAGCCCCCTGCCTGAAACTCCTTCCTGGAAAGAACCTAAAACTTGAAGCCCTATTAGCCCGTATGACCTATTCTCCTCCCATCCCTTTCCTCATTGGTGGATGTCAGGTAAAGCCCCACCTTATACTCCTCCCCTCCTCTTTCCCTATTGGCTAATAGATTATATCATCCCATAAGACCTGCCCTATTTATAAGTCTTTGTGCATCCATGAGTGCTGTCTTTTTGTCCCTGACCCTCTTGGAGAATAAACCCTTTGGAAATCACACAAAAGACCTCCCTCTCATTCCTTCCCTCCAACATGGACCTTTTTGGATCTTAGTGCCTGTCCTGGTTTAGGGAAAATTTGGGAGGAAACCCCCGAATGGGGTTCGTCTGGAGAGAAAACCCAAATGACCTCTCCCCCTAGCCAATTCAGGAAAAGAACTCCCTCATAGAAAAGTGGAAAAAACTATTTATTTCACAAACAAAATGCCCACAAGCATAAAGAATGAATAATATGAAACAATAAAACCTCTTGCTGCTCCAAAGAGAGATGGCAAAACTGAGGAAGTCCTTGCCGTGGATGTAGCTCAGCTCACTCAGTCTCTCACCAGTCCCAGTCCCTCCGGAGGTCCAGGCCCCGGTGAGCCGGAGGTGCAAGCCCTCAGTGCTCCTTTGGGTTTTCAGTCCAGAGCAGATTTAAACAGTCCCAAGAAAAAGAAAAAAAAAAAAAAAAAAAAAAAAAAAAAAAAAAAAAAAAAACAACAAAAAAAAACAGTCCAGGAAGCTTCTTTGCCTCAGCTAAATAAACTAACTAAAAGCAAAAAAAAAAATCTCTGTCCGGCTGCTGTACGTGCCTTCGACGAACAACACTGTCTCAAGGAAAAAAAATACAGAGGAGTGAACACTGTTTCTTAAAACAATCTGCACACTTCCTCTTTCCCTGCTTCAATCTCAGAATCAGTCTTTAAGGCACAGAACTCAATATTGAGCACACACAGAACAGACAATTGGGATACAAGCATCATAAAGTCACCCTTGGACAGTGCCATAGAGCAAAGGGCTCCAAGATGCATCTCTTGTCAATCACTCAAGAGGCGTGTCCCACTCCTGGCATGTTGCTGGGGTAGTGATGGGTTAGCTGTGGGACTCCATCACATTATGGAGCCAAATTCTAAGAAAGGGGTAATTGGAATTATGTGTCTTTATGTCATTTTAATTGGATTAATAATAAACCTTCAATTAAACTGTCAAGATATTAATTAGGCTAACAAAATATTATTGATTTTGCATATAAGATGTGTTTCGTTTGTCCAGATAAACCATATAGATTGCAGTGTAAAAGGTGTTGAATATGCTCAAAATAACCAGAAACTTGAGTGCATGAAAATGGTAAAAGCATGTTTTTACCTTCAGCTTCTGTGTATTATTGAGTGTTCTAGTCTAAAAGATACATTTCCTATTTTCATGAGTTCCTGCTTACATATTTTATAACAGACACCAGTGCATCAGTGTGCACTGATTGCACACACACTCTGAAGAATAAAGAAAGTTGCTCAAGAACTTGCACTAATGTGAATTCACATTTGCTGTCTGCTACTGATTTCATGTGGTATTTTTTTTTATAGTAAAGTACGTGTGATTTCTATAGCTTTTAAATATAAGATTTTGGATATCAAAATTGGAAAAGAAAATAAGTCAACCTTTTGACACATCTGTGTTCATTTGTTCCTATCACTAAATTTCTTCATGCCAAAGTATGGACTTTTTTCTCCAAAGTAATGTTTCCAACAGTTCCATTTAAAAATATCTTACAGTCTATAATTGGTTTTAGTAACAATGTTGATGGCATTTTGAGCAACACGAAATAAAAATCACATTTCCATAGAAATGGAAATTATTTTGAACCTTACCTTCTAGTATATAATTTTCTTTAACATGATTTTTTGTTAACTTCAGTGATCATCATCCATGTAAGTTTTAGCTACCCTGTAATGTCAATTATGGGTTAGGATTATATCCGAACTTTGACAGGCTGAACAAACCATTAATTAGTTCAAAAGAAATTCTACTATATTCTAGTGATTGTTCATGGACTAGAAAGACAGAAAATTGCTGAGAGCCACAGAGTGATGCTATACTGTATTTTTAATTACTGAATGTCTAGTTCATTTCTGAAAAAGCGGTTTTAAGATGGAAATTGTCATATTAATGCTTTTCTTGGTCTATGACAGTTTAAAATGCCAGAAAAATTGCTGTCCCTTTTTTAGGTCATGTTTCAACTGAAACGAAAGTGGAAATAGAAAGGGTTGCTTGAGGAGGAAGCTTTCAAGAAGAACTTTTAATTAACATTTTTATGTCCTAATAAACTCTCAAAGGAGTAAGTACTTTAAAAATCTGTTGATAAAAATGTAGTCTTGTCACCTTAATCTGTCATAAAAATTCACAAAAAATAGGCTGGCAATAAATTAAATATCTCTACTAATCATCTCTCACCTCAAGATAAATTAACTTGAACGTAATTGAATTTATGATTTAAAGCTTCAAAAACATTCAATTTTTTTCAATTAAAATTTAGAAGGTTTGCATAATTCCAGTATATTTCATAAATTTCAGCATTAATGGATTTTTTTCTTATTTTTTTGCTATGGACAATAAATACTGAGATATGTTAAGCTCTTATTAAAATTGCAAAAATCACAATTTTCAGACAGACTCCCAATACCATAACATCAGCAAATGTTTTCAGTCTCTTAGTTTGGATGGGCCATGCTTAATCTGAATCCAGAAAATCTGAAAAATTTGGAAATTACAGGATAAAATTCTGCTCATTCTGCAGAAGAAAATATCCTTGATGAGTCACCTCAAAGACCAAAGTAGGCTGATCAGATCCTGCCTCAAAGTCATGTCATATGATCATGACAATGATTCATCAGTCATGTGTCATGTCCAAGGCAGCAGCTGGTGCCAGGCCTTGGGAAGGAGAAACTCTGTAATAAGTAGTAGTGAAAAAAATTTATTCAGAAGTGAAACAACTTCCTAATCTCATACAGCTGGTATCTGACATTTTCTGAATATTGACAATTATTTTCCTTCTTTTTCTCTCTACCTCATAAAAATGCAATAAGGCATGCTGTTAACTACAGCTACATATCTTCTGGTTGGCTTAGAGAATGAAAAAAGTGACTATTTTTGGATGAAAAATGCCATGGAAACATACACTGTGTTATACTGATGTTGGATTACAAACATTATGTATTTAGTTTTCATATATTTAAAAGAATATATTCCCTTCACCCACAATAAATCAAATCATTTGCTAATATCTTTGGGTGTTGTCACATTTTTTAATTGGAAATTACTAAACAGGCAAGTGTTTATTTCACGTTCATGTTTTTTGCAGCTCAATTGCTACATAGTTATGCTCTGCATAAATTCTACTTTCCACAAGAATTACTTTTGAGATGCTTCCATAGTGAAGGAGAAACAGAGGGTAGGACAAAATTAAGATACTTAGCAGCTATGGAGCACACAGGCTCCTTCACTGTCAAAGACAGAAGTCACTTCTTAAATACATACATATCAGAGAGAAAATTAAATCATTATTCATGTAACCTAGAATTTTGCCCATACATATCTCTTACTTATTTATGTCTATCCATACATATGTGTACATGAAGTTAAAACACAAAATCATTCATGTTTGAGTCATTGCTTTGATATTTTTTTTGAAAAACATGGTTTAGCATGCATCTTCCCCCAGTTCTGTTATTAGCACAGTTTTTATGGCACAATTTTGACTAAACAGCTCCTGAAAAATTTTAGAAAAAAACCCCAAAGAACAAACAAAAGAAAAGTACTTTCAGAATCATAAACTCCACAATCTGAACAGATCCAAAAGCATTAATGCAGTTATTTCACTCTAAATGCAAGTGGGGGCATAATTGCCTCTGCAGGATCTAGGATTTACTGAATGTGCAATGTTAACGCAAAGACATTAGGATTAATTTCAAGTAACAGAAGCTAGAACATCTCTATATATGCTCCATGTTATAAGTAACTAAAAACCAGTAAAAACTTTGACCCAGCATAAGGAATAAAATTGAACTACTTCAAGATATCCAGTGGAAATTAATAAAATTGAAAGGGCACCCATTGAAAGAGTGATAATCTAAAGAAAATCTCGAAATCCTTCCTCTTTGAGATTGCGAATATCAAATATCTGGTTTTTTGTATGCTTATCTGTAAAGTTTGGGTAATAATATAAGCCAAAATGGGGTTCCAAAACAGTGAAATTATATTCAGAATTCTGATTTTTTTTTTCAGTCAGAAAGTCCAAAGATATGTGCAACGAGCTTACTAGAAGAATTTAACTGTGATGAGTTTCTAATGATGCAGTAGTTCTGCCCTAAAATTTATTTGAGTAACCCCAGTTTGCAGCAGTCCAGGTAAGCCTCTTCCTGATTTTTTTTTTCTTAGGTTGGCAAATCATATTAAGGCATAGTCATAAAACATCTACACACACAAAATAATGAAGTCTGCAATTCATATTAAAAACTGGTGCATTTGATTTAATTATCAGCCACTGTTGAATGCCCTCCAGAACAGCTGATGGATGTACAAATGTGTTTACAGTATGGGCACTCTAATTCTAAGGCATGGCCTATATCACAGATTGAGCTCATAGATAATTCCTTACAAAAGTCTTGTTTGAAATGAGCCCAACATAAAAAAATTATTCTTTTAAAACAACAACTTCAGTGGCAAGCTCCCTGTAGCCTCCATTTGAGCCATGAATGTTAGTCACAGGGTACAAACATTAAATAGAGAAATTCACAGAAACACTGTTGGGATATTAAAGATCTTCTAGTTCCAATGCCCCAGCATGGGTATGGACATCTTCCATTGGTTTCTACATTTGGCCTTGTTGGATCAGGGTACACATGAAAAATCTGTTCTTACTGCTGTTGCTTCCTCAGCGGTCTGTGCAGATAACACAACAAAGGAATAATTTCACTTTGTGCTTTGTGTTTCCTCCAGGTAAGATGAAGAATATTTTATACCAGGCCAATGGAAGAAATTAGCTGAAATAGTAGCTGTAAATGTGCTGCCCATTTAAGCAAGTTCAGTTGAGGTCAACTGTTCTGTACTCTGGAGAGGAAAGAGATGCCAGGAAACCATATTTTCTCTCCACCACTGCAGAGCTGCTAGATACAGCCTCTGTCCTTACAGTTAGGAGGCATGAAGAGTTCTTTACATTGGATGCCTGTGTAACTCATTCTACAAGAACCATTTTTTCTAGGAGACAAATATAGATCCTCTGGCATGACAGGACAATTCCTAATGGATCGTCGAGATTCCAAATTGAAAATATTAAGGAAAGCATCCATTCCCATTGAAGAACTGTATAAATGCTAAATACGCCTAAAGTACAGATGAATGACAGTTCTTGGCAGAGACCACTTCCACTCTACAGAACAGCCTCTTAGGCAGAAGCTTAACCAAACCTATTGCAACTTATTTTCTTGAGAGCTACAATTTAGCTTTAAGAATCCTTTTTTTCATACAACTTTTCCACTCATATGATAGAAATTTTCTTACAAATGTTATTCAAGAAAAAAGTTCAACCTAAAAGTTATGTTTATTTATGTCTTGTTTTATTTCACTGTAATAAGGCTGATCTTGAGATTGAAAACTTCATTCTTCAGGTCTATCAATATCAAAAACCATTTGACTGAACAGACAGGAACTTTACGGGTTTGGGGTTTTTTTGTGATGTTATCAAAGCCCGATACGATGCCTTCTGGAAAGAAATCTGAAAGCATCTGAAAGAAATGTGCCGAGATAATAAGGTCAATCTGATTTCTTGGTTTGGAGTTCCAAGCAGATAATTTTAGAAATTCACAGGTTTTAATACATCTATTCTGAAAATTTGGAAGTGTTACCACCACTCAAGCAGACATAAAACCAAGGCAGAGTGGGTAAAGATACATGAAAACTTCACTTCTGCATCACAAGTTTCCTTGGAACTGTTATACCATGATAACTGCCCATTTGTCTGCTCTCAGATCATGTTGAAGTAGTTTGACATGTAAAAGAAAAGAATTATGGTAAAAGAAAAGGATTATGGTGCACTCTAGAAATTTACATTTTTACACATATGAGCTGATGAATATTATCTTGCTATGATGTTATAGTTTATGATGAAATTCTGATAAATAAATTTTCCATTTGACCCTTGACTTTCCTTGAGTTAAGAAATGATTATGTAGCAAAATAGCAATGTCTTGGCAAACTCCTCAATCCCAACGGCATCTAGTTTATTAAACATTTGTCTTTAAGGAATATTATCATGTATATATAACTTCTATAAATTATTCAGTAAATCTATTCCCACTGGAATATTGGAAGAATAATACTTCCTTCTCATATAGTTTCTCAGTCATATAGACTCAGTTTTGAGTTTTTAACACTAAAGTGAAATAAAGCCATAATATCAGAAATTTAGGGTTGTCATTCTTTGAATAATTTAGGTGTCCACTGGAGTTAAAATGTTTTTTCTAAACCTAATCTCACGAAAATTTCATCATTTCCATTAGTATTAACAGGAATTACACGTACATATTGACAGGAGAGCAGAACCCTATGGAGACATCAGCAATTCCAAGCAGTGTCAGTCTTAATGTCTCTTCTGCCAGGATAGCAGCACTACTCATCCAGCATTCTTTGGTGTACCAAGTGATGCTCTCTTTTCTGCAGTGTTCAACTCTTAATCTAGCACTTTGTAAGGATCTATTAGAGGATGTAGACATTTACTTTAATTGCAGTAAGCTTTAAGAGTTTTAAAATATAATACAACTAAGTTTATAACACAGATATCTTTTCTAATTTTGCTCCCTTACAAATTTCTTAGAAATGTTCAGATTTTTATACATGTGATCAGGTTTCTTTAAGTTTTCCAAAATAGTAACACTTGGATGCTTTATTACTTTGGGACAATCCTTCTTGTTATGAAGATTTCTTGATAATAATGAGCTCAGTCCTAGCTCTGTAGAAGTGAATGCTCAGATCATGGCTAAATTTGGGAACTGCCTGGGCAGGATTTACCACAGGGCTTTAGGAATATTATTTTTGGTAATTATGAAGCCAAAGAAACAACTATGAAAAGTTCTGGCTATGAATTATTTCTAAGTGTGAAGAAAGGAAAAGATACAACCTGAAAATTATTTCTTGATTTTCATAAATAATACACTGTCAATAGAAAAACACTTCCATGAGATAAAGTGTACCTTTTTTCTTCCCCATGAGAAGATATTGACACAGTTAAACAATATCAGAAGTGAAAAAGAAAGATTAAAAAATAACTTTAGACTGTTTAAACACAGAAATTTAAAATAATGCAAAGTGAAACTTGCCATTTAGATTGTATATCTGCAAGAACTAATCCTAGTCTTTGTTGGATTCTGCACCTGGAATGGGGTAATTCCAGGCACAAGTATAAATTGGTAGAGCAGGAGCTGAAAGGCAGCCCTACAGAAAGGGATCTGGGGGTGCTGGTGTGCATCAGGCTCAGTGTGAGTCAGCAGTGTGTGCCCTGACAGCCCAGAGAGCAAACCGCATCCGTTTACAGATGAAAAACATACGTATGAATTCAGGAGGAGTGGTCACAGAATGCATGGCGGCTTGAGAAAGGACAGTCTGAAGGCTCTGACTCCTTAGTCTCATTACTACTGTGACAGCAACTGGTAGACTTACAAAACTGAATGTTTACATCTTTCTTTCACCAAAATATGGTATAATAAGAATACCCCAGACATAAATAATAACCCACAATTCTACCTTGAGATTTTAGGGACCTGAATTTTTTTTTCTTGTTTTACTTTATTACCTTCTTTTAAATCATATATGTATGTAAAATTGTGATATAAAATACTTCAATGTGACAATTCAACATCACTATATCTGTGGCCATAACCCACACATATAACTAAAATATTTACCTTCTAAAATGAATTCTAATATCATTTTTCGATTATTTTTAAAACTTATAACATCTATAGCACTATATTTTCAGAATATCATAAAATAATTCCAGATTATAGACATTTTCTTGATAAGTTTGTAGCAGTTCCAAGTTATCACAAAGCAGATGAACCTCTGAGTGATTTAACTATCAGTGGGCAATATCAAGACAGAATGGTTAGAAAGTAACTCAGTATTTCTTTTTTCCTGTCAATTTTCCATCTGGTACAGAGATTATCAAAATGCATTCAAGGCTCATAAGATATAAACTAAAAAGTAACACAATAGCACCAAACATCACATAATTTCTAAACCTCTAGGCAAGGCATTAGAATATTTTCATTAATGACAAATAGGAATGGGGTCTCTCCCTTGCCTTGTGCCCTCCCATTATCTGTGGGATCAGACTTACCAACATAGGATTTCAACAGTGGCCATGAAGCAGTGGAAACAGCACAAATACTCTCTTCTTTTTTTAACCCCATGCAGATTAATGTGCACTGAACCTGTACACATGACACTTAAGCTCTGCCCCAGATTTTTACCTCAGAGAAGGAACAACACTATGGGGAGAGACAGAAATGGGAAGAATATCATCCATCAATTTCATCCGTCTGCTGGATCCATTCCAGCCCAGTCAGAGCAGATCAAAAATACCTGTCAGTATGCCAAGTATTTTAAAACTGTCCAAGAACATTCTCCTCAAGGGGTCCCAGTGCTTTGACCTGCAAAACACCATCATCATATCCCTAGACAGGTCCCAGCAGCAAGTGCATATGCCTCTTCACAGGAGTAAATATTCTTTTTCAAGCCAAGAAGGCTGAGTACAATGTATGATACTGTACTCCAGTCAGGTCCCTGTAATAAATCTACCTAAACTTACACATAAATAAACCAAGACTCTTAATCTTAGCATTCTTTTGCAACATATCAGGTAGTTGTTCTTATGCATAAAAGTAGTCACCACTGCACTATTGGGTCGTCTTACTGAAGTGATTCAGCAGGTATTGCTACAAATTTTAGGCAGAAAGAATCATGATTCTTCTATACATCAGAAAGAATTATCTTTTTCTTTTGTCAGAAATTTTATTGAACATTTTTGTCTGGCCTACGGATTTACTCTTCTGTAAATGAACACTAACCCTGTGCTACTTTTGGTTTGGCCATGAAACAAATAAAAATTATGTGTGCTTGATCGGGTTTAGGTAGATTTTACTTTTTAATATAATATTTTTCTGGAATTTTGGGATGAAACTAAGTTGTTTGGGGTAGGAGATGAATTCAAATTAGCCTGCAGAGCCTCAGTTTTTAACCAAGAGAATATTCCATTTATAGAAGCTTTTGACTTCTTTTATTTTGACTGGAGCATATTATGAATTCTGTCTGTAACTCCTAACCGTGAAACCTTTGATTGCCACCTAGGGATTTCTACCTCTGAGAGAACTTGAAACAGCTTTGATCACAGCTGTCAGTGCAGTAACATTGTTTTTAGTTTGAGACCATAACTCTAATCTTGTATTATAATTCATTTCTGGGTTTAAACCACACAGTGATTCAATAAAGGCTGTCAGCTGCTAATAGGCTGGTTCACAGGAACTGAGAGAGAGTCAGTGTCTTCTCTCACTCAGCAAGCAACCTTTTGTTTAAAATCTGCAGTGTCCCAAGACCTTGTTTTCAATGTGGGTAGAAAATACTTAGACATAAACACAGGAATAATCAATATTAGAAAAGTGACTTTATATAATTAAGGATAGTAAAGCTTACAGAGATGTCACAATGGTTAGGTGTGTGTGAGACATATTTGCCCTTCCTTCAGAAATCCTAAATTGTACAAAAGCCTTGCCAGATTTTTATAACAATCCAGTGCAATTTTTTCCCCTTCAGAAGAGCACTCACCCACAGCTAATATTATGCATTTTCTTTACTATAACACCAAGTAGAAAAATAAATCAGATCTCAGTGAAAACAAGAGACAGAGACTCTGAAAACCGCATAATAGAAACAGACGAAGCAAGCAATTAAGTGCTAGCTATGGACAACTAATGGAAAAGGTTTGACTTTTTGGTTCTAATTTCTCCTCCAGTTATCTGGGTATATGGTTAAAGTGAAAACAGTCCCTGCAAAGATGGACACAAGGCATCAATCCTGAATAAAGTCATGGTGCATGCTGCATATGCTCAGTGCTGTTGTAGGAGGAACAGAGAAGGATGCTGAGACACAGTGCTGGCAGGTGGCACCTGCTATGCTGTCCTTTGTCACGGAGACAGAAATACAAAATTCATGTGCTGGAGAAGACAGTTGCATCTGATATTAGTTTGCCTTCATTATTCCCTGTCAATAATGAGAAAACTTACATCTCTAAAATAGTATTTCAAAATTAGATACAGCTTGCATATGCCAGATTATGAACCTAGGATGGAATAAAACTGGAGACAAGATTACATTGGGAAAGGAGTGCAGAAAGGGACCTTGGGCTGCTGGTGGTTGTCAGGCTCAGTGAGAGTCATCTGTATGTGCCCTGCTAGCCCAGACGGCAAAACCTATCCCAGGATGTTTCAAGCACAGCATCACCAGCAGGTCAAAAGTGATGGTTATCCTGCTATACTCAGCATTGGTACAGCCTTATCTGGAGCTGACTGCCCAGGTCTTGTGCAGTTCTGGGCCCCACAGCTTAACAAGGATGTGAAGGTACTCAGTTACATCCAGAGAATGGCAACAAAGATGGTGCAAGGGCTGGAAGAAATATCCTGTGAGCAGCAGCTGAAGGCTCTGCGTTTGTCTGTCTTGGAGAAAAGAAGGCTGAGGGAAAGAAGGCCGTGAGACCTCACTGCTCCCCACAGCTTTCCAAGGAGGAGAGGTGAAGAAGGAGTTGCTAATCTCTTCTCCCTTCTATCTGGGGGTAGGACATGTAGGAATGATTCAAAACAGCACCAGGGAAGGTTAAGACTGGACATCAGGAAACATTTCTTTACTGAAAGGTTGTTCAAACACTGGAACAAGCTTCCTAGGGAGGTGGTTGATGTGTCAAGTCTGTCAGTGCTTAAGAGTCATTCAGGCAAGGCCCTTAATAATATGCTTTAACTTTTGGCCAGCCTTGGTCAGGACTAGACTGGTCCAGCTGGGCTGGATGGTCATTATAGTTCCCTTCCAACTGCTATATCTATTCTTTAACTCCAGATTGTGAAGGCCAAAATCTTGAAAGTTAGACTTTGAATAAGAATTTCTTTCAACTCTGTTGAAAACAAAAACACCCAAAATTTTGACAGACTTTAAATTAGTATTTCTCTCATCTCATCTGTTGAAAGTAGGAACAGACAATGTTGTGGGTTGGCTTGCTCAGTACTGCATTATTATTTTGCTCATTTTCTCTGCCTTAAAGCTGAGCACAGCTGGATAAAATTTAGAGGAAACTTCAGATTGTTTTTCATTATGTTGGCTCTAAATTGTTTCTGGTGACTCCGCTTGCTGTCTTAATTTATCTCTGCATAACAAGAAGTAGTTATTTTTGATCAGAGAATAGCTGATAGCTGCTATACTTATTCCCTGTGGATTTCTTTTATGAATACTGCTCCATTCTGTTTGCTGCAGGGGGGAGAAATCATAGTTATTACATGGAACCTACGTAACTCATGTTGAATATCAAAGGACAATAATGAAATCATTATCAATCTCTTGGGTGGTAGGTCATAACCATTTCACAGGTAGAAAACTGAATTTCAGGAATTTGCAGTAGTCTCGTCTTCTGACACTTGTGTGCCCTACATGCATGGATACTATGCTCTAAAATGCATAATATCTATTTTCCAATCTCCAGCTGTGATCCCTGGAAAAGTAGTCATCTTGCTGCCCTTTTTATTTTGCTCATGATCTAGTTATAGGAAAGAAATACTTTTCCCTTAAAATATTGTTGTCAAAATGGAAAAAAAAAATACCCAAACCAACTTTAGAAGAAAATAACTTTTATAATTCTATGTATGTGTGTATTCTTGCAATATATGACTGCACCTGTCTTCACTCTGTCACCTGCCTTTCACTGTCAGCACAGAGCTTCTGATGTTAACATAGCACCTAAAGAGCTGAGCCTGGAATCCACATAAATCCTATGTAGGCTCTTAAAGATTAAAATCACAGTAATCAGAAAATTATGCTTGGAGAAAATGAAGGTTTTATGCAATAGCTATGATAATAATAATGGACATTCTTTGATTTCTAGAATTTAACTTGGCTCTCAGAGGAATTTGGTATCACAGGATGGTTGACACTGAAAGAAACCTCTGGAGGTCGTCTGGATCAATGTCCCTGCTCAAGCAGGACCACCTGGAGCCGACTGCCCAGGTCATGTTCAAATGGATTTTAAATATCTCCAAGTATGGTAAATCCACTAAATATAATATTCCAACTTGTCTTCATCCGTGTTGTGCTCTAGAGCTGTCAACCTTTCTCCTTCCTTTGTAGTGTCATGACCAGCCCCGTCAAGTTGCAAAACATGTGATTTAAAAAGAAAATAAAAAAATTAAGAAGACAGACTTTTGGTTGTTAGTACGTGAAGAATAATCTCTGGATCAAAAATGAATCAGGGTTTCGAGGTTTTTTTTTGGGGGGGGGGGTTTGTTTGTTTGTTTTTGGTTTTTTGTTTGTTTTTTACTTTTACAGTCTGCAGTCATAAAATAGTCCAAGAAAAAGGCTTTTACAGAATACTTTTCTCAATATAAATTATTTTTTTAAAAGAGTAAATTTGAAATGTGAGGAAATCAAAATTGTCCTACAAAGTAAAGAAGAGGGATTATATGTGAAGGCTCTTTTTACTCCAGATACTAAGAAAATAGCATTTACCTTGAAACACTTTTAAGCAATTTTTTGACTCTAAAGCTTTTGCTGCAGCAGGATAGAAATACATTCACAGTCTGTTGTTAATGTTCTGTACTGTTGGAATTTCAAATGAAGACACTTTCTAGCAAAACAGCAACAAAAAATGCTCTTGTCAAAAGCTTTCTGAATTTGTTTGTCCAGAGATTATTATTAACAACAGTGACATTCAGACTGTTGTGAAAAAGCAATCCTGATACAATTTTCCCTCCACCAGCACTTGCAGTACACTTTTACAAGATATTTTTGATCTGTTCATTTATCCAAAAGGATAAACATCATTCAGGGATAGGTATTAAATGAGCTGTGAAAAAAACAAACAAACCTGTTTTCTAAAAACTGTATGGGGAAAGGAAATGGGAACTATTTTCTGTTTTCTTTATAATACTTTAAGAAAAATGTATTGAGCAATCCAAGTGGTTCCAAAACACTTCAGAAATGATAACAGCATATGTGTATACTGTATATGTTTTCTAAAGGACTGTACTAATTTGCCTGAGCACCATACTCTAATAGCTCAGTAAAAATATATGGTGACCTTTTTTTAGTTGCATAAAGCAAGACAATGATACAATATTCATGGAAAAATGCTTGTGTCAATGATGATAGGCAGCTGCAGATGGAATGCATTGGAGGAAAAAACCTGGCACGAGCTTTTCACAAATGCAACTCATTTCCAAACTAAGCAATTGGTGGGAACTTCTGTTTAATGTGCATTACTTTCTAGAATAAAGATGACATTTGCTTTCTAGAGTAATATGACATAAGTTCCTTTAAGTCTATCTCTTGTAAAAAGGAACATTTGCATTACAATCACTTTTCCCTCCAGATGTAATTTGGAGCCTAATTCCCTAATAATTCTTTTAAATATTGGCTTATTTTTCATCCTTTTATTAGAAATAAAGTATTCATGCCCACAGCCTACTACCCATTGCCAGAGATAAAAAGGGGAAAACGACACAGCTTTCCTTGTGACATTAAATCCTTTTAAGTTGTTTTTATTTCCTCTCATTATCTCCCAGCAACTCTGACGTCTAATGTTCAAATTTACTTCCTATCCTTAGTCAGATGCTCCTGTAGATACAGAGCTTTCTTCATTGCTTTGTGACCTGCACTAGCTGAGCAACAGCATATTTGGGATGACATTGGAGCAGCAGCACAAGTGCCCACGTAATTTGCCATTCTTCTTTCATGGAGGCAAAAAAAAAAAAATCATCTCCAATTTTTAGTCTGGTTTTGAATTGTACATTAAATGCATGTTTTGCCTAAAGAAAACTCCTCTGAGTGAAAAGGACAAGAATAAAATAAGTAAAAGGCATGATCCAGCTGAAATCTCCTGTGATACAATCTTGTGGGAGCACAGAAAACATTTTTCAGAAGGTGGTTTCACTGGTTGAAAATTTTAATTTTGAGATTCTGTAGAGAAAAGTCATAATCTTATCAGACTATCTGTTGTATTGGCAGGTTTTAGATAGCTGTGAACAGGTGAAATGCCTTGCATAAGAATGCAAAGCAATTCACAAGTCAGTAAACCATCCTTCCACAACTACTATTGATTACCAACATCAAAGCTTCAAGTGAAATTTATCAATGGTGAGTTGAATTTTTTACGAGTTTGGACACTAGCACAGTTTTTTGACTTTTTAAAAATTATGAATAGTCAATAAGTTTTCTCATAAATAAGTCAATACTGTTACTCTTCTGACTTTGATAGAACATACAAATTGCCTCCTAACTATAAGGGCAGGACAAGAATATTTTTACCTTGGTATCTAAAGACTCCAATCACTACAAATGAGGCTGCTTTGATCTGGAAATTTCGACTACAGATCGAGAAACCAAACTTTAAACATCTAAGCTTGAATATTTTGGCAGAGTTTCAAGACCTGAAGCTGATCCTGCCTCTGAATGTCAGCCGTCATATAAAAAGGTTAATGAGACTCGTTTTAGTGTGGTGCAGTGAAGTAAGATGCTCTTCTGAGGATGGTACATGAAAGGATGAAACAGCATGACCCAAAATTTCAATGAAATCCTGATAAAAAATACAATTAAATGGAAAAGTTTATGGTAGGGAAAAGTGAAGTTTAATTAGTTAGAAACCACGCAAGAGCTTGAAACAAATAAATTAATCATATTTTCCTTCCTGAAACAGGCTCAGTTTTTAAGGTGGCAAAATTCCTTTGAGGAATTTTCCAAAATGCACATGGATATCCTAGCACCTCTATAAAGGGGCTTGGTCACAACTTTATTTTTTTTATTTTATAAAAAATATATATATATAATATGATTTTATTTTATTTTATTGTATTTTATTTATTTTTTGTTTTCTTTTCCAAACAAACCCCCTATACATTTAAATGAACTCTATTCAACTACTTTTCTTTCACTTTTCTTTCAGATTAATTACTGTAGAAACACACCAGGGCCTTATCCAATCCCACTTTTTATCACTCAAACAAAATAATGGTGGAAAAAGACAGTTTTTTGAGAAGCAGCCACTAATTTCGACTTTGCCCTTGATGTATAAGCACACAGGGAAAGACATCCCAAGGATTCAGTCAAGACAAAGATGAGAGAGTATATTGAAACAGTGAAGAAATAATAACCTGAGGATATGAAAACTTACTCTAGATACAATCCCTATGATTCAAAACATATTTGTAATGTTCTTGAGTGTTTTAAAAGTATAGCAGGCAGTAAAACACTCTGTGATGAGTGATATCCAGTCATAATGCTTGCATGGAGTTTACAGGATCATTGAAATCAATCTAGGTCTTCCAGAAGGGCCCTGAAGGATGCATTTCCAAATGCACTCCACACCCCAGGAGGGATGCAAAGCAAATGCAGACTTGCACAGAAAGACTCAGCAGCAGAGGCAGCTGTTTCCGCTGACAGTTGGCAAGGAGTGATATATGAATAACTGTGCTGTGTGCAGAAGGATGAGGCAATGTCATTAGAAGAGGACTGAGTTAACAGGACAGCCTGAAAGCTAAGGATTGCAACTTCCAGAATTAACCAAATGGCATCCCGGGAAGAGGGGTACTGCTTTCATAGCAGTGATTAAGTTCATTGGGCCTGACACTTCTTAGTAGTTTTGCTTCTTCCTCATATGGAAAGAGGTGAAGTGCATGGCAGCCTTGCCCTTTGCCCACACATGCACTGCTGTACCAGGGAAAAGTTTTCTCCTAAGCTCTAGAGTCACTTAGGCTTCTGAGAAATTCACATACCATCAAAAATTTTATTCATCACTTACCGTGTGACTGGAACAAAACGAAAATAAAAACCTCAAGCCAAAAAAACCAAAGACCCACAGTAGAAATTTCAAGATTAAAAATCTGAAAAGAAGCGTTTTCTAGGAAAAATGGTGCATCAGATAAGAGGCAAGAGAAAGCCTAATATCACAATGACTTGAATAAAAGTCAGATTAAAGAAAAAGCTTAAATGCTAGAGTTCCTCTTGGAGAAAGAAAAAAAAAAGCATCAAAGGCATAATCTGTATGGAACTGAGTGTCACATATGAAATAAAAGAATAAGAAAGGTGTATACTCTGATTGTGACTCCAATAGCTTGACAAGGATAACGGGTATTTGCATTTTCTATTTAGTGCCAATGGAACAAAAAATCTGATGAATAACTGATTACAATAACTTCTCTATATTGTCATGGGTTTTGAAAAGAACATGTTATTCTATTCCATCTGGGTGGAGCAGAATTGCTTATCTTTGCCCAAATGGGTCAGTGTCACTTATCAGATGGTAGAGTGCTACTTATCTTTCTTCATTGTTTCACTACTTCCATGGGAATGTCTTCTGCTAATGGACCATTAAGAGCTCATCAATGACATTACACATTACAGTGCACTATTGTGAGCTGATCCACACAGAGAGGAAGAGCCAAACCATCTTTAACTAGATAAAAAGGAGCCACAGTCCCACTAGGTATCCAGTTTTTCCACCGGATCCCTGGAGGAAAACCAAACCCATCTCACCATTACTGGACCCTTTTTCTTCAACGGGACCATCTCTACTCCAACAGAACCACATCTGCCACTCCAGGAGGGCTTACTTTGGACTGCTTCCAACACCCTGACCAACAGCGTGTCAGGTTGTATTTCTGACTCTGTCAGGGTTTTCTAGGATTTCTTGTTTGTTTATTTGTTTGCTTATTTTTCTGTACTACAAGATCTGTATTTTTATATCCCTAGTAAAGAACTGCTATACCTATTCCCAAAATCTTTGCCTGACAGCCTTTTAATTGCAAATTTATAATAATTTGGAAAAGAGGGGGAGGGGCTTACATTTCAAGGGAGACTCCAACCCTCCCTGGCAGATACCTGTCTATCTAAACCAAGACATATATAAAAGAATTTACATTACCTATCTCCACCTTTTAAGTAACACATGAATGCTAATTACAATATTTAATTTTGATCTGGTTTTACAAAAGATGCAAAATATCTTTGCAAAAAATTTAAAGAAGAAGTGAAATTTCATAGTACAGAAACATTCTTTTACAGCTACAATATCTTGTACCCTGGAAATGGCATTTCTCAAGTATTTATGACTATCAGAGATGGTGGTAAAAGAATAAGAAAGAGACATCAAGAAAACCCCAAAAATCTACAAGAGTGAAACAAATCCAAGAAAAATAATTCCTTACCCGGTTAAATACCAAGGACTAAATGACTACTGTATGATAATGGTTTTAGGCCATATTGAAGTCATATTTCCATGTTATATTCTGTTTTAGTACCTCTCAGAGATATTATGACTCAATTCTTTCTTCTTCCATTTCCTCTTTTAATATCTTTTTCTGGTCCAATTTTTCTCTGAGAAATGACCTGCTATGTACTTAATTTAATTTTAAGACACTATTCTCATGTGTACTTAGCTTTGCAAGATGAAAATTCTTTTAAAATTCAAAATAAATGCTTTCGTGCACAAAATTTTGCCTTTCTAACATTACCAGCCATTTAATTAAAAAAGCCTTCTATCTACAAATAAAAACTTAGGTTGTTACATCCAAACCATCAACATTTTTTTTTTTCCCCAAAGCATGAAAATATTTGGCAGGAATTGCCAAACTGAGGAAAGAGTGACCTGATATGAAGCTGAGATCAAGTGCCCATCATTTTCCCTTATTAGAGCTATTAATAAAATTGTAATTGAAGTTTTTTCCAACAGAGAATAAGTGTTTTTTACAGAATCACAGAATAATTGAGGTTGGAAGGGTCCAGCCTTCCTCTGCCCTATCAGGGCTGCTTAAAGTCAGTTTCTCAGGATTATGTCTAGATGGATTTTGAGCATCTCAGAGGATGGAGACTCCACAGACTGTCTTAGCTGCTTGTGTCAGAGCTCAGTGCATTACAAGTGACACAAGAAAGTGAACAACATTAGAATGAGCCTTGAATCAAATTTTTAAGTATTATTTCTATATTTTCACTGTCACCATTTTACATGTCTGCATCTGTATTTCAGATGCATGCTCAGATACACAGAGCTGAGCAAATATTTGTATTGCAACTGCTAGAAGGTAAAGCTGAAAAAAATTCTAAGGATAATGCATCAAAAACATGGTATTGTCTCTATAGCATATCTTGTTATGAGGACTTTATTGGTAGCATTATTAAGTAATGACACAGAAACATTTGAGAAATAATTAACTATTCTTTTGGTAATTATATAACCTTAGAATTTTATTCTCAGCAGTTAACTTTGTCTTGATAACATGAACATTTGTTTGTAATGGGAAGTCATAATTGCTTTTATTGTAGTTTTATAAGAGGAAATGAAAATATTTCTTTGACTGCAACCTCAAAGACATCATTACTTTTCAAAATGCTTCTCAAGGTAAACATTAAATTCTTGCCTGCTACTATTACAGAATAACACCTAAATTCATATTTCAGTGGAATTTGTCCTACTGAATATGAAATTTCTTAATTTCTGTTTCTTTACTTTTTATTATTCAGTTCTGTACCTATTCCCTGGGCTTTTTTAGGAGAGGAAGACACACAGAATAGGATTTGTTAGTTTATTTGGGCACCATGTGCCAAATTACATTGCATTTTTCTGCAGAGGTTGTTGGTGTTTCTACTCTGATAAGGAAGAATGGGCAGGAGACTCCTTCTGTAGGAACCCTAGTTAGACTATTATCATTCTAAAGCAATATAACAGTGGCAATTTTTAATTATGGAAACTACAGCTGTAGTTACAGAATTAATTTATCCAATTCTAAAATACAAATTTCAATGTGTCAGGGCACCAGATAATTAAAAAAAATTAATAATAATAAAGTTTCTCTAAAATTTGTAGAAGAGATTTCAGTAAATGGTTTTGAATCTGCTACAGATATTCTGGAAATGCCTGTTATTCTACTGTGAGAAATTTATTCTTGTACAGATAACTGGAGAGATAAATTGCAACAACAAAAAATAAAAGCCATTATTGTCAGACACAATTATCTTTTATTCAAATGGTTATCTTTCCTGTAATCACATAAATTTGTATTTATGGGAAATTGCATTCTTTCCAGTGATGAAATATATATGGCATAACATTCATAGTTTATTTTATTCACTCAATCATTTGTAAATTTTTTCAAAACAAATTAGTTGTTTAATGTAACTCATTATTCAAAATAGTTTCTGGGGGAAAAAAAAATCCTCATAGTTTTGTTTTTAGTGCCTTCTCCTCTTTCAGTGCTCATTTGTCTGACTGTGTGAGTGTGGCAAGTGCAGCTTGTAGGGAGCTGGGTCCCAGCTCAGGAGGTGCGAGTGTGACTGCCAGAGTGGCTCCTGCATGATGGCACAGGGAAGTTTCCTCAATACCTTCTCTAAACTTGGTTTTCTCCATGCCCTGTGAAGAGTTCTTGGCACTACTAATTCAGATGTTAGTTGTTGCTGTTCAAGGGAAATGAGCACTCAGCATCTGTAGGAGCTGCCTTTCTGTAACTCTTCTATCTTTAATTTGAACAGAGGCATGTTCGTAAACCCCTTGTAGAAAGTCTTCTGCCAGCCAGAATAAAATGCAACAAAATTTGCTAATTAATGTAGCCAGATGTAATCCTGACAATATGCCAGTTCCATCCTGACAGCATCCAGAACTGTGTGTGCTACTTAAAGAAAAAGCTCAATTCACTATCATCTTTGAAAAGCTGACCTACCATTTCTTGGGGCAGTATTTCAGTCAAAAGCATGAAAGAACCTCATCCATTCACTTTATACAAAAATAAAATACTAACACAAAGTAACTCATAAATCCCTACCATAAAATAACATAACATTTTATACTGTGGCCAACCACTGTGACTTCTGAGCATTAATAGCAAACCTTGTCTCACAATTCCTGAAATCTGGCAATATGCTCAAATCTCTCATTTTTGCAGCCCAAAAGCTATTCTCACAGGCTTAGCTTTGTGTCAGATATCCTGAGAGCTGCATCCCTAACCTGCCACTGGGTTCTTCCCTCCCATTTCGTGTATTGGGAAGCAGCAAACCTCAGGAATCCACTTTTTCAGGGGGAGGAAGGGTAAATGAGAGGGAAGTGAGTCTGTATTCTGCTGCTTTCTCTCTTTGTGCTTCAGTGGCTGCATTTTTATCTACATCAAAGGGCTTTGCTCTGCTTTCTCACCTAGGTTCCCTCCTCTTTTGTCCTAAGATGGGAGTAAAGGATTCACTATGCTTAAAAGGGAATTCTAAAAGGAATAACATGTGTTAAGTGTTGGTAAACAGATTCGTATTCCTTTTTTTTTTTTTTTTTTTTTGCTACTTCTTATGTACAAAGAGCAAATATTAACTCATCATTATCAAAAACACAGTAAGAGTCAAGCAAGCAGATAAAAGCATAAAAAAGCCAAGTACAGCTGTCTTTCACAAATATGAAGAATATTTAGGTGATCAGAGTTGGGAATTTCACCTGATTGATGGAAAGACTTTTTCAAATAAAAAGTATCTTTTACAGTGATTGTCTAAAACCGGTCAAGGCCTAGATTTGTCCAAGCATTTCTGTATATAAGCAGTTCTTTATCTGAATTGTCTCAAACAAGTTTTCATATGATTTCTCCTGATTATGAGTAGGAATGAAGTATTATTTTTTTTCCCTAGTTGCTCTATTACACTGCGAAAAAAGATATTTAAAAGGAAATGTAACCCTTTTTCACTGTTTTAGCCAGGCTAAAGACTAATCAGTCCAAGTTCCATCAGAGATTCACTCAGCTATGCACATCAATATGTGATGTCTGACATAAACTTGTCAAGATTAAATACCATCAGGGGTTTCCTGTTCCCAAATTTAGTTTACTCTCCATGATTTCTACTTCCATGAAAGGTCAAAAGCAAGTGATCCTGCCTTGGATTTTCACCACCAAAACCTTTGAGTTATCTTTACAACTTTTGCTTCTCAAGGTGTTAAAACAAGAGTAGCTCTGGGACTTCTAGAGGGTTATATGAAGGCAGAAGAAAGAGATAAAAAGTTGACCTTTTGTACTGTACAGCTCCCTTCATTTATAGGTAATGTCACCAAAGTACTTTGCAAGTATCTGAGAGAAAAATCTGCAGCTTCTGGTTTTCCTTGTAAATAGTGCACACATGAATCCAGTAAGAGGGGCATCAACAGCTCTTCTTTTTCTCTCCCCTGGGGCTGCAGGGACTTAAAAGGGGAGACACTCCTTTGTGCATGTGGGGATGCAAAAGCAGATTGGAGACAAACATGAATCTAGTAATACATGTTTCAGTTTTGTTTGCCACCCACGTGTTCCCTTCCTCCAGGGAGACAGTGAGGGTGACCTGTGCTCTGGAAAAAAATACTGTATGAAAGATGCAATACTGTACTGGCTTGAAATGGTCTGTGGTCATTAACAAGGGGATTCACTGGATTGTTCAGGAATTGTTCCTTGTCCAGCACTGCTGTGAGTATGCTTTTAAATTTAAAAATTGGGAGGGAATGTAAGTCTAAAATTCAAAATGTTTTTGGTATGTTCCAGAAATGTACTGAAATAAAAATGTGCAACTGGATGGGAATAGTGATGTAGCAGTAGGCATAAAGTGTATGCAAAAAATACTGAGAAGAAATATCAGTGGGACTACTCCATACAAGACACAAAGAAATCCTTCCTCATTAGTCAGCATGACTGAAGTCTAATTAGGGTATTACATAAATAAATTTTAAAAAGTCAAGGGAAGAATATCAAAGGAGACACGGCCTAGAAAATGCATTCTTTTAGAAAATATGGGCATTATAACTGAGGAGATAAGGAGAAATAGAAATAAATAAACAAAAAAAAAGATACTTCATTACCCTACAAAATGTAAAATATCACCAAAAGGAAAAAAAAATCCTAATTCATGTGGTTAAAACAGAAAGTAGTCTTAGAAGTACTAGATTAGATAACCTAAAGATAAGGAACCCCCATCCTTAGAAGTTTTTAAATAAAAGACAAAGCAGATTTTAATGAACCATTATTTTGATATGAATGGTTGTTCTCATGCTGACCTGGCTTTATCCATGTTGACTTGGCTGGCCCTTTGGCTTCTGCTCAGAATTTAGTTGTGAAACAGTGAATTAAACTCACACCCAGAAGGCATCTTACATGACTGTTCTCCCTCTGAAGCAGTCCTCTGGTGTTTGAATGATGCCCAGTTCATCACGCACACCATGTGCACCTTATTGTTAAAAATCCCTGGAGGAGGACAGGCTCAGAGTCATCTCTAATCTGTGCATGGGACATCATGTGGGAGGAGTAGATCCAGCAGTTCTCTGTACCATGCTGCCACTGACCAGTGGAGGCATCCTAATCCACCAGCAGCCTTTGTACTCATCAGAGGTAGAGTTTTTAAACTGGTAACTTGCCTTCTAACAAGGCACCATGACCAGACTAACATTCTGGAACCTCTGGCTGATTGTCTACAAAGAGCACTGTATTACAAGACATTCATATTTTAGATATTCTGTATTCATATTTTAGCTATGCAACTGTTCATGGTGTACATGCTCTGGTGTCCACATGTAGAAATGGGTGATTCCACTAAAACAATGACGTATCCTGACCTGGAGAACACATGACTCAAATCCCGTCTTTTAACTGCTGCTGAGCTTCAAAAGTGCAGCAGTGATCAGCTTCAGACACATAATTACAAAGCAACACGCCAGCATTCCCAAGAAAGTACATCCAGTTCTGGAGTACTGCACCTCTTCTGTGAGCCAGTGAGCAGACTTGCCTCAGGAACAGTCCCAGTGGGATGAAAAGCTCCAGGCCACATTCCTACATGCCTTAAGTTACAGTCTTAGGTTCTGTAAGGGAAGAGCAATTTCCAAAGCAGTATGACAGGCAGCCCCATTTTAATGGGGCCTTACTTAACTGTGGCCTGACTTGCCATATACCAGAGCACTCTATACCAGAGAATCTCTGTTGTTCTGGTAAATAAGCCAGTTTTCCCTACATCCATTAATGGTGTCATACCATCATCCAGACTCTATTTATGTGTATGTGGCAAGGTATGCACAAGCATCTGGGGCTTTCTATGTGCTCTGAAACTATAACATATCTTTAATTTTTTTTTTTGTTTTTGTTTTTGTTTTTTTTTTTCATACAACATCAGGAAAAAAAGGAATGATTGTGGCTGGAGCTCCTCATTTCAAAAGAACAAATTAGAGAGGGTGTTTATAATAGGAACTGAGTCCAGCTTTAAGACTGTGAATAACTGAAAAGCACAAATATCTCCCAGCCAGCCCGAAGAATTGAATTAGAACAACATCACAAAGAAGCAATCATGCAACCTAGAATAAAAACAGGGTTTGCGACTCAGTACAATTATTAACTTTAAGGGAAGGAAGGAAGGAAGGAAGGGAGGGAGGAAGGAAGGAAGGAAGGAAGGAAGGAAGGAAGGAAGGAAGGAAGGAAGGAAGGAAGGAAGGAAGGAAGGAAGGAAGGAAGGAAGGAAGGAAGGAAGGAAGGAAGGAAGGAAGGAAGGAAGGAAGGAAGGAAGGAAGGAAGGAAGGAAGGAAGGAAGGAAGGAAGGAAGGAAGGAAGGAAGGAAGGAAGGAAGGGACCAAATTTAAAAAAAAAACAAAACAAAAAAAAAAAAAAACAAACAAAAAAAAAACCAAAAAACAAAAACAAAAAAAAACCAAACAGAAAAATATAAGGGATAACATCTTAGAAAAATGTTTAGGGTCTTCTAACCGAGATGTGCTTGCTCTGTGTTTATAGGTGTTATCAAAATCTATAAAAGTAGCTAGTCAACCCATCTCATTTAAGATTCCTTTAATTATAGTGGGAGTTTGAGCAATGTCTTCATTCTGTAAAACCTATATTTATGAGAACAAGTACAGATTTTATTAAATCAACCATCTGTATGATACATATTGAGTATAAAATAGATGATTACCATATAAATTGGAGTCAAATCTGAATTAAATATCGATCCATCCAAACCCTTAACAGCCAGAAAACAGCCTAATTGTCATAGATCTTGAAAGCTCTAATGGTTTAGATGAATACTTTAATACACACAAAGGCAAATATTAAAGCATTAAAAAAAATAAAACACACACTTTCATATTATTTTTTGGAAGCTGTAAAAAACATAGTGAAAGCTGTCAGAAGTTAAAACCTGATAAAAAATAGCTAAGTAGAAAACTTCAGTGCAGTGATTAGCACTTGAATGAATGAAGTCAATTTCTAACCTTTCTGGTGAAGAAAAAGTAAATCAAGTGAACATTACACAGGGAGAAGGTGACAGCATTAATGTTTTGGGGTTTTTGAATTGATAGCACTGTCTGGTGGTAGGTTGGTGGGCAGGTTTGCTCTATGTTTTCCTCAGAGCCTTGCAAATAAACAAATTAACCATGAGCTTTCTGTCTAGACAATACTATGACGGGAAAATATAAAACAGAAAGCACTTTTCTTTTCTGCCTTCCACGGTGTACTGCAGATACACAGAAATTGAAATAGCTTTTTAACATACAGAAACAACTGTGTGTCTTACTCTTCCTCTACTTGGATTAGTTCTTTTGCCACTTTATAAGAGAAGATTTGGGTGTTCTCTGCTGCACTGAGCCAAAAGGGACAAAATTTGACCTGCATTAAATAGCCAAGTTTTGTATATTATCAGGAGCAAGCAGAACTGTTGTAACTAACAAATTCAAACCGCACTGAAGCTGAGGTAAGATAAAACAGGTCTGCGTTGCTGAGTAGTCTCTGGATATGGTTGGTAAATCTTTTGCTTTCTGTGATGGTAAAGCAGGCAAAGGAGCTAAATTGCATTCACAATCCCTTCTTTCTTTTCTCACAGCACTTACATCTATAAATACCTTGCCTTGGGAACAACTTTTAATGCTGGTTTCTGACCAGTACTTTGGCTTTGACTAAGAGCTGAACTGAGAATAAATTTCACTCATATTATCCTTCCAGCTTAACTGCTGATCACCAGGAGCTACCAACAATAAGTTTTCCAATGTGGTGATTACCCATCAGTCAGTTTCTTCATTTAGATTTTATTTCCATAGGCTGCTTGTAAGAACATCCAATGAAAGTGTGTGAAAGTCTGTGAAGTTAAAGCATCGTCCAATACTCCTGCCTCAGACAAAAGTTACAAGAAAGTTGATAGCTGAATTCTATCAGCTGAAAAATCTATTCTTGTCTCCTAGGTGCTCATAGACCAACAATTAAAACCCTTGCTTGAGGAATTTTGCTTTCTGAAATGTTGAAATTAGTCCTATTAGTATTCAGATCTAAAAGTACCCTTTTTTCTCCCCAAAATAGAATTTTGGACGTGTAAACCTTTATACCTTTCATGGTCTGCACATGTTCTTGGAAATGGTGGTAAGTTATTTCGCATTATATTTTGGCTTAAATTCTTGAAGAACTGTGGTATACATTTTACTCTATCCCTGTTCAAGAGAACACCATCAAAATTTCTGCTAATTATCTTTGATCATTTCAATCCTTTATCTGGTCTATGTGCACATGTTGTTACTATTAAGTGTATTAAGCTTTCTGTCATAAAAAGATTGACTTAATCTCTCTTTTACATGTTCATGATTTTCACATTCAATGAGCCAATTATCTTAATATTAAAGAAGACTTTGGCAGAACCTTAAATACTCAAAGTTTTTATGCATAAATTGATCAGAGTTGATTAATATGTTGGTTTTTTTACACAGAAACTCTTCAACATCAAAGTTGTGTTGAATAATTTTTTGTATTTGTTCATGATAAGAAATGAAATGTCAAAAATTTCCTCAAAATATAAACATGAGCAAGAGTAGTTATGGTTAGTGGTTAAAATCTTAAGGGAAGCCAATGAAAGCATCAGCAGAAAGGATCAGTTTTTGCAGTACTTTTTCAAATTTAGGCCAGTAGACATAAAACACATAGAACAAATTATTTCTCATTGGTTCATTAGACAAATCACCTTTTATTGAACTGCACAATTTTCAGTAAGTATAAATTAAATATGGCAAGCAGTGAATAAACTGTCTTGTACTTAAATAGGATGTTTTAAATTACTTTTAATAATTAAAAATAAAAATCCCAGTTTAGCTATTGAGAGTCATCCAGGAGAAGTTTTTATTTTGAGTCACACAATTTGCAGATTTTAAGCCTTTCAAAGCAATTTTGTGAAATTTTTCAAATTTGGATATTATTAAAAAGCCTGTGAAACAGAAAAATAAATATATTTAATCTGAAATAAAACAAGAAAATTAATAATACAGATGATCTATGAATGCATGGTAGAGCCCTGTGCAAAAATATTTTTATCTATCTTTGCAATTAACAAAATTTATGCTTGTAAAACCACTGGAAGTTTTAGAAACAAGCTTTAATTAAGTGCATTTTTAAAATTTATTTCCTCCTAATGAAACCTATTTCCTAACCATTAGACTCATATAATTACAAAAAGTTTCATGTCAGCTGGCAAAATCGATTCTGGGAGGAATAAGTTGGATTTCAGTGATAAACATTTCACTTTGAAATTATTAATCTGCTACAGAAAATATTGTGTACTTCCTATATGGTAAATGAAAGTGTTGGGGGTTAGGTTTGTTCCTTCTTTCTCTAAAGAATTTTTTCCCCATAAGTTACCAAGGAGACCAAGTGTTGCATACATGAGAGTACTTAGCCGAAACAAAGAGATGGACAAAGGTGGAAGGGGGAGATAACGCAGGTAAAAGACAGAGCTTGAGGCAGCTGCGGGCTCTGGCTCTTTTTTTTTTTCCAGCGTTTGGGGAAAGAGAGAACGGCTGTTGCTGGCTGGAAGAGTTTCACTGTGGCCAAAGGGATCCAGTCCTGGGAAATCTACTATTACCAGTTCGGCCTGAATCCTGAGTTTTCTCTGCCACCCGCGGGAGCTGGGCCGGCCCTGCCTCGCCTTCGGCTTCCTCGGCGCTGCTCCTCTTGCTACAGCGTGACCCTGCACCCCCTGCACTGCCGGGACACCCTGCCCCTGCCTGCCGGGACACCCTGCCATCCCAGCTACCAGCCCGGGACTTTTCCACTGTTTCAGCTTGGTGCTCTGAGGATCCTGCAGGGACACCGAAACCAAACTGCCCTGGGTTTTGTGAAACAAAACCCTCAAGGTTCTTGGTACTGTTTTCGTTTGTTATTAATGCTGTAGTTGTTTGGTGGGTTTTTTTTTTTTTGTGTGTTTGTTTGCTTTGTAATACATACTAGTAAAGAACTGCTATTCCTATTTCCCAAATCTTTGTCTAAGAGCCTCTGATTGTAATTTATAATTGAAAAAGAAAAAAAGGGGGTGGAGGGGGGGTTTACACTCTCCATTCCAAAGGAAACTGCAGTTGTTTTTGGGGTTTTTTTTTATTACCTGGCAGATACCTGTCTTCCCAAACCAAGACAGAAAGTAATGATATTTCTCTAGTAGAGGCATGTATTTTTTTTTTCCTAAAGTTAAAATGCTGTCCAGCACTGATTCCACTGAACCTGTAAGCTGTAGTTACTTGCATCAGATTCTTCATGGCTCCATTCTTGAATTACCTAATAGAAATGTGCACTTTTAATTTATATTCTCTATTTGGTCACAAATCGACAAATTCATGGGACTGTGAAATAGCTAAGGGAAATAATTATCACTTTATTTGGGAAAAGAAAAAACTGAGTAGACTTGTTTCCTGCAAAATCAGATATAGAGCTGGTGTACCTACCTACCAACTGGTTTTGACATGTTCTCACATCTACCTTTTTGGTTACAGAAAGCTGAACTAAATGGGTTTTAGTATTTGATCATTTCTGGAGCATGTTAGAGTCAAAACACATCTCTTACTGCAACTGTAGTGCTGTAGCTGCACAAAAAATCCCCAGATAGGGGTCTCATTTTTTAAAAAAACACTGTCCTTTTCAAGACACTGCTGTATCCATTAACCTCTTGTGCTCACCATCAGGTTATGTCACCACAACCCTAAATTTACACACTGCAAATGCAGTTGAGGTGCCCCTGCACAGCCTTCCTGATGCTGAACCCATATGAAGGCTTCCCAGTACAGACATGGCCTCAGCTCTGGGTCTGACAACATTGATTTGGCTGCATGACCCCTGTGCTGCCTGGTAGACCCAGGATAGGTGTTAAATTCTCTGCATCTTTCCCGCTGTTGATACCAAACTGTGTAAAAGTCAGCAAACACCTAGCAAGGCACTGAGACAAATCAAAGGGGATTGGGGGCATCCCACTTTACATGCTGGGAAGATGGTAAGGGTAGGATGAAGCTTGCCTAGATTTTTATGTTTGTAATACTGATCTTTGCTATCAGAAACAGGGAAAGGGCTTCAGATCTTTACCCCTGTGATTCTACAACAGCAGGCTATAATCAAGAGACTGAGATGGGCATGTCTTAAAAAGAGTCTAGATTGTTTGCACTATTGATGTTGGCAAGAAGCGTCCAAACCCACATGTTTCTGCATGGTGCTTTCATAGAGTCTCTAATGTAAACTCAGAGCTCTTCCTTTGTACCCATTTCACCTCTACAGGTTCTTAAATGATAGGAACAATCACCAAATTATTGGTTAATATTAATTTCCAGGAGAGAAGCCCCGTAAACTTTGGATGTTCTGTTAAAAATAAAAATTTTAAAAAAATAAAAATAAAAATAATAAAAAAAATAACCCACCCCAGCTTGATTTCTCATTCAGTGTTTAAAATGTGGCCTGGGATTAAGGCACTCTCAATACCTGATGGCGTCAACTCCTTTCAGAACCTCTGGGTACTGATACTGACAGCCATTAACACCTGTCTACTGGCAACTGGTCCATGCCTGTGACTCCGTCTTAGGCAGCAGGTATTTTTTGACTCATGTAGTCCTGGATCTGTTTAGATTGGATGTTTTAGTTCATATCTCAAACACTAATAGCATTCATCTCTTAGTAATTTTAATGATTCAGCTTTTATTGCGGAGTGCAGCTGGTTAATCTAATGAAGAAACTTGATTAAAAATAAAAATATAAAAGCAATGGTACATATAGTAAGAATGACAATTTGTGTTAAACAAGGATCTTGGTTACTTTCATGGATATTTGAAGGCATCATGAGACATGTAAAGGGCATTGCTGTTTACCATGGCTCAACCACCTTTGCAGAGTGGGTAATCAAAGAGAGGAATGAAAGAAATGATCTATTGTACATGACCTGTTCATGTGGAGTGTATCCTTCAAGGACCAAATAGGTGGTACTCACATACTACAAAACTGTAAATGAAAATACAAAAGAAATGTATTCAAGAATTAACTCTGACAACTTTATTGTTGTTTAGTCACTCTACAAAATGAGTTTAGGAAAAAAAATAGTCCTGGATAATTCCTTTTTCACAGTTGTTTGATGGTATCTCCCACATCATTATTTTTTTTTTTTTTTTAAGAAGCAGTGCCTTGTGGTATTTGTATAGAAAAATAGTTTTCCCAGGCAATCCACTTTCCTGCAGCAGTGCTTTGTGCACTGATTATTTCAGAGCATTCACATCCTCTTTTCATTTCAGACTGAAGGAAGTAATTTATTCCATTGTACATGGCTCTATCCCATCCTCCTCACTTCCTCTTTTGCCCTCAATTTCACTGTGCTGTGCTCTGTGTATTTCTATCTAACAGCCATCACAAACCCCCAGTTGTCACCTTTGATGTGTTTACCTGTTGTGAGAGCTGGACAGTGCAAACCAGCTCCCTGCCAGCTCTCTGCCCCACAAGAAATCAAGCAGGAGGAGGTCAGCCTTTAAACCACAGAATGTCTCTGAGTGAAACCACTGCTCACAGCTTTACAGCTTTTCAGGGCTGGGGAAGTACAGTGGCCGATTCCAAATTTGGCAGCCACGTCTACTAGAAGGTCAGTACACTCCTGCTAATGCATTCACTCACTGTGTTTTCCTTCTGAAGGAATCACTGGGGTTATTCCTCAGAATAACTGGTTCCGCTGTGCTCCAGCTGATGGGCAGCAGGCAAGACACCATTTCAGCACCTAAGAGGCCTCTTACACCCATTAAACATCTATGCATATGTGGGTAAATAAAAGCATATATATACATATATATAATGGATGTACAAAGAATAACAGCCAACTCCATCATGCTCTTGAATCTGGTGAGCTAATTTGCCTTAGTTTCAAAATGACTGCCCACCAAATTAAAGCTCTGTTGCAGTAGAACAGCAGCTGCGCATTCTGTACCTGAATATCCTTGAGTGAGAACAGAGCAATGTGAATTCGGCTGTTTAACAGAAGCTGGATGAAAGAAGTCTATTTCCAACTGTACCCGCTGACAGTGGTGTTCAGAAAAATCAACAATTAGAAGGATTAGGAAATCTGTGAAAAAGACAATAATACAATTTTTGGATCATAGCTTTGTGATTATAATTCACAAGAATATCTAAGCTGGTTTCTCATTCAGAACACTTAAAATAGAACCTTAAATTATGTTAGAATATTCAGCTCCAACTGATTATTTTTTGTTTATCTGGGCTATGCTTCAACAAGCATTGCAAATAGAAAATTACAGGAAACATCCTTATCAATAGTAGCAGAAGTCTTAGTGGGGAAAACAGAAGATGTAAAATATTAAAATTAAATTCCACCATCAAGGCAAATCAGGGATATATTGAAAAAAAATCACAGCAATGTTTTCCTTTTGATTACAATTTTTTACTGATTCAAGCAGAATGGAAGGAAATAAAGTTATTTTGCAAATTCCCTTACCAATAATTCCTCATTCTCTTCCATAATTGTGTTTATTCTAACTCTTCAAATTTTAGCAAAGTAATTGTAAGTATATGAGTCTTCAGACATGTAAAAATGTAAAATATTAATAGTGAACAACTGGAAAAATTACAACTTATCAGATACTAATGAAGTCCAACAACAAACCCCTAAAAATCCTCTGGTGGCACTGTGAAAACCCCAAGACTTTTTATGCATTAATCCACCAGCATCAAAGTATTAGAAATACTTGAGACAAAACAGGTTGCTGCATTTTGCCTCCAGCTCATTAATTCTATAATAATTTTTTAAGCTTCTTTTTTCTTAAACTAAATGAGCAGAACAAATATTTCTTTTATATGTCATATGTATTCAAATACCCATATCTCGTAATTTTCATTTCTGCCTGTGTTTGTCATAGCATGAAAAACACAAGCACAGGCATGAAATATTTACCTGTGATATCAGGAACCAAAAAAAGTAGATTTCCCAAATAAAACCATAAGGGCCAATATTGTTTTAAACGAGTATGTGTAAACAAACTATGCAACATATTAGTGTTTACCCAGAGCCTACATGCAGTTCTTACATTTTACATGTGTTTGGGTTGATGGCTGTTTAAACAGAAAATTTCAGCTTTATACCTAAATTTACTGGCTACTGAAACTCAGCACATATGTCCACCTTCAACCTTTATCCTGTTCCACTCTGGAGATCATAACTTCTTTTCATTATGAAAACATAAGTTACAGCAAGGTAGAAAAAGGGAACCTGCAGGAAGGTAGGAGAGACAAAAAGAGCAGCTCAATACTTAAAAGTTTAGGAACTTTGATATGACACTCTGTAAGATGGTACCCATGTTTATCTTGTATTTATCATCATACATGCTGATGTTTAGAGATATCCACCTCAGTTTGGTATTTTGAGATTACCTAACAGAAAAACTAATATCAGAATTAAGAACAAACACACACTCTCTGCTTATACAAAAATATTTTCAAAATAAAACAGTTTAATAACAGTTTTATTTATTCTCAGTTCAGGGATTTGGTTTTTTGGAAAGGTGAAGTCGTTTATTTGTTTCTTTCTAGAAATCTGATGACACTGCTCCTAAAAATTATCAGGGGGTCTATTAATTTTATAATCTTTCAGAAAATATCCAAGTACACCATGCGAATTTAAATACCACATGGCACTAGTTTTAAACCCAAATGATGTTTTCTGGAGTTGACGAAGAACTGTAAAACTGCAGTGTATTTCATTCTTAGGATCAGTGAACAGGCTAACAAAAAAACCAGGCACACCTGAAATTGCACTGGTCTCTGTGAATTAGAGAAGCTGAGAATTGCCACTGTTAATTACAGTTTAAAGAGCTTGGATTTAATCCAGGTGATTAAACACATGCTTAGACTGCCCTGGGCCTGAGCACTACTGTGGAGAAATGCCCTGCTTTTCACACCCGATGGGAGTTTGTATTCACCCTCAGGCACCCACAAGTGCAAAGCGCTTCTGGGGAGCTGTTGAACCCTCTTCCCTTGCCAAACAGACTGTTGGAAGAGAATTTGCGACTAATTTCGCTGTTCCCACCACAACACAGGTATGTACCAGACAAAATTAAGGCATAACCTGTTCTGTAGCCTGTGTGTCCACCCACCTTTAGCCCATGATGGCTAAATGCCTCCCAAAGTCCATCAGCAGGTGGCAAAGACGGGCTAACATTCAGAGAAATCTGGGTTGCTTTTCTAGTAAAAACTTTTCGTGCCTATTCACTTCTCACTCTACGCTGCCCCTGGCTAAGACAGGATGTGTTCTGTGTTTTGTTCTGGTTTTTAAAGACTCAGAAAATAGATGTATCTTTTGCCTCCAGTTGTGTTCCTCAATCTAATATGCTATTAAGGAGAGAAGCTTCAATTTTCTTTTCACTGCTAATGAAAAAAGTGAGTATTTGGCTTGCTTCTTCAATCAGATCTCTAGTAATTGAAAGAAAAAGGATTAAAAAGTACAAAAGAGTGCTCTTAGAAAAAGATGAATGTCCTGACATGTTCCCAGCCTCATTGTTTTGTAAACAAGACAGTCTGATTTCAGTCCTATAGGCAGAATTCATAATAAAACTGAGATGGTTTTGCTCAGTATCAATATAATCACTTCAAGACTCGTCATCAAATGGGGGAATAACTTCATGAAGGAGCTGTGCTTTGCACATTTTGTGCTAATATTTGATCCCTGAAAACCTGAAAACTGCCTGTAATGAGAACTGCTTTGATATATGCAATCATCAGGCTGTAAAAAGAAGGCCAAACAATGGACAGAGAACAATTAACTTCGATGACTATAGTCCAAACAAGGGTTGAATAAAATCTGATACAAACAAGACTTTCCTCAGCTGCAGGTAGAGAGATGTAAAAAGAAGTTCTTCCAAATCAAAGCAAAAATTCAAAGGAGATTCAGTAGAGGAAAAATGGTTTAGGCTCAAAGAATTACACAAGAACTTCTGCAAAGTAGAAAATATTAAAGATGTGCTTGTTCTGCCCACTGAACCATCAGCTCTACTTAGAAAAGGAAATCTGAAACAAAGAGACCTCTTTGTTTATTAAATTCTCTCAATAATTGTATATAAGTGATAACAATAACAAATTCACTGACAATACAAGAAAGATTTTTTTACTTCTCATATTTTTAATCTCTTGACAAGAAAAAAATCACTAAAGAAAAGTGATACATGTTATTGCAGCTTTAATGTAGAAGATATTCTATGCTCAATGTTGATTTTAATGACACACCTTCTTGTGCTGTTTTAAAATATAAAGTAAATTTTCCACTATAACACCAGGCTTAGATTCAGTCTGTAATTGAATCTAGAAACTACAGCTACTGCAGATGGTCTGTTATCTCAACTTCCTTAAAGTGAGATTACAGGCACTGTAACCATGTAGGTAAACATAGGGTTTTATGCAGTGGAAAAGAAAGGAAGAAATGGTAGATTATTTAAATTGTGTTTTTAAAAGGGTGGTTCTTCTCTCATACCATTTATGGGTCTTGTTAACAGCTGAAGTGTGCCAAATTAAGAATGTAGACCACCAAGTGAAACACTTTGGTTAAAAGGATTTATATGAAATGATAATGTTTTCAAAATCCAAGGAGAAAAAAGGGACATAATACCTCAATAAGAGATTTCGATTCTGAAAAGTACCCAAACTCTTTCATCATGTGCAAAAATGGAACTCACATTCCTCTAAAATGTCTGCTACTGTTTGGGTAAAATTTAAAATAACTGATATACAATGAGTGATCTCAGCTGGCTCCCACCAGTGCCACTCAGAGCACAAGGTGCCCTTTTACTACTTCATAGTCTTCCTCTCCTTTAGAGAAAAATTATTGCTTACAAAACTAATACTGCTTTGTAGTAGGACAGCAAGAATGTGTAAAATAAAGCAAGCAATAATTTGTACATTTTTCATGGACTTGCTGAACATATGGTAATGGGGAAATTATTTTGTTGATTTCTACATTCATAAAATCTTTTTTAAATTGGCAGAAAGGAAATTTTCTATTCTTCCAGAGCCAGACATGATCTGTTTTCTATTGCTGCTTTGAAAAATAATTGCATATGGTAAATTCCTATGTTTGCAGATCCTTATTTTGGCATTTATTCAGACACACGAAAAAATTTACAGTTCAAAATCAAGCTATCTTATATAGTGCCAGTAGCAACATGTTAAGAAAACAACTGCAATCACATGAGATTCATGAGATTACAGAGTGATACACTAATTTTCTGGAGTAAAATAGAAAAGAAATAAAAAAGGCAAAGTGACAAAATCACCATCAACTAAAAGGTCATTCCAGTTTTTCTTCACTCCCTTCTCCTCAGGCAACAAAATTCAATTATAGTAATGTACTTCATTTGTGTATTTTATCATTTCTGCTAATGTATTTGGCCGTTCATTTAGAAATTCATTTGGATCAACTTTCAGCTTTTCATAAAAGTATTGAGGAAACAGGGTGTTGGACAAGATCCAAGCAAAGTCCAGACAGAATCATATTATCATTAAGCTTGGATAAGACATCTGAGATCACCAAGTCCAACCATCAACCCAGCACTGACATGTTCATCACTGAACTGCCCAAGAACCACATCTACAGGTTTTCTGAGCACTTCCAGGGATGGTGATTTTCCACTTCCCTGGGCACCTTGTTTCAATGCTGTCCACCCTTGCCATGAAGAAACTTTTCCTAATATCCAGCCTAAACCTTCCCTGGTAAAATTTAAAGTAATAGCCTGAGATTAGCTCATTTGGTTAGATCATGGTGCTAATAATGCCAAGGTCGTGAGTTTAATCCCTGTATGGGCCTTTCAGTTAAGAGTTGGACTCCATAACCCTCGTGGGTCCCATCCAACACAGAATGTTCTGTAATTCTGTGATTTCCTTTGTGCCTATCAATTTTTACGTAGGAGAAGAGACCAAGCCCCATTTTGCTACAACCTCCTTTCAGGTAGTTCTAGAGAACAAGAAAGTCTCTCCTGAGCTTCCTTTTCTGCAAGCTAAAACCTTTCAGCTCCCTCAGCTGCTCCTCATCAGATTTGTGGTACAGAAAATTCCCCAGTTCCATTGCCTTTCTCAGGGCATGCTCCAGCACCTCAATATCTTTTTCGGAGTGAGAGGCCTAAAGCTGAACACAAGATTCAAGGTGTGGTCTCTCAAGTGCAGAGTACATTTTGTGTTCTTAAACCAGCTCTTTAATTCTGGTGTCAACCAAATTGCTGGCAGGAATGCTTAGACCCTTATCATATCAAGAGATCAAAAGATCCTTACCTATAAATCTTCTCCTATTGAAAGAAATACTTGGAAGAAATGAAAGCTGGACTAAAAATACTGTCTGACAATAAGAATTTTTGATTTTAGAAATCATGCAAATCACTTACATAATACTTGACATTATGAACAAAGGAGATCTCTGCTCCAGAGCGCTGAAAGTTTAAAGCTCATTTGAAATAGTGAAAAAAATTGTCACTTTATTGGTAGACAATGGAACACGATCCTATCATCAAAGCTAGATTCTAGAACATAAAAATTTCTGTGATACACTGAAAACAGTAATTTTTACAAAATAGCCTTCATTTTACTAGTTACAATTATTGTCCTCTCACATGTTATTCCTTACAATGAAAATAAAATTATATGAACTACAGAGCAACACACTACAGGAGACAAGCAGATTCAATTAAAATGATACAGCACTTGACAGTAGGTACAAAAAAACTCTAAAAACTGCAAAATATATAATCTCTTTATAAACTTCAAAAAAAAAAAAAAAAAAGAAGAGAATGAACTTCTGACAGGAAGAAATATAGAGACCTGAAATGAACTCGTAATAAAAAGTTCTGAGCAAAAAGCGAATGCAGAGGTGTGTGAATGTTAAGATGTCAAAAGGCATGCAATGCTCCAGAGGATGACAGCAGAACTATCAACGACATAATAGGAAATCTTATGCCAAAAAGCATAAAAATTACATTAAATATTGTTACAAAAGTTGCAGATGGCGTGATTCAAAGCAGTGAAGGGGCACATCACAGGCAGGAGGGCTTGGTCTTTCTGTTAATCTGACTCACATCTTCTTCTATGTGAGAGCCTTGCAGTGCAGAGAAGAAATGCTGTGTTCTCGAAATCATTTGCTCTTTAGGACCATAAGAACCTTCCTTTCCATCAGCATTTATGAAGGCACACATAGCAGAGGTGAAAGACTGAAGATCATGGGACCCAGTCAGACTGTGTCATTTTGTATTTCTTACACCTGCTTTTCTATTACCATGTCCAATTATTATCAGAGATGCTTGCAGAAGGTAACACAGGTGTTTATAGATGCTTACACAGGCAGTATAGTTTCTGAGTGTGTTAAATTCACAGAAGAATTCATTGCATCTAAAACTCATTATAATTACTTGTATCATTATTATTACTTGTAACTCTTCAGCATTTGTTCTTATAGAATTCTTGTTACATGTCCTTACATATGCTGTAAGATTTATACAGGCAAGCAGTATCTTCAAAAAGTCCTATGAAATGGAAAAAAGCCCCTTAACTTTTATGTCTCTTTTTCCGAGATTTGTTTAATGTTATTTTTTAATTCATAGGCTGGTTTTTCATGCAGGAAGAAAATCCCTGATAACAACCAAAATTAAAGCTGAACCCCGAAATGCACCAGTTCTCTAAAGAGATGAAATTGCTGACAAAGGGAGAACTAAGCCAAATTGAGGTAGGTTATTATGCAGTACTTTGGGAAGATTTAGCAGAAACACTGTAAAGCAAAGATTAAACAATTTACTCTCTTAGCATGTATGACATTCTGCTAGCCATCACCAGTTTCAATACCTCAAATCTGTAAAACAGACATGAGGTATATCAACATGTTACTTTTCAATCTACCTCTTGTTTCTGGATGTCTTAATTGCACCTGATCTGGCAGGTGGCCAGTTTTTTGCATAGACTGGGATGAAAAGCTTTTTTTTTTTACACCTCTTTTAAAATCTTTCTGAATCCTTTAAAAAAAAACCAAACAAGCCACAACCCACCAAAAAAAAAAAAAAAAAAAAAAAGAAAGAAAGAGAGAAACCCAACATATAAACAAAGTAAAACAAAATTCAAGCACTTCTATACTTCTATCATTAGTATTTTCTTTCCTGTTTAGCTCATAATGAGTGAGGAATAGGGATAGCTGAAGATTCACTTCTCTGTTTTGGAATTAGCCCAGACCATCTGGCACCACCCCAAGACTCTTTGTCCTCAGAGCACTTAAACTGCAGCAACCGAGCAGAGAAGAGTGGAAAAAAAAGTACAGAAGATTTATGAAAGCAGTAAATGCAATGAGACTTAGAACAGAGTGAATTATTAGTTGCAAATTAATCTTATCTGAAGGTCAGACCAATTCAACTGTTTGTAGATCACGTGAAAATTGATTCTAGTTACTGGCAATTTGTTATTCTAAATTTTAATTGAATGAGACAAATCATCTATATTCTCCTAATACAATTTTGCCTTTTTCACTTTTCATTTCATGTGAGGTCTGCCCTGGACAGAGCATGACTTCTGACTTAAAGGAAGATTGATTTTGGTACAAGCAGTCTCTTTTTTTCAATAGGTAGCTACTTCTGCTATCATAAGGAACTGTGTGAAGTGGTTGAATCAAAACGTTATCAGATATTAAAAGGAATATTTGCAATAGTATCTTTTCAATGCAGTAATAACCAGTTTTACTAATGGAAAAAGTTGAAAATATGAGGACTGAAGTATTAGAAAGCATTATTACATGTATATATGTGCATATTTATATTTCTGTATTTCTATATATTTATTTTTCACAAATATGTTCTCTCAGGCTGATTTAAAAAGTAAAAAAAAAAAAAAGAGTGAGACACCTGTATATTCCTGAATTCTCTTCTTCCTCCTGACAAAAAGGAGGTAGAAGAGTTAAAATTTTGATTATTTTCCCCTTAATTGCTTGGTAGTGAAAAACAGACAGAAAAAAAATCTTATGTTTTGATTGAGGGTAGAGGGAGGGTATCACTCTAATTTTTTGTAAAGTCTAAATTTGAATTTGTCTGCTGCAGAGAGCTTACCCTCATTTGATGCAGAAGTCAGAGATGTGGTGGATAATGGTGGAGAAGTATGTCTAATTATGAAAGGAGACAGTATGGGAGCTAAAGGAATTTTTCTTGTCACATTTATAGGCCTTTTTTCTTTTTCTTTTCTTTGTTTTAATGTGTGATTGAGATCAAGAAAAGCATTACTTGATGGACTCTACTAAATCTGCATGGGTGGACATGACTCCATTTCATGTTCTTTTCTGGGCAGCAACTGATTAGATTAGAGCCTTTACCAAATATGAGGACTACACAGATTTGCATGTATCGCATTGACAGTGAAAAACCAGCACTATTCTGGGGTTAAAAATACATATAATTGTCTCACATAAGCATAAGCATAGGAGAAAATTTCCACATGCTTCCCCACAAAAGTGCAAGAACAATAAATCAAATTACTTAGCAGACACCACCTGAAGTGTGACCTTGTATTTGCAGGGACTGCTTCAGGATATGAAGCTGATTTCATTTGATAACCAGTCTTTGCAGCATAGAAGTGGAAAAACAAGGCTTACTGGCAATAAGATCAGAAGAGTAGACAGAAAATAGATCCTGAACTCCCTACTGTGAACACTTTTAATTTGCTAGTTTAAGAGATGAGATCTTCCTGACAAGACAGTGTACTTTTACACGTGTGCAGGAGCCTGGGAGTAGAAATCCTCCTGCAGCAAATAGATAGCAGTTATTTTCCTTTGATAGAATTTTTTATCTTTTTAATACACTGAGAAAGTAACCCCCACAGTCAAATAAACAAAAAGCCATTTACCATTTAGACTTATCAGTGTCTACCTGTAGCATCGTGTGCTCTGGTTTATTTCCTATCCCACAGAGTACTACTGCCTGCCAGCACAGATTTTCTGCCTTCAGACTTTGGAAACACCACATCTGACTCCTTATACAAGGATTTTCATCTTTTTGGACACTGCCAACTAGAAGAAGGAACGGGTTCCTATACTGGATCAAATTTTTAATCAAAGGAAGAAAATTGGTTTATTTTCTTGAAATCATCTGTCTAACTTGAAAGTAATGTTAGATGCAGCTTTATGTGGGGTACTCTTTTCCTAAAATCACACCCTAAAGGTGTGAAACAGAGGAAGTTTAATAGTCATATTTTTCGAGGTTTAGTTAAATACAATTTTCTGAGAAGTGAACTTAAGTATAGATTTTTTAATTCAGTGAATCAAATACATCTCTCAAAAATCTAAAAATATTTTCAACTTATATTTTCTGTAAATAAGTCTGACTATTCTTCCAAGCTTATATGAAAAATATTTGCAATCAGAATAACTGAATAACTTCTTTGAAATGCTTAAACATTAAAATTTTATGCCTTTATGCACATGAACTCTGTAGGCATTTTATGAGCAAAATGCATTAAATGTTCACTCACATGACTAAAGAGCTTCTTCCTTGAGCCACTACAATATATATCTCATTATTTTATAATTTCTTTACGGAGTAGTATAGATTTAAATATGAAATTTACCAGTCTGCTGCTCTTTATATTCTACTTCCATCTCAAGAATTTAAATTCGTTGCATGTAACTTCCTCCCTCTTATTTGTGACCTCATAAAGGCATCACATAAATGAAAGCTAATATTTTTTTCCAGTTGCATCACTAGGTAAAATAAATTACCCACCTGAGTAAGTTCTGTTATATTCTTATACTAACATGACCACAACATCCTACTTTATTTTATCAAGTACAGCCAACTTGTAAAAAGAAATGTTGTTTATTTCTATTATATAATAACACCTTGAGGTGTAGAGCCAGTTGTGATGAAGGAAGCAGAGAGACTCTTATATTTGTGGCTCTAAAAGTGCCCAAATATTGACCTTCATTGAAATGCATTCCGTTCTAACAGAATTAATATTGCTCAAAGCTAAGATAATCTGTCCTTCCCTGATATTTTGACAATAATATTTCTTTTTTTTTTTAATTTATATTTCTTAATGAAAACTAATTCCATCCAAAGCAGCAGGCTTATGCAGAGTTGCCCTATGCTGGTTGAAATTTAAAAAACAAAAAACCCCAAACCTTTTGGCAATCAGTGATAATGGGGTTTAGAGGACACTTAAAGCTTCTCAGTGGTAAGCACCACCACATCATTTGTCCACAATACCCAGAGTGTTAGTAGGAGTTTGATGTTACCTCTGTGGGTTCTGCCTGCCCTGTTCCCTCCAGTGTTATGAAGAATCACATCTGTGACAAGAATTTTTCACTGAGGTTCTTACAAAGTAAAAGTAAATGAGTTACTATAGAAAACAGACTCTACAAGCACCCTTCAGTGATGTGTGTATATTATATATATATATATATATATATATATATATATATATATATATATATATATATATATATATATGTATGTATGTATACATGTATACTATACTTTTTGTCCAGCACAAGACCAAGTCTCCATAGAACAGTAAAAGATTTCTGCAGGGTTAAACCAAGAACTTCATGGAGGAGAGGGAGTCAGTGGCAGGAAAATGAGTGCCAATCTTAACCAAAAATAAAGAATGGGAAAGTCCAGGCAAGGACAAGAGGAATGGTCAAAAGGACCACGCTTCTGAGTGGCAGCAAACTGTTTACATCAGCTTAGCTCTACAGGGTAAAAAGCATTCCTGTCAAACAATAGATGGATAGTGATTGATGCTTGTTGAAGTACAATAGTTATGGTCAATGCTGGCCAGAAAAAGGTATATTTTGAGTCATGGATGAGGTTCAATTTTCTTTCATTCCAGTATAAACATGCAAGTTCATGGATGACAAAGAAAAGTTAACATATAGAAGAAATTTGGGATAAATGCTTAGGGTAAAAATGTAATTCAGACATCCAACTGATATTTTGAAGTTCTAGGTTTGAGCAGCACTTGCGTCAATTTTCAGATCCCCATTTTTAAAACTAAGTCACTACTTTATACTTAATTATTTTTTTAGGAATATAAAAACCCCTGTATTTTCCTCCTGAAAGGAAAAAAAAAAAAAAAAAAAAAAAAAAAAAAAAAAAAAAAAAAAAGAGATATACCACCCCCGCCATGTTTTCCTTCTTAAAAACAAAACAAAAAAAGAAATTAAAGAAAAAAAAAGAAGTAAAATAAATTGACTAATATTTTAATGTCTTAAGTTAAAGCCTGAAGGAATAACCATGGGACTGACATATTCAAACTGAGAACAAAGGGTAAACATTGTTCAGGTATTAATCAAAAAGTGCTAGAAATAGTCTAGATGACAAAGTAAATACCCACTGGCAAACATGATTTGAAAAGCCTTCACTTTGCATTTCAAGTTTCCATGCAAGCTTAACTGAAGTAAAAAATGTACTGATTCTACTTAAGCAGTAGAATGTAGAACCAAGACTCTGACAGTTCAGATAACTTTAGGATGGGGTCCTGGAGTTGACAACAGCAACACAATAGCATAACAAAAATGCATAAAGTGCTTTGAGCTTTCCTATTTTTATTATCTCTTGGTCAATAAGAGTTCTCAATCACAGAAAGAGGTTTGGTGATCTTGCACACAGAACCACAAGAAAAAAGGGAAATAAGGACTGTTTCACCAAAAATTCTTCCACAAGATGATAGCTTAAGTTCTTCTCCTAAAAAACAAAATATATCCTGAGGATTTCTGCCACACCTGAGCCAGGGGGGTTTGAGGGTCACCTTCTTATTTGCTCCCCTTAGCACCAGTGGGAAAGCTTTTCAGCTGGTGGCTGTTTTGGCAGAGTAATGGAAAACATGCAGAGGCATTTGTACCTGCTGGGTCTTGGGTTAGCTGGAAAACCCAGACAGTCTAAAAAGTAAAAAAAAAAAACGTGCAGTAAGATGTTTCCAAGATGAGCACCGATGACCTCCCCTTTCAGGCATATTTGGGGCTTTTAGTTTTTGGTGCCAAGGTCTTAAGCTCCTTTTGCCAAATCCTTTGAGGGGAACGGCTTTTCTGCCTTGTGGATCTGAGTGAAACAAAACAATCTGTTTTTCTTCACTGAGCCTACCTAATAAGGAAACCTGGCAGCAAGCTGAAAGTAGATAATTTGAAAAATGTAATATCTAAGGGCTTTTCTTTATGAGCTTTTAAAAAAATTCCATGTCATTGAAGCCTTGCAAAAACTGTAATTTGTATGCAGTAGGATGTTAATGGAAAATTTCTACCAAGTAGTTGATTTACAGAGTGTCAAGCACCAAAAGCTTTATCTGAAATCAATAAAGACTTCTGGTACATCACATTTCAGGTAATTAAACCTTGCATGACTTCTTTGAGAATATTATGTGGTTATATTCAGTTTTGTAGTTGTTTTCAGACTATTCCAACATCCACAGAATCTGTTTTTGTGGTATTTGTTTCTTTCCACCAGCCACTCTGAGAAATTAGTTTTCAGCCTACAGTTCCTTAATAAACAATTAATATTTCCATGCCATTTAGTGTGGAGGAATTTACAAAGTAAGAGCCTACTTTTGCTGTTACTCGGTTTAATGAAGGTCTTTTGTCCTGAAGAACAATTGTTGTCAAAAATCTAATGAAAAGAGTTTAAAAGGACAGCTGTGCTTTCTATGGGGCAAAAACAATCTTTGAACTTACATTTGAAATTCTTTCCAAAACAGGGACTTTTTACAAATAACTGGTAGGGGAACAGTAGGCTGATTTCAGTTTTGTTTACACATATATTTTAATGTCTGTTTCACTGAATGACTGTTAAAATGAAAGTTCTTTCAACTTTGCAAGTTAAAAAGAGCAGAATAAACTATTACTATGTTACAGGTGATCCAGTGCCCTGCAGGTTGCTGGTCCACATATATCATTCATTGCATTCCCTTTTTTGAGCTCAGCCATAGCTTCACAGCATGTTGGGTGCTTATAAGCTGCAACAGTTGTGCCTATACAGTACATCACTTTGTATATCACTACATGTGATAGAAAATATCAGACCCTCATTTCTGTTTCTTCTGAAGTGGAGACAACTGAGACAGAGTACCTTTGAATATGACAGTGAAACGCTTGCATTTTTTCTTAGCTTACATCTGCCATGTTTTCTCTAGTCTTTGACCAGACAGCTTAAACATGGCTTTTCACAGACCGCATTCACTCAGAGACAAATGAGGCACAACCAGTTTTTGTCCCTAAAGTGTCCAGGATGGCAGTGACAGAAAGGCATAAGGATCTGTTGCAGACAAGCAGCTACTGAACCTTCCAGCTACTGCCAGTTGCATGAGTGCCTCAAGAGAAGGCATTTTTTTTTCTCTAAAGAAACAGGGTAGATATTCAGTGCTAAAAGAAATTACAGACTTGGCAACTCAGAGGTTGTAAGACAGGACCTTGTATCTTCCTGCTGTTTTATCATTTGTAGTCTTCTTGAGTTTGGCTTTATCACTTAGCCCTCTTTGAATTTCAGTATCCAATACCGTGATAAAGAGTATGTCATGCTGAATGTCTAAAATGTGTCTTTGTGAAATATGTAGGAAGGAACTATCCTATGCATAAAATCAATTTATAACACATTAGCACCTGGACAGATTTCTACAAAAGTAACTTGAACACAATGCTTTTAACTATTTACTCATCGTATATTTACTCATATTTGTCTCTCTCATATCAATGTGCATTATTAGCTACCATAATTTTTCATATAAGAAAGACAGAGGCTGTGGTACATAAGGATGATAGACTATATGAACTACAAAAGGTCAAGTCTAAAGTGTTACTTGATATTATCTAGAATTCATTGTTATTTTCTTGAAGGAAAAGAAACCAAAACAAATCACTTTTACCCAGTCTGCTGATTTTATTTTCTACCACTTTCTTATTCTCCGCCTTCAGAAATAATAAACTGGTTGTATCTGCTGACATTTTTCTGGAAGATTGATCTTCTCAGTCACACAGATTTTGCAAACGTAATACTAGCTTGCATTTATATAGCTCATTTCATCTCAAAGAATCCCAAAACCTTTTACAAATTTAATGCAGTGGAGGATATACTCACCCCACATTGAAAACAGGCATCTCCAGGACAAAGTATACTATGTGACTAGCTAACAGTAGTTTGAGAAAAGTAAGAGAGAGTTATTGTATCACCTTAAAAACTCAAGACAAAATTTAATGTGCCTGGATGGTATCAGTAAAACTATGCATTGATCTCTGTTTTCTAATTAATGAAAGCAGAGGATGCACCATAACCTTGAAAAAACTCTACCAGACCTTGGCATTAAGCCTGTAAGAATAACCTTACTGGGCAGGCCAGGAGTTCTTGCAATGCTCCATTTTGTTTCTGAGACCAATAAGTGTCTAGAAAACAGTTTAAGAACAAAGAATCACATAATATTGATTTTTCCCAGGTCTTGCCCAGCCTCAAGGAAGATCAGAGATTTCCCAAGATAAAAGGATGTTTTATTTAAAAACCCTCCAGAGAGTTTTCCTTCATAGGCTTGCCTAGTTCTGCTTCATATGTAATAATAATAATAATAATAATAATAATAATTATTATTATTATTATTATTATTATTATTATTATCATTATCATTATTATCATTATTGTTATTATTATCATCATCATCATCTCTGACTCACTGAAGAAAGATATTCCAAGTTTAATTTCCATGCAGTGAAAAGTCTCAAAGTCCACTTAGAATGAACCCCAAACCAAGTGATAGGTATTACCTCTTTTATGTCCCTTCACTCTTTTATGAAAAGAAAGTAAACTCATTACTCAATGACTTTCTCCACAGTACTTTTGGAGGTCTCTGTGCTATGGCAAAGATTTGGTGCTCAGTTTGCCAACTGCAGGTTGGGATGCAGATTGAGCTAAGAGTGGGGCCAAGAACTGCCAACCCTTTGATTAACAAAGGACACAAAGACAGGTGGTGACAGACAGGTGGATGGACACTGAGACACAACGGGAGTGGAGGACTCAGGAGGAAGAGCAAAACTTGTGAAACTTGCTCACTCTTGGACTGTAAGGGGATAAAAGCCATGGGGTCTTCCTCAAAGACATCAGCTCGAATTTTGTGTTACTGCACCAAGAATAAATGTCTTTATGGAATAAGGCATTAGTAATTTTGACATAGGACACCCAAGTGCGGTGGTCCGGTGTGTCTCTCAGGACCCGTGTCCCACGTCCTGGCACCAGCCACAGGATAGGTACGGTTCGGTATCCTGAGATACTTCCCTGATCCTGTGGGTTTTTGCCCTGCAGAAGGGTGAGCAGTGATGAGGAAGAAGAGGAAGGACTCTGATGCGGAACAGCAGCTGGGGTTTATTGATGCCTACAAGGGACCTCTTCACCACCAGAGAGTCTGCCTACCAGAGCGGGGATCCTCTCTGTACAGCACCTTATAAACAGGGGGGGAGCAGGGGGTAGGGCACAGCTTGGGACCAATCCATGGGGTGAAGGGAGTGACCCAGTACATAAGTGACAAATATTATAACAAATCAATAAAGCAAGGGAGGGAAAAACTGGGACCCTGCCCAATCACTGGATACCCTCACCGGAACTTTCTAGACCCAAGGGGAGGCTTCGAGGTGATGGACTGGACCCAGGTATCACATAAATGATGATTGATTAATAACAATAACCAGGGTAAACCATAAAGGGTTAAACATGGGTGGTGCAGGGTACAAACCATTATAACTTATATAAAACAGCATAAAACAAGGAACAAATACGTACATAAAACTGATAAAACCAAAAACACACCACTACACCCAAGGTCAAAACTGTTAAGAAACCTGGTCTGGGTGCATGTGAGTGGAGTGTGTGCAAAGGCAAGCCAGGCACCTGTTGGCTTACTGGAGCTGCTGTGAAGGAGGTCCCAGCAGTGGAAGCCTCTTGCATTGGGAGTGTGACTGCCAGAGACTCCTGAATGGTCAGACTGGGAAGTTTCCTTAACATCTATTATAATTCTCCTCATCTGTCTCTTTTCTACAAGAGAAAACCTCATATTCTCTTTATTCATTTCTATGCTATCACTCCATACTCTTAGCTATGGCTGCTGCTGCATGTTCTTGTCATCTTCTCCAGTTTTACCACATCTTTTAAGATGGAAGGAAACTGGATTGCAGTCACTAGTCAGCTTAGAAGGACACCAGGGCTTTACTCCAGTGACATACTAGTATTTCCCATTTTTTATCTCTATTTCTTATTTAGTATGTTTTGAATAAACTTGAGCTGTGAGAAACCTCCCAGTTATGGGACAACAATGTTTGGAAGAGCAGGAGTCATCCAACACAGCACTGCAAAACTGTCTCAGAACAGGCATCTCAAGACCTGCAGATCCTGGCTCACCCCACACAGGACACAGCACAGCTGCAGAGACTGCAAGGCATGGCACTGCTGGGTGGAAAACAGGGAAGAGGAGGTCTGTACCAAGGAAGATTGCTGGACAGCATGGTTGGGCAATCTCTGAAACTGTTGCAGCCTGTTTATGGATCAAGTCCAGAAAATCAAGAATAAGAATTGACTCTGAGTTATCAGCCATGCAGCTGAGATTTCCCCCTCTATATATGTGTAAGGTCTTTAATATTTTTTTCCAATGAACATACTTCTCACAGAGGCTTAGTAATTTTTAGTAACAACATTTATCATTTGTCATTTTTCAGGATGAAGAGATCACAGAATACCTCAGGCATGTTTTCACCAAAGCAGTGCAAACAGACATTCATCTGGTGATGTGTTATTTCTCTGTGTATTTAAAATCAGTCACTCTATTTCCTACCTACCTACCTACCCTACCTATTTCCTTCCTACCCTGAAACCCATGCTTTCAGTTTTCCTCTGCCTTATTTAATTTTATACTTACAACCATATTTGACCCACTTCTAAACCCCCAGATATTTGCATTTCTAATTTTCATGTAATTCCATCTTACCAAAACCCTATCATTCAGATGTCATTTTCCAATGATGTTGTCCTGCTCTTTTTTGTCTCCAAACTGCATTATTTTTCCACTTTTCAGTTAGACTTATGCAAAACTCCAGTTGTAATGTTCCTGCCTCTACTATAAAAATTTTTGGGCTTCCTCCTGTATCCTGGGCAAATGGAAAAAACATGGACTTAACACCAGCTCCAGATTACTTTCCACTCTCACCTCCACCACTGCATGCTACTACACAGTTTCATTACGTCTGTTTTATGCTTCTCTATCAATATCCATTCCATGTTAAAGTAACATCTATTTTGGAATTTTTTTTAATAGGATTCATGTGTACTTTGGATACAAGAAGTGATGTTTTCTCGACTGACATCTCTTCTCATTCTTCAGAAAAAAAATCATGTGTAAACTCAAGTAACTCTTCCGTGGTCAAATAACGTCACACTCATGATACAGTATTCAGAGGGACAGTTATCTTGTTGTAAGGATAGAAGCAGTCCTGCCAGAAGCAAATGCTTGGAGTGGAGCACTTGCTCCAAATGCCAAGTATTTTCAAAGATGTACAAGTTACAAGATATAGAAGAGGCTGTTTATTTAAATGTTCACTTGAAAATGTTTACTAGAAATCTTTGTATACAATTCCTTGCACAGTGTCATAGAAAGTCTTTTACCTACAGGATTATTCCAAACCTTAACACAACCTTGCTCATCCCCTCACATTGGAAACAAACCTGAAGAACTGTGAGAAACCCATGTATTACTGAGTGTTTTTCTATTCAGAGCTCATTCAGGCGGCCAAGGGATCAGCAATATTCATCTAGGGTTTCTGTGATTAACCTGTGCAGGGTCAGGAGCTGGGCTTCCATGATCCCTGTGGGTGTCTTTCAGCTTAGGATATTCTATGATTCTGTGATTCTATCACCCAAGACAGGTCTCCCAGTCCTGCTTTTTGCTGGCCTCAAGCTCATTCACCTCCAGCTGACCTTGCATATAGACCACTGTCATAAGGGGCACGTGCTGAGAATGCTAAGGGAATGAGGATGCAAAGGGAATGAGGACGTTAAGGGACATATTATCACAGCTAACACACCCTGAGGACATGCACTGTGGTGCAATCCCTCACTGACCATTAAATGAGGCTGTTTCATTCTTAGTCATCATTTATTCAGGACAGTACCAGGACAGAAACAGTAATTTATTCAGCTTTTTTAGGACAAAATAATCAACCCAAGAAAAATGTGACTACACTAAGAGCTAAAGGAGATCTTAGAAAAGAAAAAGTTCTTTCCTAAAAACTTAAAAACCTACAAATTTATAAATAAGAATTTAGACTTGTTTTTATTTCTATTTATATGTACATATTGGAAATGAGGAAAACAAGATTAAAGTGTTTTAAATAAATATTATTTATATGCTTAAAGAGGGCAGAGAGAATAATTAGGGCTTTTTTAAATGTATCCCTTGTGAATTAAAATGCTGATTGCAGAACAATCCTTAGATACTAATGGTGAATTAAAGGCTTAGGGTACTCAAATCCTCTTGTTTCTTTAGGGCAGCTGATGGGATTTCTCATATCCTGTTAAACTTCAGATTTGTTGACAAGAGTGAGAAATTGTTGTTTTCATCTTCTTATCATAAATAAATGCTGGGAAAAGGGAAAAGCGATTGTGAGCTTTCTTCGTATGTAATGTTCTTGTATTTATTTTGTCTTAAAAAGGAGAACAATGGGCTGATGGAAAGAACAGGAAAAAAAAGAAACAGCTGTACCTGACAGAAATTCTACATTCTGGTAGTGAAATCATGTTGTCTGCCAGAAATTTCGCTTCTTCATTTCATAAAATCTCTGCCTTTCACAGGTGCTTAAATGCAGCTGTACATATGGTACTGTGGCACCATCTGTACAAGTAAGTGACTTTGAAATGTTATTTTTCAGAAACATCACATATAAAACAGGTCCATTCTAATCAGGAAAATATTAAGAACATGATATAGAGTCTCATCATGCATCTTTCAAGTAGGGACACCCACACAAAGCACCTGCTGCTCATCACAACAAATTAATTCATCCTCACCTCTGAACTTATCTGCATACAAAATAGAGCAGGAAACTGAGACTCTGGAATTCTTTTTAGTCTGCCTGTAATAGCAGTTGGGAATAAAACTAATGACAACAATGAAATAAAGAGATAGATATGTAAAAACTGTAAGGCTTATGGGTTGTTCATATGCCCAAAATGCATTTGAAGAGCTCCAATCATTACTTTATCCCCTAAATACTATTTAGAAAAAGAGGTTGTCAGTTTTATGTCAACCATTTTAGGTTAAACCAGTAACTATTAAACTTGCTTATCTGACAGTTCATGGCCACAGTTTGAATAAAGGTCTCCTTTCCAGCATTTCAGCTAATCTTTGGTTTCAAGGAGAATATTTAGTACTAAGTCAAATAAAATTAGAAATTTATGATTTCTTTTTTTCTAAATCCTAAAAAAGAGTAAAAGATGTAACAGGATCATGCAGTGATTTTTAAATGTCCTTCACTTTGTTCCTGTAAAGTTGGAGTTAATCAAAAGGAATGGAATTCAAATTCATCCTCAGTTCCTGAACATCAATATGGTGAATAAGTTTTTAGATATTAGCAGGCTGCAGAACTAGGGAAAGAGTTCAGATGAATCATTAATGAAGAAATAGCCCATCTTGTTAATGGGATATATCTTTCCCTTCTTCATTGGCTTTCTGCATTTTTCACAAGGTTGGTGTTTTCTTTTCTTACGTGGTTGCTACTGGAAGCACAAATCTCAAGAGATGCTTCTCAAACACAGGCAGAGTGAACTCTGATAAGCCATAAACACAGCACAGTTCTCAATCACTAGTGCAGCATGGAAATTCAATTTTTAGGGAAAAAGATAAAATAGAAAACAAACTTTGAGGTTGCTCCAATCCTCCATGAAACTAGTAATCCTGGTTATTTCAGGAATTTGTTCAAATTTAAGAGAGTTCAAATACAATGTTGTTTCTATATAATTTCTCCAAACACTCTTTACCAGTCATAAAAACATTGTTATGGTTACTGCTTTTCTTCTAGTTATTTTGAGATTAAAATAATAATAATAAAAAAAGAACAAACATATTGCCCTTGTTAAATTATTCAAATATATGCTATAAAACAAGATCACCATTTTTAATGTCTTGAGCAGGCACTCACTTTTGACACAAAAATGATTAAGCAAAGTCATATTTTTAATGCATGACCTAAAAGTTCAACACCTGAATTTTTAGTCAACTTGCGCAAAAACTATCTGCTTTTGAAGTCTCTCTCTGATTATCCTAGAAGGTTATGCATCCCAAAACATATATCTTTAGATTGTCTACATTTATTTTTACTATGGTCTCTGTCAGAAAATACTGGCCTTGAATTTATATTATTCACTTATTCCAAGTGAGCATTTGATATTTTATTTGCAACCATATGCGTCTTTGACCTATTTCAATGGCATGTTGAAACAAGATTTGAGATTTTTAATCACAGCTTTAAGAAGTGAAGACTAAGGGATTTTTTTGCATTTGTTTCTTGTCAAGTCATTGTGTGTTTACATACAATACTAAGGGCTCTTAGTTCAAAGAATTAACATCACTTTAAATTGTAGAATCATAGAACGGTTTGAGTTGGTAGGGGTGTTAAAGATCATTTACTTCCAACCCCTTTGCCATGGACAGGCACATTTTCCATTAGACCAGGTTGCTCAGAGAATACCCATCCAACCCAGCCTTGAACACCTCCAGGGAAGAGACATGTTGAACTTTCCTGTTCAACATGTCCAGTGCCTCACCACCCTCACACTGAAGAATTTCTTCCTAATATTTAATGTAATCCTACCCTCTTTCAGTTTAGACATTCCCTCTTGTTCTATCGCTACCATGTGCAAATCAGAAGCCCTCTCCAGCCCTTTCGTAGACCCTTCAGGTACTGGAAGGTTCTGGAAGGCCTCCCCAGCTCTCTCAGCCTTTTCTCATAGGTGAAGTTCCCCGTATCTCTGATCATGTTTGTGGCCCTCCTGTGGCCTTGCCCCAAGTCTAGGTCCTTCTTGTGTCAGGGTTCCCAGACCTGAATGCATATCTCCAGGTGCAGTGTCGTGAGACAGTAGTAGAGAAGGAGAATCTGTATCAAACAGCTTTTTCAGGAACTGGGGACCAGCAGCAGCTCAGCTATAAGAATTCATGGATTCTATAGAAAGATTCCTGATGCATAAATTTCCTACAAATTCCCATGTCTGTAATTACTTGTTTGCTAGAAAGTTTCTACAATATACATGTGTAGCTGAAAACCTTTATTGCCACATTAAACCATTTTTCATTAAAAGCATACTTCTAGTGAAGAAAAAGAAAATTTTATGTACAAGATGGTGCTGCCCCCAAAGTATTTAAGTACCGATTACTCCCTTTTGGCTAAAACAGGTGGTTATTCCCAACAGATGGCACTGGAGAACATACGAAATTTGAAAGCCATAATGTGTGTTGCTTCTTAGAAAGTGAAAGAGAAGTTGCCTATCCTGTTTATGCCATCCTTACTATGATGTGACACCAGATTCAGCCTTCCACCTCCATCCCTTTGTCTTCTGTCATCTTTGTTAGCTGAATTCCAATGGAGCTTTTTTATTATTTTGACTGCTAAGTTAGCATACAAAACACTCCCCTTACAAGCCAGGACATCAGATACAATGAAATAAAGATTTTCCATATTAACTTCAAATTAAGTCATTCCATTTTCAGAAGTGAGTTTGCAATTTAAGGAAACAGTCATTTAGATAAATGAAGAGCCTACTCTGAATCCCATAAAATAAAGCTTCCTATTTAACATTTTGATCACCTAATGCCAAAAAAAAAAAAAATTAAAAAATAAATAATGTGATAAGATATTTAAGATATAAGGCAGGGTCAGATTTTTTTTTTTGAGGGGATGAAATCGAAATATAATTTTTTTTTTAAATTATAGGTTATTTTCATTGACTAGCTATCAGTTTCCATCAGTATGTCAGCTGTTGTAACGCCTGTTATTGTTTGCAGGACAAACGGGTCTTTATTAAACCAACTCAAGAAATCTGAAGTTGTCTCCATCCATGAGATACCATTCTTTCACTTTCATTGCCATTTAAACAGCAAGAGTTGAGAGCAGTCTCACTGGAATATTCTTGAACTAGGAGGCCAACTGACTCTTACTTTCAAGAGAATTTTTTTTTTAACTTAAAAGCATGAGATAGTATAGTTTCACAGCACATAAGAGTCTAAAAAGAAGAGTCTAACATACAAGATAAAAGTATGAAAAACAAAACTCCTTCACAACAATCAGAAATCCAGATGGGCTTGATGGTAAATAGGTTGCCATATGGGTCAGAAGAAGGTCATTGTTCAGTTGAAATTTTTGTAAGTAGGCATAAGACAATGTTGTATTGAAATTTTAAGACATGAATCCTGAGTCTAAGAATAAAAAGTCCATGATGACCCCAAAGCTTAAAACACCCCATAAAAACCTCCAAACAAATTAAATTAAACCCCCAACCAATAAAACCCAAAATCCAAAGAAGCAAACCTAGACTAAAAAAAATATAAAAAGAGGCCTTCCCAGCTTACTTAAAAGTAATTAGTGAATATTTGCTAACAATAAACAAATAGTGTTGGCAGAACAAAAGGTTTTAAATTATGTTTCTTTAGGATTTTTAATCCTAAGGAATTTACCAGACATATAACCCAAGCTGTACTCTATATCTTTCCTGACATTTCCTGTGCATAGCTCCCCTGATAAATTTTGTCTCCAAAAAGAAACTTGGTATTTTCCAAATTAAAGTTGTGTCCTTTTCAGTACTTACTAAAGTGACTATTAATGAAAGATTAGAAACAATCCAAAAGAGCTGTCAGGCTGAAGAGTGTTAACCCTGCTTTGTATCATCTCTAACCAGATTTACAAAGCAAAACTGAGACCCCTGAAACATAAAGTGTGGTTCTACTGAAGGGATAATGTCAAGAGAAAAACAAAGCTTCACAAAGACTTTTGTCACATTTATATTTCATAAGTCAGACAGTCAGTACTACATTAATTTTTAAGTAGTCAGTGCTTGCCCTTCCACAGCATTTCAAGTAATGAATGCAAGGAATAAATAGAGAGGTAACTCATAAGTGCTTTTGACAACTCTAATTTTCAAACACCTTATCCAGTCATAAATGATAAATACTGTGAACAGAGCTGCAAGGTCAGGGTGGGCAGGTGCTACCAGCTTAACTGACAGCTTCATTGTCCTTCCTCATGTGTTGGTGGGTTTGGTTTGTTTGTTTTGGTTTATGTGGGGTTTTTTTAAATTAACAATTGAAATAAAGAAAAAAAAAGTTAATATCAGAATTAGATAGGCACTTCTTTTATGCAAAAAAAAATTACTTATATTTTAAAAATAGAAAATGTGTATCATACATATAAGAACTTAGATAAAAATACCTAACTCTTTTATAGTTTTAAAAAATGTAACAGCTTCTTTAGGCGGTCTTCTAAATTCAGGCCCATCTCTAAAAAAAAGAAAATTAACCAGTGTCTACTGTGCATTTCTGAGTAAGTAATGTATTTGTTTTTGGGCTTCTGTGTACTTGCAAACCATATATAAGTACCACACAATAATTTCCCTGATGCTTTAAAAGAGCCTTTGCCTAGAGAACTTGTTAAACTGCTTGCGTTTTTAATTATCCAACCATTATGGAATAGGCTTGGATTATCTGCTTTGGAATATAGAGGTAATTTCTGCTTTGCTCAAGCTTTTGACGCCTAAACCTGTACATATCATTTATTCTCTCCGTATCTTATACCTGTATGACGATTGAGTTGCAGTGAAAAAGGCATTCAAATTTCAAGGTTATAACTATGGTGTGGTTATAGTCTTCACAGGAATCTTCACACCAGAACACCTGTGATGTGCATTTATAACCAATATTGAACAATCTGTACATATTTTCCCCACTAGCAAATCGAACTAACTCATCTAACTCTGAAATTTACTTAGTGACTGGAATTAGAAATACTGACGCCACATCACCAAGCTGTCTGCTGAAGAGCTCGGCAGTAGCATACAAAAGAAAGAGTTCTTTTTATTTCAAACCTCTGGCATATTTGAGACTTGACAGAAATAGGAATGGATAGAAAGGCTTTTCCTGACAGCATTTTTTTTTTAATTTGATTAGGACATATTCAGAAGCCAAAGGCACCAGTAGTTCCTCTTTAAACAATCCAAAAGTCTCCACATTGATAAAGCAACAGGATCACAGGCACTGAGAATGATCACCAAATGCTTGGCTCAGCATGTGAGGGATTCTTTGTGTGAGCACCACCCAAAAGTCTGCCTATTTTCTGACCTAGACTGAGACAACTCACTTGCAAGACTGGTAATGGCTGAGAGAGGTGCATTATGGAGAATTTTAGATAATAATCAGATTGGCAACAGAGATCAAATAAGAGTTATATTTTACTCTCATGTATAAGAACTGCCTGGTGGAGAAATTGTGCTGGCTTTTAGTCTGGTGAGTAAAGAAAGAAGTCATACGATAAAATTGGCAGTATACTGGATGAATATCCTTCTGGTCAGAAATACTTATAGCACACACTTTTGCTTCCCATTTCAAAATTAAATAAATATATGGAAAAGCTCAAGGTGTGTGCGTCCTCTGATAACATTGACTTGACTGCCGGATTTTATGCAAGAATTATACAGGATCACTTGGCAGCATATGTGATTGTGATGTGTCAAAGAAGTTGCAATCTTACAGCACTTATCACTTTTAAAAGCCCTTGTACAGGTGAGATTCTGTAAGATAAGCAAGGCACCACTACCAGACATTTGTGGGTCACTGCTAACAGCAGCCCTGTCAATGTTTGATGTTTGCCATTGGTGAGATGCCAGACAGACCACAGGGGTCACAGGATTATTCCTGTGTGTGAAAACTGGCAGACATGAGAACTGTCCAATGTGAAGGGGAACAACTACTCATATCTGACCTGGACTGCATGAAAAAGAGAAAAATGCATTATCACTTCTACCTGTATTACTGGATCATAAATAGTCTAAGATTAACCCATGAACTGATGTGACCATCTAAGGTAAGTTACACAGGTATGTTTTGAATCACTTAGAATCATAAAATGCCTTGGGTTGGAAGGGTCCTTAAAAGTCATCTAGCCTACACCCCCAGGGACATCTTCATCGAGATCAGGTGGCTAAAAACCATCCAATCTGACCTTGAAGGTTTCCAGGAATAGGGGATCCACACTCTGGGCATCCCCACAGTAAAAAAAAAAAAAAAAAAAAAAAAAAAAAAAAAAAACAAAAAAAAAAAAAAAAAAACACCTCTTCCTGCTGCTAAGTCTGAATCTACACTCCTTTAGTTTAAAATTTCCACTTTTCCTCTTGTTGTAGATCCCACTATATTGTTTTCATCCTTCTTTAAAGCCCCATTTAAGTATTGAGAGGCTACAATTAGGTTTCCCCAAAGTCTTCTGCAACTCAAGCATCTAACAGAACTATATCCTCATCAGATACTTCATATTTGCTCTGCATATGAACAAATAGAGGTTTGAAATACACAGAACTCATTTCCTTAGGTACTTCACATCCAAAGCCAGCACTCACCCTGATAAAAGCAAGTGGGAAGAACTACGAATCCTGTCAAATACCGCTGCACTAAAATGTATTATTTCAACACAAGCAATTAGGCAGGTTAACAAAACAACCCTGCTCCAGCAGAGCAGATGTATGGCCTGTGTCCGAGCAAGTGTTTAGTACAGCCACGATGATCTTCAAATTTATTCCTGGTTTGGCATTTTCAAACCAGAAAAAACTAGCCAAGTTTCCTGGTATAGTATTTAAAGTTTGAAATGAAAATTTTACACTTTGCATGAGTCTTAGAAAAAACTAACTTAAAGGGGGAAAAAAAAGGAAAAAAATACAACCAAAGATGACTTAGGTTTTTTTCTGATGGGAAAACTCTTTGGGATATATTATTCCTTTACTATTCCTTACCTCCTTTTTTCCTTTCTATATTTTGGTGCAGAAAAATCAAGGAAAGGATGAAGGGCCTGAGAAATTAATAAAAAAAATAAGAGGATGTGTTTCAAATTTCTTTTATTTAAAAAATGAAAATTTATTTTAGAGAAAACATAAATGAAATTTGAATTTTAACTGTTCTACAAATAATTTATCTGACATAATAAAACTGACCTGGCATGGCTTAATGACATATTCAACACAGACACATATTCATCCACGTGTCTGTACATATGCTTATCCTTACAAACACCCAGACAATATATAGCTCATTGAATGGATTATATCATTCATTCAGGTGTAATTTTGTGGGTTTTTTTCCTGGCAATGGCAATACATCTGGATCTGTACTGAAGTTTTTGATTAAAGTGGTGTAAAATCAAGTCACAGGACAACACCATTAATCTGAATGGAAATTTTTGAAACGTGCAGAATGCAATGTGGAAAGCAACAATTCCTTAGCTCTAGCCCTACTGTTACTGGATGAAATTATGGTCTGTAAATCACAGGGGCATACTCATATTTTACAGCAAGAAGTTACCAGATCTTTACAAAAATATAAACATTTTTTCATGGTTACTCTAACTTGTCTCATGAAGAATGCAAATTCAGGTGGCAGATTGAATCTTTTTCCTGTGGAAAAAGTAATTGTTGACAAAAAGCTAGCAGTATGTTTGGAGGGGGCTTTTTGACTCTCATAGTCAGTCAAAAAACAGAACTGTTGCATCCCTGGGGTGATTTTCTTCCCATTAAGTTTCCTATAGATGGGAAAAATGCAAAAAGCTTCAAAAAACTGAGTTGAATCATTCTCCAGACAACTCCGTAAAAGGTTTTTATCTCTTTTCATTCCGCGTTCTTTATTCTGGATTTACTTGTATACATAAGACCCAAAAAGCATCTCCTAGCATCAGGTAGCCTAATGTAAACTGCTTCAACAAATATTTTGTTTTCCTTTTAGTTTCCACCGTGAGAAAAATGCCATCTTCTTTGATTAAAAAAAAAAAAAAAAAAAAAAAAAAAAAAGAAAAAAAAAAAGTAACAGGACACTTGACCTTTATACTTACACATAAAAGGGAAGTTTGATACATGTACTGTGATTACGCTACCACGAATTCAGGAAGGGACCCATATCAGTTCCATTTTGGGTAACAGCATCTGCTTTTGTCCAGCAATATGAGAAACTCAAACTGCCCTTTCTATGGTAGGGAAAGAACTCATAAGTAAATCACCACCTTCTGTTAATATAGAAGACCTAGAAGCCTCACAGACAGTGGAAAGCACATTTAAAAAATAATGGATAGAATCTCAAGGGAGTGATCTTAGTCATTTACATGCTTTATATTTTGAATATGTTTAGAAGAAAAAAAAAAAAATTAAGACGCCAAAACCCATTATCTGGAATCCACAACTTGTTGACATAACTACTCACAAAGATGCAGAGCTGCATGAATAAAAATGAGAAAGAAAAGTGTGCATGCAGGGTAAGAAAACAGCTGAAAAAATAGCACAAGGCAACAATGTAGCTAAAGTATTGATTGTCAGCATGAAAGAAAAGTGACCCCCTTTTGAAGTTATTGAGGCCACTTCAGCTTTACCCAATTACCCATATACTCTGTTTGTGGCAGATGAGAAAGAAGGTTCATTACTCAACAAAGATTATGAATAAGCAGGATCAAGTAAAACACTATGGAATTTGAAATATCTTGAGCTTGAATAAAAATTTGCCATTAAAGAGTACACTTTGAATAAATTTTAAAGCAGGGATAGAGGCGCCATCTTGCTAAAATTCCAATGCATTTTCTCCCAGCATTCAGCGTTTAAAAAAAACACTTCACACTTCTATAATTTTCCAAGACATCAGAATGTTCTGAGACATCTCTGTCTAAGAGTGCCTGACCCCTCTGTTATTACCACCCTATCCAAATGTTTGTTTGGTGTTTTTTTGAAACGTGTTTGCATACTTTGATGTTTTAGGAGTCTGCTGACTACAGGATTATTAAAATGCTTTGAATCTGAAAGAATGCAAAGGCAACAGCAAGCATTGCTGTCCCATCCTGGGAAGGTCAGCCATGATAAATGGGCACTAAATTCCTACAGAAACAATTTTCAGTTCTGCTGTATCAGCTCCTTAAACTATTTACAGCAGAGATGCTTCAGATGAGAGAGGGCTGTAGAAAAAGTACAACCAGGTAGTACAAAAATGCCTTTACCATGCAACGGTGGCTAATTCACACACAGTCAGAGGGATGTCCTCAAAATGGGAGAAGTAAATCTGAGCAAGTTTTATTTTTCAGGAACTTGGAGCAATTGCTCTTGTTATGGCAGACCTCACTTGGGAAAAGCAATGAATACACAGGGAATATACCCCCAGGAAGAGATAAAGAAGGAGGTGGCTGGCAACGATTATATACCCAGAAAATATGAGCATTATGAGAAGGAAAAACATTGTGGCTATCCAGGAGAGACTTTTGACACTTGCTGTGCTATGAAGAATGTTGTTTCTTTACATTTTTACCAAATGGTTTTTGTCTTACTTTCAGTCCTATATTTAATAACGTGGGAGATTGTCTTCTTTTCTCTTGGAAAAGCAGACTAAGGGGAAGGTGAGATTTTAATGGGAACAAGAGCATGGCAGGGTGAATTCTCTATAAAGAATTATAAAGAATTATAGTGTGTACTATATGGCTTGTGAACCATGTCTTTATCCCCAGAGTTTTCTTCAGTTTTAGGAGTGGGAGAGGGGGTATAAGGCAGAGTGCCTGGGCAGGGGGGCTGTGAACACAGGGGTGCTGCTCGGGAGCAGGTATTGCAGGTCTCAGTGCTGTGCCAAAGATCTGGATGGAACAGTTAAAGACAAACACTGATCTTTGACTCAAAATTTAATCTTGACCTGAATATTTGTTTCAAATTTTAACACAGAGATGCATATGTATGATCACAGTGAGTTTACCCAGCCTTCTTTGAGATCATGAACTTAAAGCTTCAAATGCATTTCTCTCTCTCCACGTAAAATATCTGGAAATGAGAATATGGCAAAATGAATTGTCTTTGTTTCTCCCACACACACAGAGGAATGACAATCAGACATCACAGAAATCATAGAACTTCATGTTTATAATATATTCTTTTCCATGAATGTTGATAATTTGCAATTATTTCACAAACCATTCAAAGAAGTCAAATATATTCAAAAGAACTTAACGGTTGGCAAGTGGATTTGGGTAAAAAAAATATATTTTCTTCAGAAAACACATAGAAGTATCAACTCAACTTGTGCAAGCAGACGTTTGCACCAGTCCATTCTACCAAAAGTCCTATTGTCCATAACTCACTCAAAGTTCTCTACTCTTCTTATACAGGCATTTCAGCCAAGGCATTACCTTAACATTAAAGGGTATCAGATAGCATCACAGAGGGCTTTCTTAGAGGTGAAGGGACGAAGAGACAAGAGATTCCATCTTACATTAAATAAAATTTTCTAAATTTGTAGACATTACCAGGTTTGAAAGTCAGAAGTCTAAAACTGATTTCTGCTAAGTGGACATTAATTTGAGGATGAAGCTAGTCACAGAAGCTCTATTTTCCTAATTGCACAATTGATGGTCTGCAAATGGCTGCATATTTTCTCTAACTTCTCTTTCTTTTTAATAAAAAGCCAAGAAAGCTGAGAAAAAGTAATTCTTCAGTAGAATTGCATCTTTCAGACTGACTCAGACAGGGAAATTCAGGCATAATAAATTAGAAAGAGTCCTGTTGAGAGTAGCTATCGTGTCCAGATCACCCCAGGTCCTGAGCTCTGCCAATGTACAAAACAAGTAGCATACACAACAGACCGAAGAAATGTTCTCATTAGCAAATCAATACAGCAAATGCATGAAGTTTTCTGACTTTAATGATAAAAAGCCACACTATTAACTTTGAATGGGATTTTCTATGGTCTGTAGTTTCAAGCTAGTCTTCAAATAGACATCATCAATATTTCTGAAGAAAAGTTGATGACCAATATATAAATTTTAACTCATAATAAATAGATCCACAAATGAAAAAGAGTACCCATTTTTGACTTTTCCAACTTGGGAAAGTACATATGAGCCACTTCTATATCAGGTAGGATGAATACTCCAGCAAGACTTTGACTCATAAATTGTTATTTCCTTTCATTATGGCATGGAGATTTTAACACTATTTTGTTGTAAATTAATGCCACTAGATCTTTATCTGATAAAGAAATTAGGCTCATCCTTTAGCTTGTATGTTGCTCTGAGAAACAGAAATATTTTTAAGCAAATATGACGTGCTAACAAAGAATTTATTTTTATGGTACCACCCACAAAATCAGTTCATTCAATCAGTTCAACCATGAGGCTTAAAAAAAAATGGAGACATATGCATAGAGAACTGTCCTTACATACGTAAGGACTTGCAAAATCAGAAGCAATTTTTAATGCTGAAGTCACACTTAAGCTCCATTCTTCAATTCTGAAGAAACTACTCTGAAATTAAGATGTATGAGACCATGAGGACCCAAAGCAGGCAATGGGAAATGAAATTGCTGTTACTGAGTTATTAATATGTCACTTTTCTTTAATGCAATTCATTTAATGCTTTTTTATATATACAAAATTTGAAATAATCCCATCATTCAGTTAAAAGAATAAAAGTACAGCAGTTCCCAGCTGTAAAGTAAAGGACTTTAAAAAATATCAGGAATTTAAAAGTTCACCAGCTTAATTGCATTTCTGAACCTGGCACAAAATATGCTTTTATCCAAGTGTATCACTGTAGTAGTCATTTCAGGTTCTTGCACAGTTTCACTACAGCACCACCCTTCCACAAAAATTTTGTGCGATTACGTAATTAGAACCCAAAGGCATGGCCTCTTAATTTTCAGTGCCAAATACAGGAAAGAAGTCCAATTACATCATATAGTTTTATACCTATTAAAGACCAGGTTAGGGTTTGAATATGCTTTTCACTTCATAGCCATTAGAAAGATTTCATATAGTATATAAGAAACTGTAAAGAAGCAGCACTGTAATTTGTCAATGGTCTATTGAGCTCTGCATGAGATCTTCACGTTTCTAGAGATAAATGTGAAGATCTACAGCAGTGGGAGTTGCACTCCCTCTTCAGTGCCTGATGGAAACAAGTGGGGGAAAGTAATAAATGCAGTGCCAAAAACAAGAAAGAAGGAATGGAGCTGAAGTGCCGTATTCTTGTCAGATTTTGATACTATAAATTTCAAGAAAAAGCACCTTCATCTAAGCCAGCTATCAGTAAACTATCAGGGGGAAAATACTATAAAGATCCATTGCGGTAGATAGCTTCCTTTCTCCCCTCTTCGGGAGACATTAGTGCAAACCCCAGTGCCTGATCCTAAAAGTATTGGGGAAAAAGAGTCCTGTCAGTAACTAGAGTTTCTCATGAGCCTAATAGGAAACTGATTGAGACCAAGGATACCTTTCCCACCTCCAACCACCATCTTCCCCTTCCGGTGGGCAGAGGCTAAAGCAACAACTCTGACACAGCTTCCCAGGGACTGAGCAGTGAAGCCATGTTTAAATTCCAGAAAGACAAGCAGCATCTCAATCTTCAGGTCATGTCCCAAGACACCCAGGAAAGCTCCCAGTGCAGAACCCATCTGTGAATAACTCTGCAGTAATAACATTTGAGTTATAGAGGTGGAAATTCTTCTTATAAACTGTATGACTTTCACTGTTCCTCTTCCACACAGCCACTTTACTTCATAAGGAAATTATGTATTAGCATTTTAATAAAAATAATAGTAATAGTAATAATAATAATAATAACTATAATAGCCAAGTAAGACAGTGAATTAAGGCTCTCATTAGCAGTACAATTATGTAGGAACAGTTTAAAATAAATTACACTTATTCAGCTCAGCAAAATCAGAGGTTAAATCCAGCTCTTCACTCAGTCCACTCTGGATCCTCTACAGGTTCAACATTTCCACTAAACAAATTCACCCTTCTGATGAGCAGCAGCAAAATTCTGGTGCCTGGAAGGAATAATTTCTGTGATGGCTGCTTCATGCAGGGAATGTAGCCTCAGGATTTGTAAACTAAAAACTCCTGCACTTACCTGGTCCAGGTTTAGTTTACAGAAGAAAGACCTTCTGCAGGTTAATCTACAGTAAAAATTGGGCTGTTTATGGATGGTTATCTCTCATTGTCAAATAAGTGTTTTACACCACAAATAAGGAGAAGAGACAGACGTTTACCTCACAGAGCTGGCAAGCCATGATTTACTGCTTGCTCTGTCTTGCTTGTTTTCATAAAATGCTGCAACATTTAATGTAGACTGACTTTTCTGCAATGTTGTCAGCAATTAGCAAGATGACAGTCAAGCCCAGAAGTTACATCAAATTACTTCCAAGAATAGATAAAGAGGCAAGGAGTGAAGTCTTATTTGTGGAAACTTCTTGTTAATCAGGACAAACTCAACACATTCTCAAAAATAGCAACTTACTAGTTATTAAATAGAGCTTGAACTTGGTCAAAAATTACAGACAACCTGTTCATAAGTAGTAAAATATGAAGTGAAAGTACTTGATGTGCAACGAATAACAATCTGCTCTGGTTCCTTGTCCTGTGAGCTCAAGTACAACTTTTTGTGTATATAGCCAGAAGCAAACATATATTCAGGAAGGACTGAGAATGAAGGACATGAGACTTTCCCCTTTCCTCTGTGTATCGGTATATCTGATTTTCTGTACATCTGGGGTAGAGCATCTATTTAAAGGCCATGAGGCCAGGGATTGCATCTGCTCAGATAAATCTTTCTCCAAGGAGCAACAGTGAAGCAGCACTGTATTTAAACAGTGTCAGTAGCTAAGTAGTTCAGAGGAAGAAAATACTTTTGTGGTGTCTGTTAATGACAGAGATGGGGAAATGCTGCCATCTTTACAGCCTCTGTTATTCTGACAACTGTGATCAGAAGCAAGAACAGCAGCTCAAAGCCAAGAGAAATTAATGGCCAAAAATAAAGGCAGACAGGCACATTTTGTACATGTTTTCCTTGAACAGAGTTCATATTTCAGAATAGCATACTTTAGTAAAGCATATTTTGGTAGAGCATATGAATACCTCATTTTTTTGGCTTTGTTGTTGGGTTTTTTTTTTTGTTTGTCCTTTTTTTTTTCACATACACACACACAAAGTATTTCATACTTTGCATACTTTGCATAATGATAAATACTTAGAAGCAGAAGGAGAGTTATGGAACAGAACAGTCACTTGTTCTCCCTGGGACACCTGGGAGTACCAACAATATTTACCTTATCTCTGGTTATTTGTACAAAAGAGTCCGTGATAAGTACAGTGACTGAGGGATTCCCACTTTAGATTTGCAACGAGGCTGGGTTTTGAGCACTTACAGAAGAGAAGATGTAACAAAGAACCCTGAGAAACCTCTGCAGATATTAAGTTCAAGAGAAAAAAGCAGCTCTCATACCTGTAGTACCGTCCAGGACTGAGGAGTACTAACTTGTCAGACACTAAACCATGGTAACCTGTCCACTCCCCAGTCCCTGGATTAGATAATTCAGAGCAAGTCTATCAAGTCTGTAGAATTTCATGCTCTATGAAAAGGGAGACTCTGCCTTTCAAATGTTTTGGTTTCTGATAATTTAAAGCCGTGAAAATTAATTACAGGACAGTAAATCTATGTCTACATCTGATTAGAGCAATGTAAAGATTCATGGATGCCAGAAAATCTCACAATCATGCCCTGCTGTACAGTTTACATCATTTCTCATTTGCTTTCACACATACTCTAATAAGATCATTTCTGCTTCAGTTTCCTGAGTGGGAGTTCCCTGAGGACTGGATTTCATTATCAATTTTGATGGCTCAATGCTTTCAACCTTCAGCTTACATCCGGACAAATACAGTGAAGAAGAATAATAATACAATAAATGTCCTGTCATAGCTTACTGACAAAGTACAATGATCTAGTCTTTGTATGCTTTTCAATTTTACAGAACAGTTTTTGTTATGTTACTTGTACTTATGTTATGCATCTCAGTCATTCAAGAACCATTAGGCAAATCCCCATACTGTTAAAGCCACTTTAAAAACAATTATTTTGAAAATAAATTAATTCTAAATTCCTTCTATGTGCTTATGATCTGTCACGCCATTAAAGTTCAAAGGCCTTATGTTCAATGTACAGACACAAGGGTTTTGTTTTAAAAATTCAGAAAGAAGAATCTGGGGACTGGGAATTCTATAAAGTCCATAATTGTCCTTTTTAAATAACAAGGCATGGTAGCAAAGCTTCCTGTCTCTTTCCTCACCCAAATGATTCATGTGTAGGTTTCACCCAACCTCAATTAACAAAGAAATTTCAGAATCAGAGTCCAACCAAGTGGTAGAGTGGAAATGCACATCAGTAACTCAGGAGACTCAACCCATTGTAAAAAACAATGTCCAGAATAAAACTGAGCTACTCAGAGTTGAGGCTGTAATTATTAATCTGTGGAACAAATGACTCTAATTATGTGAGTGTAAACCATTTAGCCTTTTCCTCTCTTCAGTAACAAGCACTCAAATATGAAGATATTCAGGTCTCCAAATTTATGTATATTTTCTTCTGAATTTCTGCATGTTTTTCAAAATGAGGATATTCACATATCTTCTTTGTAAGAGTTTTTGAAGGCTATTTAAAATAAACTAACTTAAATTTTGTTGACCATTAAGTTTTAAGAGGTAGATATTGCTCAGATACCCCTCAGCATGTTAGTTTGTACACTGATCTCAGAAATAGAGGTCTGTGCTCCAAATCCTCCCGAATTTTGTCCATTCTATCACCTGATATGTTCCCCCCTTTCTCTACATCACCTCTTATAAAGAGGCCATGCCAGGGAAATCATTTTTCTAACCACAGGATTAAAAGAAACAAAGGCAAAATTATGCCTCCCCACGAAGTTGTATAGAATGGAATACTCATCCTGGAGATACCAGTAACTTTAATAAAGAGTAAAAATACACTTTTTTTTTTTTTTCCAGGAGGTCATCTGACAAACTATTTTACCATGTGTCCTGTGCTGTAGTACAGGATGTGCACAAAGTATTCTATCACCATCTTCATGAACTGTTGAATCCAGGTGGGGCTGTGTTTTCCCAGATCCCCTCCCTCTGGGCCATTATCTTCTGTTAATGGCCCATCAAATGCCTTGCCCGTGACTCACAGGTAAGTCCCTCCAGGAGCTGTCTCTGTTTAATGGGCCATCAAGAACCCCCTGCAAGACTCATCATCCCATTGTAAGATGCTCCGCCCAGGGGAAAGAACCAAGCATTCTCATCTGGATATAATCTGGGGTTTGGGACAGTACAGGGGGCCCTTACCCACTGGATTCCCAGAGGACCTGAGCTACCAGATCTTTCTATGGGATCACTTCTTCAGAAAGACCACCTCATCTGGACTGCTTCCATCACCCTGCTCAGGTTGTATTCTGACTCTGTCAGTGGTCTTTTGTATTATTGCATCTATTTTTATTTTACCTTTTTTCCTTTCTTCCTATTAAATTGTATCTCTGACTTGGAGCCTCTCATTTGTTTTGCTTTCAAACCACTACACCATGATAGAATCTGATAAGAAAGAAACTAGAAAATGTAAATGAAAACAGAATATGTGATTCTACTATAAAGGCCAAATCTTTAATGGCAGTCATAACATTCATACTAACAAATTCAGGGGTATTGGAAACATTCCCAGACACTTAGGCCAAATGACCTAAAGCACCCTGAATATATGCTAATGAGCTGCCTTAGCATCCAAAAGTGAATGGTTTCATGCTCCCTCCATTTCTCCTAGGAATTGCTCCTAGAAATTTTTTACTGCTGAGCCTTACACTGAAGCATTACTTGTGAAAAGACAAGTTTAAATGGTTTAGAAGTATAGTCCAGAATGACCCTGGTCAGTGCTCTTCCAGGGCAAATCTTCAAACTGAAGAAACACGTCCACACAATTCCTAGGTCCATCTGGAGCTCCATTTCCCTTTGGGGCTTTGCTTGTAAGGTGATAAAGCAGAAAAAGGTCTGAGTGGGGCAATAAGAACAGTCAGATTTCAAGAACACAGTCCAAAAACAGATATTTAAAGTCTTTCAGCTAGAAGAGCCTAAAAAGAGACAACACTATAGATTTCATGACTAACACAAGAAAATTATGTTGCCCTTCTGCCAAAGATAGGTCAGTAAGAGGTAGATGTAATTTCTGACATAGAAGATATTTACGTTAGACCTTACAGAGCAAAACAACCATAAAAAACAAAAAGAAAACTCCTAAAGCACTTGTCTAGACAGCAAATTTATTGACACATGAAGATCTATTGCTGGAGGTTTATAAATAAAAGATTAGGCATACATTCATTGGGAATTATTTAGGTAGGGTCAGTGTTATCTGTAGACAGGATAATGGTCTAGATTGTCTTCTTCAGCTCTATTCTACCCCTATTTTTTATCATCTACTTTGAACTTTCTTTTCTCAGATTCTTAGAGATAAAAGTGCAGAAAAGATACAGTTAATGTCACTTGAATTCAGGAAAAAAAATCTACCTGTACATACTTTTCCTCTATTTAATTTGGAGTTAGAACTCCAAAGTTTATAGCAAGAAACACAGAAAAAAAGTGTAACTTTTTTATGTTGTTGTTGAATAAAACAATAACTTTCTCTCTCTCTCTCTCTCTCTCTCTCTCTCTCTCTCTCTCTCTCTCTCTGTAGGTTTTTTAATTCTCCTTCATAGTTTTGGGACACAGATCTCCCAGGAGTCAAACTGTCTGTCCTATACTGGCAGCAGATATGGCCCTTACAGTATCATCTCATTTTCAACAAAATTGAATAAATAGAATGAGTTACTGCAGTTTTTTTTTTCTTTCCAAGTCCTAAGGGGACCAAGTGTATGTTGAAACAAGAATTAAACTAAAAAAATACCATGAGGAAATTTTCCCAAACACTTTTGGAGTTTTACTGCGTCTGCAATAGAGCAAAAATGGCAAAAGATTGTCTGTTTCTAGCTCCATCTTCTCCACATTCCCTAGCCACAATACACACCCTTGCTGAGGGTCACTAGGACATTTCCCAGCTAAGCTTGTTTGGCCTTACAATGTTGCAAAATTATTTCTGTTATTTTTGTCCACAGAGTGTGTCTGTAAAGCGTTTCTTAAGATCTGCATCTCCACTGCTGTGTTAAGGTGTCTTTGGGTTAGTTGGTAAAAACCAAAGAATTCCATGTTTGCACAGAGGTTTAATTGATTGTCCTTATGTCTCACCCTTTTCCGGGCTTGAAAGTCAGATGATTCCCTAGGTGAAACACTAGTTCCCAACATTTCACTGTTGTGCTGGTGGTGCAAAGAGCAGGAGATCAATGAAATGCACCTGATTGAAGATGAATATATCTTAGCCCCTGCTGTCCAGCAGCTCCATAACTTGTGGGCTGAGATAAGGATATTATGCCCAAGCATACCAAGGGGTTGTAGGGAAGCTGAGGACAACTGAAAAGAACCAGTGAACTACATGCTTGGAAAACTGAGGGACTAGGTTGCATGACCAGACTCTGGACACCCTTCATGCAACCACTTTACTTTGGCCAGTAGCCTGACTGCTCCCAGGAGAGTAGAATCTTCATAAACCAACTTCCAAAGACTGTAAAACTTTTGACTATAGCCAAATAAAATCTCATCCAAAGACAAACATCAGCAAACATAAAAATAAACACATATACAGCACTGATTTTGGAAGATATTGGATCCCATGGGCACAGCCTTGAAAATTCTTAATAATTATGCCACAACTCAAATACAAAATACAAATTATATGATCGACAGTTCTCATCATGTAGAAGAGTCAAAATAAATCAGGTGTAAGGCATCCACAATGTTTTCTGTATACACTTCAAATATGAGAAGTTATTTTAAAAAACTTCCTCTTTGTCATTTCCTTTTTCTTAAATGAGCATACTGACATTGATAGAATTAGAATCAAGCATCAATTAAATGTCTGACCTTGAAAATGTTACAGAAGCAATGCCGTGAATGTATTAAGCATTTTCACTCATCTCAGCAGGCACGATACTATGAATTATGTAAAAATGAGCATCAATTTTTCAAAGCAATAGATGTGACACCACTATATGATGAAAACAAAGTACTTACATTAAATGAGACATGCAGTTGGTCCAAACTAATGTGATCTAAACAGTCTTCACTTAAAATATTTATTAGATAGAAAAGATTCCATAGCTGCACTTTGCAGTACACATTTTGTAAGCAATCTTTTCCCATGGTATTTAATGTAGTTATTCTGATGCTGATGCTTTAGCATCTTGACAGCCAGGATGTATTTCAGCATTACTGGAGTCAGGCCACTAATGCATCTCTGTTTGTGTGGACTGTCTCTATTTCACAATTTTATTCAATTTGCAGGACATCAGAATGACAAAAAAATTGAAAATAATGTCACAGAACCTAAATTTTAACCTCCTTATTACAGATAAAAAAATGATAAGCAATAATTTTGAAGGGCTTTTTTGTCACTAAAAGTTTACTAGAATACTGAAAATATTACCTAATATACAGCAATTTTTTGTATGCATTTTAAGAAATAAAACTCACTCTAACCACTGCGTTTTCTGCTTTCTTTCTCAGGAATTCTGTTGCGCATAATGGTAAGGGCAGTCATACTCAGCCAACAAAAGGAAACAAAGGAAAAATAAGACTCCCCGAAAATGTCTTTTTTCTTTACAGATTAGTTCTTGGCCAGAGAAAATAAAAAAAGCAAGAGTATGGTAAAATTTTGGTACCACACTCAAAATGTTCATCCTTAAAAATATCTCCATTTTCTTGGGTATTAGGAAATTTCTTCACCAAAAATGTAGTCAAGCATCTTCACTGAAAGGGCTGTCAAGCATTGGAACAAGCTGCCCAAGGAAGTGCTGGAGTCCCTATCCCTGCAGGTATTGAAAGGTGTGTAGATGTGGCACCTGGGGACAGGTTTAGTGAAGGACTTGACAGTGCTGGGTTATGGTTGAACTCAATGGTCTAAAGGCCTTTTCCAAACTAAATAATTCTGATGGTTAACCAAATTTGGTTTAAGATTTTTCTATGTTTTTGGAGTATGTTCCCCAGCACATATGAGAACAAATAATTTTCCACAGTAATTTAGGAAAACAATTCCACTTTCAAAATCACCTTGGACATCTAAAAACATACATCTCCATAACTTAGATACAGACTGCTCAGTGACTACGGTCACCATGGACTTTTTATCCCCCAAAAATTCACCGTTTTTCAAAAGTTATGGTTACACTCAGGGGCCAACAACAGCAAGTACAAATACAGTTGAACATAAGCAAATCACACCTCACTCTGCATTTGGAGTATAAAAAAATGCAAATTTTTACTAATAATAATGTATTGACTGATGAAAGATTCTCAGGAGTTAAATACTAAACATACAAATATAAAAAAGATTTATGCCATTCCATTAGGATAAACTTGAAATATCAGATAACAGCCCCAGGGTTAATTGAGTAGCACCAAACCTGTAAAACTGTAAATAAATACAAAGTCAGACTCATTGCCTCTGAATCACATATTGGTTTATCAAGAATTCTGGAAGAAGGGTGATTTCTAAGCTCAACTCTAGCCATACTTTACAGTTTCACATAAGAGAGTAAACACATGTCTGTATAGCTTTATATGTATTTTATATACAGATGCGTTAAAAATGCATTTGTATATGTATATATGAAATTATACATATATACATATATACACGTATGCATACAAAACAAAAACATACAATATGCAACTGCACATAGTCTCTATGTTGTCTCAGACAGAAATTCCAATGCAATTAGTTTTAAGCAGTGGTGGTTCACTGCTACAGTTTAATCCAGAAAAGAGAAAGCTCAGGGGAGCATCTCATCAATGTATATAAACTCTTGCAGATATTGAGGGGCAAAGAAGACAGAGCCAAGCTCTTTTCACTGGTGCCCAGCTCTTTTCAGTGGTGCCCAGTGACAAGACAGGAGACAACAGGCACAAACTGAAACACAGGGAACATCAGGAACACTTTCTGAACATCAGGAAACACTTGCTGAGTGTGAAAGTCACCAAGCCTGGGCACAGGCTTCCCAGAGAAGCTTTGGAGTGTCTGTCCTTGGAGATATTCGAAAGCCATCTAGACAGTCTTGGGCAATCAGTTCTGGGTGGCCTTGCCTGCACTGTTGGACCCAATGTCCTGCAGAGGTCCATTCTGTCCTCAGCCACTCTATGATTTGGTGATATTTTTCCAGTTTCAGGGACAAGAGGTATCTGCAGTACAGTTCCTATCAGAAAAAAGATAGATCCAGCTGAAACATATTTACAGAGTATGTCATTCAATATGGAGATTTATAGTTAAAAAATAGATGTAGATGTCAAATTTTTAGAAGCTTCATAACTCTGTAGCACTAAATACCATTTTTGTGGAATTATACAACACTATGTTTTTAGTTTGAAGAAGAGATCATGTTTAGCATTGTTAGAACACTGAGGCTACATGCCTAATTAAGGATAAAATTCACAGAAAAGCAGGGTATTAACCAACTTTAATGGCAGATATATGTTTAACTAATGATAGCATTGATTTTTCAGTAGTTTAGCTTTTGAACATAGGGCAGCTGGCTTATTGTTGTATATAGTTTTAGCATAGTGCTAGAAGTATTCATCATGAGCAACAAGCAAAATAATTACTTTTGAGACAGGGGAACTGAGGCTGTAAATATTGAAAAAGCAACACAAGGCTTTAACAAACAGCCTGAGGGATATATAACACAAATAAACCTCTGTAAATTCTCATCATAAAAGGTGTTCTACTCCTTGTAGTGTACCAAGTGCTGTCACAGAGACTCAAGGTAGGAAAAAAACTTCCAGTACCTATCTGGACAGGAGTCACTCAGTTGTTAAAGGACAGACACACGCTACTTCTTATATAAAGCTGTCTTTTATCACTCTGTCCAGCAACCATGGGGCTGAGGTTACATAATCACTGCCACGTTACTGAGCACTACCTCACCATCCAGAAATACTTATCTGGAATGGTTGGGCACGTGAGGAGGGCACAATGTGATTCCTGACATGGATGGTAGACCAAGCTCCCTTGTCTCAGGGTCTCAATGCCCTGAGGTGAGGGAACATGACTGCAAGAATGATCAGCTCCCAGCTGACCCTGAAATTTTGTGGAATCTGTTGCTCTAGATGGATCCTTACCAATGTATGGAGCCTGATGGGGTCCATCTAGGAATCCTCAAAAAATTTGCTATCATTGCAAAACCTCTCTTGATGATTTTTGGGCAGTCCTTGGAATCTGGAGAGGTCCCAAGTTGCTGGAAGCTGGTGAATGTCCCAATTTTCAAAAGGTCAAGAAGGAGGTCCCCAGAAACTACAGCCCTTTTAGTCTTACTTTAGTGCCTGGTAAAGTTATAGACAAGATTATTCTGGGAGGTATTGAAAAAGAGCTAAAAGACAACACAGTCATCTGTCATGATCAGCACAGTTTCATGAGGGAAAAGTACTACTTACCAAAGCTGATTTCCTTTTATGATGAGACAACCCACCTGGCTGATCAAGGGAAGCCAGTTGATGTAATCTTTTCGGGTTTCAATAAAACTTCCCATACTATCTCTCACAGTATTCTTCTGGATAAAGTGTCCAGCACAGAGCTAGATAAACACACCATGAATGGGTGAGTAACTTGCTTACAGATCACATGCAGCCCTCTGGGAATCCTCTGGGACGATCCTCATTGTGGTGGGTCCTAATATTGCCCGTTTTCTGTAACACAGCTTGTTACATACACCCACTGAAGGTATGCTCTTCCCCACATAGCCAAAGTGTGAGTCTCATAGCAAACCATAGGTGACAAGTGCCATTACAAGCATGCCAGGCATTCCCAGATGAGTAACAGATCAGACCAAAGACTGACCAGAGACCCAGGTCTTTCTCATGCAGAGTTAGGTGGTCAGATGAGGCACCCTTGGGTAGGTCATGAGCCATGAATCACTACTCCAGTTTCTCAGTAATATCTCTGGTTGCACCACATGAAATCTTCGCATTTGTTATGGCTACAAAACTGCTGCACTCTGTTTCAGGTCTTAGGCAATGAACTGTAAAGGGCAGTTTTAGCTGCTCCAGCAGCACATTGCAAATAAAGCAATGCACAAAACTCCACAAGTAGAAATAATTCATGAAGACAATTATAATAAATTTGAACTTTTTTTTTTCAATTACAAGGGTTGAATCCAATTACAGTGTTGTAACAGATAGTTAAACTAGTTTTTTTTCTCTAGCCAGAAATCAGAATGGCAGCCTTTTTTCTGAAAACAACTCTTCTATTAATAAATAAATATAAATTAAATATGAATTAGTCACTTGGCAATAGAACTCATTTCTACTAAAGACTAGTTAAAAACCTTTCTAAGACTGTAAAAACAGACTTGTATCATTAGTAAATAACAGATTTGTTTAAATTTGTTTTGCTCTTCTGGATTCAATTCTGAATGTGTCAAAAATACCCATCAGGTTTATAAGTTTATCTATATTTCTTAGACCCCATCCCTATATTTTTCTTTTTTTCCCCCCAAACTTTAGTTGTCCTTCTCCTTTTTTTTCCTAAAGTATTGTCTTAAAACCCCAAACTCCATTTTCATGCTAAGCAAGACATTGTTTATGGCATACAAAAAACTATGTATCAAATTTAGGAAATGACACTAAGTTATATCTTGTCAAAGTTACTTTAACCAAGGATAACGAGCTTCAACAGGACCTCAGATTCAAAAGGCAGGGCTTATACTAAGACTTGTCTGGCTTTGGTTACCAGTATGAAATATCTGTGCCATTTTAACATTACTTCAAAAAAGATTAACCAAGAAAAATAGGTGTTAAAAAAAAAGGCAACAATAAATCAAAATGTAAATGTTTGGTGTAATTTTTGTTTTACAGAGAACAACGGAATCTTTTTTAATATGAGATAACAACTAGATGCATCCCATTTTCTGTATACTGAATATAAATTATGTTTTTTAAAACCATACAAAGCTTTAGAGTAGAAGCTTAATTAAAACCTTTCAGAAAAGATTTCAAGCATGTAAGAAGAGGATTTTTGTATATGTCTCATTAGAAACTGATGCACCTCTATTAGTTCACTACAACGGGAATGAATTATCCTGAGTTTACGGTAGTCAGGTGTTCACCACACATGGGCCCATTTTGTTGGAGCACACTCCCACTCAAATTCATGGAATCATGGAAACTCTTGGCTTGGAAAGGACCTTGAAGATCATCTTGTTCTAACTGTTGCCTTAAGTTTTAACTTTCATGTTTTTCAGGTTCTGTGCTGCCTAGGTGTTTAGTTCTGAGCCTCATATTAAGTGCTAGTGAGTTCTCTTCACAGACTAGGTAGGCAAAACAAAAACTTTTCCTGCTGAAGACCAAGGACAATGAGTACAACTTTCAGGCCCAAAAGCATAAACAACAGTGGACTGAAGAGAGAAACAAGAAGGATGAGACCTCACAATCTGAAGTTGCAATTGGACAATTAAACCCCAGTATAAGAATGGACCAAAACTTATTAAAGTGTGAGATCTTGTGACCAGCCATCCATTTTGTGACCATTTTAAGTCCACCTTGGGTGTAGCCCTGGTAAGGCTCTTGTCCTGCCCAAGGTGTACCCTTAAAGGCCTTTTAATAAATATCTACTTTATGCTCTAGCTCTGTCCAGTCTCTGTTCCAGGTCAGCCTTCCCAAGGCATCATAACTACTGACTCCGCTGCCACGAGCTAGGACACCTTCCACTAGGCCAGGTTGCACAGAGCCCCCATCCAACCTGGACTTGAACACTTCCAGCAGTAGAGCATCAACAACTCCTCTGGGTGAATCTATCCCAGCCTGAAGAAAAGAGCCCAGAAAAAGACTTGCCTGACAGACTGTGAGCAAGGGCTGGGCTTCCAGGAAACAATAAAGTCTCTTCCTTACAGAGCCCCAGTGGCATCTTTGCAGCCAGACAGTTCCTCTCTTAGTAAATACATAGGAAACTAGTAGAGCTTTTTGGCTGAAAATTAACAATTTTGGAAATAACTACAAGTTTAGACAGTACTTAAAGACTTTCCCAACAAAGTAGAAACAGGAAACATAAAGGAATTTATTTCAAGATGAGGTTAACAAATCACTATATATTAAAGCAAGACTGAGGTAAAACATAATAGTGAATACCATGCATTATTATGACAAGTTATTTAGTTAAGAATTAACAAGTTAATAACTTGTTATAACTTATAACAAGTTACCTATGTTAAGAATTTTTATATGTTTTATAACCATTTTATTTACACCATCTTCATCCTCATCCTCAGAGATTATTTCCTCCTGAAACATCTCAAAAAGCAATAAAAAGCTTCCAGTCGTGGTGAATCAGTTCAGACAGCTTGCACTGATTAACATTTCTGTCAAAAGAGACTATTTCAAGGTTTGCTTTGTCATCCAGCAGAGATCAGAAGTCACTATAAGGTCTTTTAAAATACAGTGCGATCATCTGAAGTATGTCTAATGTTAAAATGAAAATTAAAAGAACCACTAGAGATTAAACCAAATATTATGAATGCCATACTGTCCTTGGCAAGATCAGGAATTATGCATGTGGAATTGGCAGAATAATTTATAGTATTTGCATAGTTTTCAAACTGATTGCAGCACAGTACCAAATTATTAACATAAAATTGTAAAGAGGGCAAAATAAAGTTGTGGTACCACTAAAAGAGGGAACTTTTAGTTCAATTAACTTCATGAGAACATGGTGTTTTCTGAAATATTGGAATCATCATGATTCAAAAGCTAGAAAATGAAGCAATATATGTACTAAACTAGAATGTAATGTAATGTAATTGCAATTTACATGGCATACAAGAAAATTATATAACTGAAAAACTGGCATATATTTTCAGAAATATTCGTAGAAAAATTCATTGTGTTTGGAAATATTTCAATCAGTGCCATGTAACAGTATTTTATAAAAATGTATTTTACTAACACATTTTAAATGGCATTTTAATGCTGTACAACATACTTTTTTGAGGGATAAATCTGTTTCATAGAGCTTTTATTTTCAGTAGATAATTACTCAGATGGCTTTTAGTAACAGTACCTTTATCACAATCGAATGATAATGTTTCTATTCATACCTATCAGGTACCTGGTCTGGCTGCAAATCTTACTGGAGTCAAACATAGGTCACAACAGATGAAAGTAGAATGAAAAGAAAAATACCCAAACAATAAAACACAAAGTTAGTCCTGTCCTCTTGATTTTACTGGATTAAACCTTTTCGACTGCCAAGAAAATTCTGGTTTTCCATTCTGATGACATTGCAGTAACAATAAAGTAAACATACCATAAATTAAATTCACCTCTGAGTGCATTCTTAGCCCTTATTTGTATTTGAAAGCACCAGGGGATTTTATTGCCAACAAAAGAAAATGTTACATTTCATGAGACTAAAACAAATCTGCTAAAGCTTGAAAGGAATATTACTTGAATCTGTCAATTTCATAGTTCAGTTATTTGTCCTTTTTCAGTTGCAGTAGATGTAATTTGCGTCCATGAAGTTCTGCGCAATTCTGTTTCACCCTTCTTCCAACCTCCTTATTCCTCTAAGTCTCAAAGTACTTTTTTGCATATTCCCAATGGAACATGGAAAGTTCCAAATTACTTTGAAAATTCAATGTTGTCAAACTAAACTTGACTATCTCAATTTTTTCACTTATATTTCAAAGATAAGTACACTCCTAACACACAGTAAATAAAAATTACAAAATTCATTAACGTTGGGGAATTTTTCAACCATTCTTTTTTTTTAAAAAAAAAAAAGTCTTACATTGTTTAAGAAGTCGAAACACTTACTAAAATATAATCTTTTCTGAACAAGAATATTGATTCTGTGGTAGTTTGTTATACAGAGATCTAACAGGATTCATTATCCCCAGGTCCAGTCAACTAATACTTTTTTAACATTAGCATATATCTTCAAAGCCATGATGAAAACATGCTTATGAAACTTTTTCCATATAAAAAGTATGATTTCCACACAAATTTATTTCCACATTGAAATTGTATTGCCACAGTGAAAATAAATCTCTTCTTGAACAACCAGATAGTGAACTGGAGAACAGATGAGTTCAGTTCAGAAGCAGCCCTTGCAGCTCACTTTTATTAGCTGCACTTCTAGCACTGAAAGTGATGCTGTCAGCTGAGGAGGTTAATTGCACTGATAACAACCATCTTCTGAGGCTTCCTAACATAGATATATTTTCAAGTGCTTCTTGAAGACTTACAAGGAGATGGCGAGATTGCTAAAACTTGGTAACCAATATATAACCTCCTTACTGGATAATTTGATCCCTATATTGCTTGCTTTCTGCTTTATTCATCCCACTAAACTGTTTCACTGCAACATTAGACATATTTATGTATCACAAGCTCTTTAAATCCCACTGAATAACTGAAGGAGGGCTTTTTTCAAAGCCTCACAGATGGCCCAAAAGGCAAAGGCTTGTAAATAAGCTCTTCTAAAAGCTGATGCAGTAGCTGTGTAGTTTCACCCTCTCAGAAGCTAGTAATCATCTCCTTTGTGAATTGCTGTTCATTTCTAAAGCAGGACTGATATGTATAAGTGAAGGAAAATCTTCTGAAATGGTACAAAACTCAATAAGGCAAGTATGAAACTAAGTGCCATTCGCATGAAGTGGATGTGAAAACAGAAGAAATTCCAATTTTAGTGAATGGCTGTGTAGGGAGATGTATCACATGACTTAATGACTTTGCCAAGAAGTTGCACAAATTTTGGACCTGCAACTGGAGTGTAGGATAGTATGTATTTTTAGGAATAATCAAATTTAAGTTCAAAATAAACCCCAAACATCTACTGCTTTTATTGCAAAGCCAGAGAGTTATAATAGGTCACAAACTGGAGGGAAAGGGTGCCGTTCAGAGGGACCTTGGCAAAACTCATGAAGTTCAACAAAGCAAAGCGCAAGGTCCTACACCTGGGTTGTGACAGTCCCAGACACAGGTTGGGCAGAGAAGTGGTTGAGAGCAGCCCTGTAAGAAAGGACTTGGGCATGGTGATTGGTGGAAAACTCAAATTGAGCCAGCACTATGAGTTCACAGCCCAGAAAACCAAGGGAATCCCAGGCTGCATCCAAAGGAGCATGGCCAAGCAGGTTGAAGGAGGTGATTCTTCCTTTCTACTCTGCTCGTGTGAGACCCCACCTGGAGTGTTGCATTCTGTTCTGGTGTCCCCAGAAGAAGAAGGACATAGAACTGTTGGAGCAAGACCAGAGGAAGGCCAAAGCATTGATTAGAGGACCGAGCCAGCTGTCCTACAACAGCTAAGAAAATTGTGGCTGTTCAACCTGGAGTAGAAAAAGTTGTCTGGAGACCTAACAGCAACTTTCCAGTGTCTGAAAAGGTCCTACAAAGAATCCAGAGAGGGAGTCTTCTTCAGGAACTGTAGCAATAGGACAAGGAGTAATAAACTGAAAGGCAGGTTTAGGTTAAATATTAGGAAAAAAATCCTTACTGTGAAGGTGATGAGAAACAGGAAGCAGTTGCTCAGGGAGGTTGCGGATGCTGCAACCCTGGCAATGTTCAAAGCCAAGCTGGATAAGGCTTTGAGCAACCTAGTCTAGGGGTAGGTGTCCCTGCCCCTGTCAGGTGAGCCTAGGACTAAATGATCTTTAAGATCCCTTCCAACTCTTAACATTCTATGGTCTAGACTAGACAAAGGGTTTTTCGAAGGGTATGGAAACACAGAGAGTAGGTGAAAATTCTGATGGGATTTACGCTTGAGGAATATAGAGAGATTTATGCTTGAAAGATTTTCTGATTTGGTTTTCTTTTGTATTGATTATAATATTTTTTTAGAAGGCAAATAAGCCCATGCTTTCTTCCTTTCAAGTGTTACCTCGGTTGCACTGATCTCTTTAGCACACCTGACTTTTCACTGTGCTCATTTTACACTTCTTAGCTTTGCAGGTCTGTAATTAAGACGAGGCAAAAAAGCTAGTAAATGATACTGGGTTCTTTTCATAAACCGTGGATTTTTCTCCAGTGCTGCATATTTATCTACCTCCTACTTACTCATTTGCTATAGTTTTTGGGTTTTTTTCCCATGCTCTGTGTATGGGAAGGAAACCATCTGTATTTATCCAAATCTGTCCAATCCACATCTTCAGACATGACTTACAGTTTCACAAAGAGGTTCACTACAGTGATAACCTTTACTCTTCTTTATGCAGCAAGTGTACACAGACGAATTGTACTCATCATAACATGAGCCTAATACCTTCAAGAGTATTCATATGACTGAGGTGAGAAGAATTCATATTTGTCTGCAAGTAGATATAAATCATTGTTCTTTCCATTAAATATCAATACATCTACAATAAACTAATTTTATGGAGGAACGCTTCTGCTTCCCTGCTTTTTTAACCAAAAAGTTGTTTACTATTCCATTAACTACAGGTCTGATAACATTATGCAGCCGTTAAAAAACTGCACCTCAGACATGTTTCTAATGGGCCTGTATTTATAGACAATAAGTAGGGCCAGTGTTTTGTCACAGTAAATTTTACATGAAGCAGTCTAGCCACGGGAGAAAAAAAGGCAAGTGTCACAAATTGCTAGTAAAACTGCCAGAGCTCACAGCCTGCATTTTAATCAAGGCATACTTTATTTCATTATAAAAATCAAGTAAAAATGTGTAACTAAATGTTTTTAAAAAAATTAAACTGTGGCTATAAATGACTTTTGACACACAGATGGGAAATAAGAGCAGCTTTTTACTTCACCTTTTCCAGAGAAGACCATGTTTTAAGCTAACAGTTCTCAGCAACCTGCAATCCAACTCAAGTAAAACGGTCCCTGAGAGCTCGTAAATTAGTACCATGTTTCAGATAAGATTTGTCAACAAAAATAAATTAAGTGTAGAAATATTGATGTTCCACTTTTATTCAAGTACGTACAAGATGTCTCTGCTATTCAAGATGGCCAGTTTTCAAATGCACGCAAAGCCACATATTTTTGAAATTATTTCTGAATAGAGAGAGCAGACATACTTCAAATAATTCCTCTCCCTTTACAGGCAGAAAGTTTTTTAGAATAGATACTAATACGCAGTTTGTTTGTTCTACAGCAGAAGCCACCACTGAAATTCACAGCCTTTCCCTGACCTGTAGCAACATTGAATTTAGCTCTTATACTTGACCTTGTCCTTGCAGTCAGATCCACCCACCTCCTTTCTTTCAATATATGAAACAATAAAATATACTGGTGCAGAAGAAACAAAAATTACTTTTGTAACCAATACACTAATATAGCCTTGCCTGGAATAACTCATCCTGCTTTTTGATGCTTGTGGAAGTCAGTTTATGGCTTGTACTGCCATCCTTAAAATGGCATAGCTATAAAGTGCTACTACTAGTGATGAAATTAAGTCCTTCTAATTAAGTCCTCCTGAGTCAGTATGAGTAATCTGCAGAACCTCAATTTACAAGATCTCACCATTAAGGCAGAAGAGTTGTCACTCCACCACTTTGGAAATATTACAAGGCTATAACCTGCCAAGAATAAACCACTAAGGAGTAGAGACTAATACACAAAGATTGAAAGATGCATTTCTTGCACTTTGTTAACAGAGTGCATAAAGAATCAGTGTTTAGTTCACATGTCATTTGTAGAGGGGCAATTACAGTTCTTGTTCCTAGTTCCTCTAGGAGTTGTCAAACATGAGACTCTTCTTCACTGCAAGGTAAAGCAAGCCTTACCATCTGTCAACCTGTACTAGCTTCTTTCCATTCCACTTCAGTGTGTTTTTTCTATGCTGCTGATTTACACTGATTTTTTTCTGCTGCTACTGCTTTTTACCTCATTAGCACAAGAGTTAAATCAGTCTCAGTCAAGGTATGTTGGTGATCCTTGTGGGTCCCTTCAAACTTAGCAGATTCTGTGGTTCTGTGATATTAAAAATTATCCTTTTTACTTTTGCTTTATATACTAAGAACTATATTGACCTTGGAACTTCAGGAAATGTGTGAGAAGTTCTTGCTGACTTAAAACATAAACTGGAGAGGAATTTCCATCATGTTTCAGAGAAATGTTCCAGTCAAGTTATTTGGAATTTGCTCTAATTCTACTTTTAAGGTTCCTGTATGTTTGAACAAATATACTAGCTGACCATACAGAAATACCCTGTCTGTAAGAGTGAAATTTTGCTGGGAAAACTGTGTTCCCTCAATGGTTCCTGGATTATTTAAATTGAAAATCTTGATTGACCTCAGAGGTCCCTAAGGAAATTAACATTTAATAACATTACCAAGATTTGTAATGAACTATTTAATTCCAGAACCCTAATTTGAGATTTTATAAATAAAATACTTTTTCCTCTCAGACCAAATAATCTGTTCTTCAGTAGCAGAGACATGAAGATTGGTTAGGTAAGCATATAAGAGGGAGAAAAAAAGAAATGGAAAAAAAGTTTCTATTGAACATATGCTCAGAATAGAACTACAAAACAAGATCTTTGTTCTAGGTTCCCCAAGCTACTTGGAAAACAAGGGAGGAAGTTGACAGCTTAATTTTTCATACATTGGCCTCAATTCTCATCATACTGTAAGAAAAGGGAAGCTTTGTGCCACTTTTCCCTATGCAGCCAATTGAAATGTTCCTGAAAAGGGACATAAATGAATGTGCAAATCCCTCTGCTACTGAAAGAAACCACTGGCCAGTCATGCCAGGAAGGGTTAAGAAAGCTTTTGGCACAGCCTCTTCCTCCAGTTTCTTCACTGTGAGCAAGTAAGGACCTTTAAAATACCAGTATCCTTCAGCAAATTAAGTAAACCAGTACTTTTTCCAAAATGTTGTTTACGATAATGTTCTACCTACAGTTTCAGTGAAAAACTTGCTTCCCTCCTGTTGTCCATGGTGACTCAGATACTTCAGGGTTATCTTCTGAAATCTCCTAGAGGCATTTTCCTGTTGAAGTCAAAGAAAATATAGTTCACTGAGAATTCAGCAGAGAGACAGCATCTGGTCTTGAAACATGAGAATTCTTGATACCAGAGGAAGTTATTTTAACTTGGCTTGATTTTGTTTTTTAAATATATTTCCACCATGAACTTTTTTGCGCTTGAGTACACGTATAGATATTTGTGTGTTTGTACATGCATAGAGACCTGTTTTCCCTATGTGGTTTGATTTAATTGTAAGACGTGGGAAAATAAAGATAATTAAATTACCATTCAAGGTTTTTAATCATTTTTAAATTCTGATACTGCATAGAGTCATCCATATAAAACCCTACCAGTGAGTTATTCACATGATGCACACAACAATGTTTTGGTTTATTCTATTTATAACAAGATTTGCAAAGACCAGAAAATATAAAAGAAACAATACAATAGAAATTGGAATTTTTTTTCCAAGGGGATTGCCATATATTTGTACCCATCAACTATACACAGAAATTGGAATGAATTATGTTAATAGTTGCCTTTGCAGGTCACAATGTGAATATTTAAGTGAGTTATTATTGTCACTCTCCTGATTTAAACTGACAATTAGTTTCCTAACAAACCATTAAACATTTATCAACCAACAGAAATACAACAGTTATTATGCACAGCAGTTAATCTTCTACTGGATGGCTTGGAACAACACTTTTGAACTTATAATTATTATTTTTCTGTACTTGAAGAGTAAAATAAATAAAACCATGTAGGGTTTAAAACAAGGTATTATTACAAAGGATTCTGTTACAGGGAAATTATTGACAGAAGTATTATGGAAAAGTTTCAATCTCATTCATGCACCCATTCAGTCAAACTGACCCTCTGTATTTCAATTTTTTTATCATCAGATGCTAAAGTTGTGCCATGTACTGACACTAAATTGAAATAAACGGCCTAGAAGTCCCAACTGTACAGGTAGATAATTGCTCATCAGTGTCATGAACAAACTACTTCATACAGGGTGAGTGACTTCAAAATACTGAATCCCCATCTGGTGAGACCTAATGAGCAATGGAAGGGTTTGAATGTAATGAAGCAAGTCCCTTTTTGGCAGATGTTACTTGACAGCTGCATTTTGGGATCCTAGCAGCACTCCTGCTGGCTCATATTAATATATTCTTGAAGATATCATGATTAAACTTGTGGAAAAGAGAGGATCCTTTTAAATTCAATGGGCTGTATTTTATGTCACTCCTCTTCTATCTAATCCACTTAGTAAATTTTGATTTCAAGAGACTGTTCAAGATTCATTGAACTGTTTTTTTCAAATGCTTTAACTCATGCTTTAGCTCACATGCTGCAGGCTGAATCCCTGCAGAAAAATAAAATTGACCTAACAGGCATGTCAAGGTGTTTGTTTTTATTTTTTCTGCAACAGCAAGAGGGAAGAAACATTATTCTGGGTCACTGATCTTCACATGCATCTTGTGGCATACACATGCCACACACGGTCCCCAGTGGGCTCCACAAAGCTGTATTCTCTCTATATCCTGTTCAGCAGATCTTCACTCTTCCAGGGGGAAAAAATCCTGACACTGCTACCTGAATTGCACACATAGAACCAACACATACAGAAAAAAAAGTCAATATTAATAGTTTTGCTTGTTATAAAATTAATATCAGATGAATACTAAGTTCCTAGCTTGACCTAAACTCTTAGAGAAGCTAAAGTGGAATCTAAGATAGAGGCAGTCTAAGCTGTAAGACTTCTAGAAGGGTTAGCCTTGGTGGTAATGACAAAAGCAAAAGGAAGTGGAGGCCTGGAACATTCAGAGGCTGTACTATTTCCTGTTTAAAAAAAGCAGAACTTTATATTCACTTGGCGTAACTGTGGTGTTAACTCATTCTGCACCTGTTGCAAGGATTATTGGTGTAAAAACCAATGCAAATTCAAGAATTCTTGATGGGAGGAATCACTCAAATGTTTCCAGGTCTCTCATACCCACATACCTTTTCCTTATAGTGGAATTTGCCAGCTATCTTTATATATTACAGCTAAAGGACTTTTTTCTTTCTAGAAGAGGCATTTATTTTTGTTTTAGGAACCTTACATAATTCTTCCTCCTACTGATTGTCTTTGAGCAGCTCTATTCTATTCTTTCTTCATACTACCGGGTCTTCAAGGACCTGTTTTTTTTCTATCCATTTACACAATAACCTATGGAATTGCAGTTATCTGCTTCTCTAAGAATTTTCAAAATTGTTTTACACATATTCTGAATGAGATTATTCATTTTTTTTACTTTTTATACAGAGCAGTTTTGTGTTTCACTGCAATGCAAGACTCACAGAACTAGCAAAATAAATATTAGCTTTGCAAGCTTTAATAGTAGTGACACTCCTGGATGTGGATGTGGCACCTGGGGATATGGTTTAGTGGTGAACACAGTCGTGCTTTGTTTATGGCTTGGAGTCAATAATCTTAAAGGTCTTTTTCAACCTGAATGAGTCTATGATTCCATTAGATACTGGGAAAGTGAATTAGTAAACCAAAGCCTCAACATGCTGGTCTGCATAAATGCATCATTTACATGCTATTATATTAATTAAAACAAAGGCATCAAACTGTGTAAGAGGAGGTTGACGTTAGATATTAGGAAGAAGTACTTCACCCAGACAGTGATTGGGCACTGAAACAGGTTTCCCTGGGAAGTGGTCACATATTAATATCAACAAGTTCATGGAAGTTCTCTTGAGCAGTTCAGTATATTTTCATCTTTATAAAAATCAAAAAGTCAAAAAATGCACCTGGAGTGTTCAGGCAGAAATGATTATGCTAAGGCTAAGTCATGGTAAGTTATCATCCTCTCCATGGGCAGTTATCCTTTTTTTTTTAGATGCAGTTGTCTAGATATATCAGAATGTTTTTGATGATTCCTTGATTAATGGTCAACAGGGAGCAGAAAGAGGGCCAGTGTGTGCACTTCCCCAACCTAGAACATGGCCAGGAACACCAACTTCAGAAAGCCACAAAAAAAAAAAAAAAAAACAAAAAAAAAAAAACAAAAACAAAAAAAAACAAAAAAAAAAAAAAAAAAAAAAAAAAAAAAAAAACACTCAAGAGCCCTGGCAGAGGACAACACAAACTAAAAGAATAAGCAAAGCCTCTCCTAAAAGCTAATGGTCCAGTTTCCCACAAGGAAAATTCACTTACTACTCACTGATGTGCAGGTGGACAGAGACATCTCACACTGCACCATTTAGAAGCACTAAGTTTACATCCTTCCTCAGCTTCTCTGAGCACAGATATCACCAGTTGCTGCCTTTGTTCAGACAAGAGGAGATTGCTAATTAGTCTTACAACTCTTTTCATGAAAATCTGCAAATGGTGCCAAAAGCCCCAAGCCAGGTAGTATCATATAACAAAGAAAAAATCCTTCAGAGGAGAAATGCTTTCTTATAGCCACCTAGAGATGGAAAAAAAAAAAAGAATTGAGAACTATTCTGGATTTTATACCTGCCAATATCTCCTTTAGAAAAAAGGGAAAATAAAAAACGCATTTTTAATGTACGACCTCACTTTTTCTGTCCCTAACTATCTGCAAGATGAAACAATGGCTCAAGTGGAAAGAACTGATGCTTTATTGCATTTCTTTTCGGATACCATCCTTTACTTAGACAACCATTTGCCTCTTAATCTATCAAGGAAATTCCAATGAGAACATTCAGTTCCTTTATTTTATTCCAGCACCTTCATAACAATACATATGAATCATAGTGCTCATTACATTGCAGCCTTGCAACTTTGAGTCCATTTTTTTCACTTTATTTTCATCGTGAGTCTACAAGGAAGTATTCTCTAAATGCTGTCTCACAAATTAATAGCTACCAGAGACCTGCTTTGTTTCTATGGCTTTTTCTCTTCAGACTTCAGCTTTCTGCTTTTTGAAGTGTTTTATGAGAAGCATCATTTAACATTAAAATTCAACATATCCTTGTTAATTCTGACTCAGGGTATATTAAATTCAGTGCACATTTCTACCAGTGGGAATGTGTTTTAGGCCCACTCATTACTCTTTGAGGCAATTATGAGTTTTTAAGACATTATAATCATGAATTCAAAAAAACTTTACAGGTTTTGTAGTCCATTGAAACATTCCTGCTGATCTCCATCTGTTCTAAAGATAATGAATACACGTTTCATTCAAGCACTCTGCTATATCAGCATGATATCTTTTTGCCTAAGCAGATTTTATCTTGGATTTCTGGAGAGACACAGTTTGGTTTGGAGTTTTTTGGTTAAGGAAAAGGGAGAACAATGGCTCTTGCCCCAAAGTTTATCTGTTGCTTGCTTTTTTTTTTCCAAGCCAAGAGTCTACTCAATAAAAAATCAGAAAACCCCAAACTCAGGTTGTGTTGGCACCCTCAGTGTCAGAACTACTGTGGCGAAAGCTTAAATGACCTATGGATGACAGTCACTTATAAATCAACTTCATTGCCTGCAGTCCTCATTTCAAACCAAAGCAGTCTCAGTCGCTCCAGCCCTGCTGGATTCACCAGATCAGGTGGAGCATCGTGTCAGGGCAGTTCTTGCCACCCCCAAACTGCTGTGATCATCAAGCCCTGCTGGACTGCCTGCAGGTCATTTCGGAGCCTCATTGAATTTCTCCTCATGTGACTGCTGGACCAGGCAGTAGCAGAGCACCAGTGGCTCTGCACAATCTAGCTCAGGTCAGGCACAACAGATGCTGCACTAGACCAGGCTGGATAAGCCCCCATTGGCTTCATGTAGGGTCACTTGGATATGGCTGCATCCCTTTGGCCAGCACCTGTGAAATGGAGTATTGCCTAAAGTTGGTGAGAAGCCTAAAGCTGCAGCAGGACAGGCATCGGTCATGCACAAGGGTTGGCATTGTTTTGCAGTGCTGTCCTGTAGAGAACATTTGTCTCATGGGGTTGCTCTTCTGACAGTAGGAAACAGGGCATGAATAACAGAACACTTCTGCAGCAGATGCAAGTTTCTGCACTCTCCATGACCTCCATCCTCAGTTATTGTGTAATTTAAGATGTTCTTTGGGAGATTATCTGAAGAAGATGACACACTTGAACTATTACAGATCAGAAACAAGAATATATTCCATAGGGAAATGTTTCCAGAAAAATAGACTGCTTTGTTAGCTGTTCTTTCTACTTTATGCCAGCCACGCAAAAACAGACGTATTCAGTTCTCCTCCCACAATTAGTAGAAGGTACATCGCTACCAAAAAGTATGTTACAACCCTGAATTTCAAAGTTCTCAAAGAAAGGCACATAGCCTGTCTCACTGCTGCCTAAATTAAGATAAAATATCTTGTTCAGCCCTGTGAAAAGAAAAAAACATGAGTGGCAGAGAGAGAACTTTTTTGAGATGCAGGATGAAGTGCTCTATCCACTGAACCATGCCACATGCATCAACTTGCTTTATTTCTGATACACTTGACCACTCAACTGTTTCTGGTTTGTCATTTCCTTAGGAGGCAAACAGAAATGAAGGGAAGAAAACAGCTGAGGCATAAAGCAGGCAGTAGCAATATAAAACTCAGGGTTAGCTGTGCTCTGAGAAGAAAGGTTAAGTAAGGAAAGAAAGCAAATACTGGATGGACATAAAGGAAACATTTTTGCTGTAACATCTCTGGCTGTACACAGAATACATTAGCCTGGCCAAAGCTCAGGGCTTATGCCATTAGTTTGCCTTCAGAAACTGAAATAACAATGTATTTTTGGGACATTAAGGAAAAACACATGACCTAACATCCCACTGTTAATTGTTAACAAATGCCTTCCACCTGTGCTGTCCTGATAAAAAGCTCTGCCATTTCCTACCGTCTCAACACTTGCGTGTCAATTCAGAAAGCTGACAAGCAAGTGTTACTGGGCTCCTGGAAGCATTCATTCATGCATAAATAAGTGTATCTTTAGAGAAGAGGCTCCTGCTTTCTCTGCTTGAATAGAGGAATATGGGAATTACCTGTGAAGATAACAGGAATACAAGATCAGCTCTAAATTTGCCAAGTATTCTCACCATGGTGACTGCGTAAATTTATTACAAGTTTCAGTAGTATCTTAATCCTTCAAGTAGCACTTAATTTAATATCCTGATTCATTACCTGAAACAAGCAGGAGAAGGCAGTTTTTAAAGAAATACAACTCACAGATGGTAGTAAAAATGACAGTCTCAGTAGATTTTTCATGTCCTGGCCTCATAATTTGATTTTTAAAAAGGACTAAAGAGACTTGAAATTTAAATAAATCAAGAGAAATACTGCAGAGACCATGAACATTTTGGTGGTCACTTAACAACCCAAACAATCCAACCAAACAAAGAAAAATAACCATAAGAACAGAGAAAATAAAATTCTATGCCCCATAACTTTATTCCCGCTTTTCATTCATAGTAAAAAAAGTCTTGACCAAGTTAAATTGAAATACACTGTTTCATTTATCTAATGAAGCTGTTACTTTGGGTTTTGTTTTCACACACACAAAAAAACCCAAAAAACACAAAACCAAAAAGAAAACCAAAACAAACAAGCAAACAACCCCAAAAAAAACTCAAGAAAACAAAAAACCCCCAAACCACCAAAACAATAGCAAGAAAAAACCCCAAAACCTTGATATGTAGTTTTGATGCAGTAAAGAACATATGCACAGGCTTCATTTCATATTAAGAATTCTTTTCCTAGATCAACAAATCTTAAAGTAAAAACCCAAAAACTGAAAGTGATAATTTGTAGTTGAACAATATATCAGGAAGGAAAAGTAAAAAAAAAAATACCAGCAGTAGAATTAACATAATTTTTTAAAATGGGGTTCAGATTCTTTACTCTAGGCTTATTTTCAAACTACTTTGCATTGCGAATATTTCTGAATAAAGATAAAAAGAAGAAGCTTGAACAGAGTTTTGGCAAAGTATGATCATAACTTTTGACTTAGTAGGAATTTTTGCAGTTGTCACACTTGCTAAGGACCAGACATGCAGCAGATAGAGTTCCACTGACCATTTAAAAAAGCAAAATACAAGTTAGAAATCTCACCTGGGGGTTTTCTTGCTGCAAGGCTTATAGTAGCTACAACATCATTTATTTGTCCCAGAAATATCAAGGTGCCCATGATGATGATGATGATGATGATTTTCTAATATTCCCTATTATGTGACCACATTCATGCCCAAATTATCATTTATTTAGTGATGCCTAAAGTATTTTCTTGATTATAAATAAAAAACTGAGAACATGATTCATATATGCTTTTACATATATATCTGGCAATCTCAAAAACTGGAAAACCAGTCAAGTCATCCAAAATATGTTCATCAACAGTCAGATAATTTAAATCAAATTTAAATCCTACAATTTACTCTTATTTTTTGATGCCTAAGGTTAACAAGTCCACTAGTAAGGTGGAGTAGGGAATCAGAACTGATCCAGGTACAGTAATTTTTAAATGGGTCACAAGTCATTAACTACTTTTACAGAAGATAAGCCATGAACTGACACACACGGATCACAGAAAAAAAAAACCAAACCAAAACAACACCTTCCTCTGAAATGGAAAGAGATTATCTCAACTGTCTCTTCCAGGCATACTTCCCTGCATTTGGAGGAATATTTTGTTATCTCTTTAATTCCTAGGAAAGTGTTTGCTCTCTAAACCAGGATATAGGGCACTATAAAACACAGTTGCCTTAGCTCATGAAAATGTGTTTCATTGTAAATGCTCTGCCAAAGAATACAAAACCTGGACTTCAGAGTAATTAGACACATCACAGGTGACACACTTGGCTCTGAGACGGGGAAAATGACATTTATTCAACACATGAATAAACAAACTGTAGGCAAACTCGTTCATTCACATGCATTTCCTGCAGAAAGGCTGAAAGGCGCTTTTTTTTTTTTTTCTTCTTTTTTGGTACCACTTTGCAAAAGCTTGGATTGCAGCATAGGAAGACAAAATAAAACAGAAATAAATATTACACTCAAAAATGAGTATCTTGGCTAAACCCGCACAGCCACTTGTAGACTCTAGTGGTTTAGGAATGGTGCTCCCCAGTGCAGAGTTCCAGCAGAAACCACTCCAAACCAGGCACCACTCTCTCACTCCTCCCTACCTCTCCCTCTTTCCTGCAGATGGATGGAGAGGAGAATTGGAGACAAAAAAGCTGAAGATCATGGGTTGAGATACAAACAGTTTACTGGAAACATCAATGAGATAAAAAAGCAAACAGCAACGGCAGCAGTATTAATAAAAAAAGTGTACAAGAGAGAGACAAGCAATTCACATTCAAATGGTCATGGTGGAGACTGAGCACACTGTCACCACACTACCCCTAGCCTGGGAGAGATCCCTTCCCCCTGCCCCCACAAAGTGAAGTGGGGTGAATAGAATAGACTCTTCAGCCAAATGCAAAAAATGGCCACTCTAGCACTCTGCAAAAATGAACCTTGTCCTGGCCAGGACCAGGACATAAACACAGGGCACGGGGTATGCCTGAAGGACAGAAAATGGCATAAAAAGAGTTTCATCACCTTGATAACTTCTTGTTTATTTCTGACAGTCCCGCTTGAAAGAGAGCAGTCACAAAAACATTGCTGCTGAAAAATTTCACACAGGTTTGAAGTCTTGAGCTCAAAACCGCCCCACGCAGGAACACATACCCTTCAACAGCAATCTAGAGAGAAAAACAAAAACATCCTCTAGCTTTCCGAACATTTCTGACCCTGTCAAAGAAAAGAAACAAGTTTTCAATCCTGTGACTTAGGAAAGCAACATTGTTGTCATCGGGGAAAGAAGCTCCTTCTCTGCTACGAGAAAAGCAGAACACAAATCTTGCTCTGCAGGGAGCAGCCGGATGGTAACCAAAAGATTCGTAGGAAGGAAACGGCTCCCTCTTGACCTCTGAAGCAACAGGGATCAGAGAACATCCCTTAGACATATATTTTCTCATCAACAGAACTCAAACTGCAAACAACAATTGTTTCCTAAGCTCTACTTTATCCTCATATAACCCCAGTAGTCTGTGTAGTGTGTCCTGCTGTCTCAAATGTTCATACTACAGGTGTTTTGTGATCAGTACACATGGGAGCAAGAAAAACAGAAAAACATGGCTTGGAGTGCCTCCATTGCCTCCCCACACACCACCCCACGAAAAGAAGAGGAAACTAAACCTCTGCTCAGTATAGTTCCACTTAGTTCCCCAGATACATTTGCTGTTGTTCAAACCACACAGCTCTGGCCTGGCTGAAGGGATCCCTAGCAGCCATGTTCACCTTGCCTAGGATAATTCCTGAACTCCTTGGTAAGGGGAGCTGGCAACGTAGGTCTCAGACTGAACATCACTTTACAGAGCCCAGGAGCCCACAGCTTCCTGAGATCTGGCATTAGGATCTGAAATGCCACCATTGTCTATCCTGGGTTGAGACTGCTATGTTCATATAATATACTGAGAAGAGTGGTAGCTTGGATAAGAAAAGCCTCATGAAGGTGCTTGTGTGAATCTAAAATGTGCAGAAGAGACAACAGTATACAAAATTTAAAACTTGGATTGCCACCATACACGTTGTCAGAAGCTGACATTGCCACATACTTGAAAAGAAAGACATGGAGCAAAGCTCAGGCCTCTGAATAAGCTCCTTTGGGTTTTGAGGGCTTGATTTTGCTGTTTTGGATTTTTTTGTTGGGTTGGGGTTTTTTGTTTGTTTGTTGGGTTTGTTTTGGTGGGGTTTTTTTTTGGGGGGGGTGTTTTTTGTTTGTTTGTTTGTTTTGTTTTTTGGTTTTGGTTTTGGTTTTGGTTTTATTGGGGGGGGAGGGGGAGTTGGGGGGGCAGTATTAGGGAATCAGACTCAGTATTTTATTTGCAGACATACAGCTACAATGGAGAAATCTCATGGTTAGAAACAGAAGCTTAAAACCCTAAATTTTATTTTTCTTTAATATAACTAATGATTATTCAGTAGAAGCAGATCTGGAAACCTCTTGGGTTTATAAAATACTGCAAAAAAAAAGCAACAAAACCCAAACCCAAAAGAGTATTAAAGTAACTGCAACAAAAACCTTTATTACATTTGCTTAACCTCAGAAGTGGCCACTACTTCCCTTACACAAATGGAAAGGAGCACAAACTGCAGAGGGAAAGTTCATTAAGGGAGGCACTGGGCTAACCTTGACAGACAGGCAGGTGGTGGCTGCAGACAGCCCTCTGATCCACAGCTCATCAGGATCCATCTTTGAATTTAAGGACTCACACAACTCAAAAATGGCATGTACAAGATTAGGGGGCTTCAGATCCATCCTTGTCTGTTTACAGCTCCAACAAAGAAACTGTGCAGAATCCCTGCCCAACTATATACAGCTTTAAATCACTGCAAACAAGAGACATCTCAGGAAAACATTTTAAGACAGTTGATTTCTCATTTTAGTTTGCACAAGTCTTTTTTGCCAAGCTTGTTAACAGGGTATCCTGTGAATGATAAAGGGAGACTGCATGGGAGTCATGACTGTTTATGGGAAGGTTAATAATGGAACTGATCATGTCATCACTGACATTTTTCCTGTCTTTATTCATTTAACATATGGGAAGAAAGCCAAGGACAGAAAATTAAATAGAAAAGGAATAGCTGAGCTCCTTCCTCCATTGTACTTAGATGAGCTGAATAATACAGTCATTCACTGTGAAGCAGGGCAAAAAGTCAACAAATGCTAATGAGTCTCCATAGGTTTTATAACATTCAATTCTCTATAGTCTTTACTGGTGTCTCTTCTGAAGCCTCATGCTAGCAGTAAAGAGAGAAAACAGCAGTTTGAAGCAGTAATAGAGGTTGGAGCCTGCTGTGTTGAACTTCTCAAATTGCTGGGAATGAGAGAACTTTAGTACAAAATCTAAATCTCTATTTCAAGTTGCATTTCAAATGCCACTGAGCTGCTGCATGGATTGAGTGGACAGAACAAGAATGCTTCATCTCCATGATTATTTCCTCAAAGGCCTTTGAGCCACTCTGTGGAGTATAGCTGAACATTTTCCACCTATGGGCAAAACTGAGTACATAAATAAGAGTACAGCGAACAAACACTGCCAACAGACTGTGTTTATGAATGTGCTTGCTCACAAGGACAAGAATGCTTCTTAGAGGAGAAATAAGCTACATTAAAATTGGAAGGGAACCTTAGACAATGTTCCCTGGTGTACGTGGATTACAGTTTCTTTAAAAATCCTAATCTTTTACCTGGTAATCTCAGGGAGGGGTGTAACCCTAATGGCCAAAGTCTACAGAGCACACCTGGGCCTGCCAGTGTGCAGCTGCAGGAGCACCTTTTTAGGATGGAATCCTTCACCTACTCCAAGACAGTCTGGTGTCTCCTAAAATTGTCCTCCCACCTGTTCTGCACCTGAGCAAAACAATGCTAATAAAGCAGCTGCTTAGAAAACAGGTTCTTAAGACACACAGTGACCTAAATTTCACCAGATGAGACCAACCATTTAAATCTTCAGGTCTAAACCTATATTTTAAATCTTCAGCAAGAACCCCACTTTCTGAAGAATGTCCATAGTCCTTGGTCCTTGCACTGCGGGCAAACTGCCATCCCGCGTTCTCTAGGTTCTCCAAAACCACTTGCTAGTCAAAATTCCTATTCAAGTTTCCTTTGGTAATCTGGGATTTGTAGACATAACTAGCAGACTCATTTCACAGCTGGAACAATTTAATTTTTTAAAAAGTGACACTAGTGGTCAGCCTACATGCATTAATTTTTCATCTCCCTGTATGCTCTGCCATAAGACAAAAGAAATATCTCTCCTCTGGGGAGAAGGGAGCAAAATAGCGTTTATCTACCTAATGCCTACTCTAATCTCCTTGCACATGCACAACTGTCCTCATGCCAATTTTTTTGTTTCAAAGTCTTATGGTGACTCAGCTGGACAGTGGGACAGGATAAATGAAGATATCTGATTTCTCTAGGGATTTCATTCCACATAAAGAGGCAAAGTTCAAATACTCCTGAGCATATGCTGAATGATAATACGTGCAGACCATGCAATTCAGCCTCATGGAGGTAGCTAGTCACATATTCCAAAAGCTATAAGACTATGTTTTAAAGGTGCTGTGCATATGCTAATAAGCTCAGCTGTTCCCTGCCCATTATAAGTTAATTCAAGGATCTATGCTGTGCTCTTGCTGAGCTGCAACATTTGGCTGATTAATGTTTTTTTCAGTATGAACTAGCAGGAATAATTTCCTGTTTCTTTAGGCAGCAAGTCTACCTCTGCTACCAAGACATCTGTAAGCATTTCATCTCAGGGAGAGGATCCAGGCACTCTGCTCATCAAAGAGCGCTGTTAGATCATGTCCTCAAGGTCCCACTTACCAGATCAGGTTAAAATTCAAGCTGTCCCAATGTTACTACATCCAGACTTTTGTTAATGCTACCTTGAGAAGGAAAAAGGAAAAAAATGAAAAAAAAATTGTAATTTATGTTACGTAACCACCCCTTAGCTCCATTTCTGAAACAGCAGAGATGAATACTGATCACAACTTCCTAGCAACTGTTCTACTTTGAGCAGAGGAAAAGCAATCCTTCCAGTGGCAGTTACCTAAACACTCTGTTGTGGTCCAGGCTTTCAGGGCTCCAGTTTTAGTGTAGCAGGTTATGGACCCCACGTACAAAACTTCAAGCAACTATTGGTGAGACACTGCCCTGCAGGATCTGAGTCATCCAATACACAGAGCTAGGATTTCCAGTTTCCCACCGTTTTTCAGCTTTCCTCCTCAACTTTAATTTCATTGGCTGTCTACACAAGCTCTCCAACTCCTCAGTCTGATTTCAATACAAGGATTCAACAAGAATTCAAATAGACACAGTATGTTTTTACCTCAGACCACTGTCTCCTGTGTGATTATCTACTCTCTTGAAAGGAAACCCAGCACAGTCTCAAAAATCCTTTGTTGAAAAAGAAAAATCCAAGAGAGTAGGAAGAAATATGGTATTATACATAAAGCTCAGAGGGGAAAAATAGAACACATAAAAATATGACAAAAAAATTTAAAAAATTATGTCCGAAAACATACTGCAGTACATTCTGTTCTTCATATGGTAGCATCAGAAAGTTAGAAGCATACCACTAAAACTGCATAAACTCCTGGTTTATAGAATTTACCTTGCTTTAATTTTGGCAATAAACTCTAGTACTAACAATTATTACGAAATAAAAGAAAAAAAAAAAAAAAAAAAAAAAAAAAAAAAAAACAAAACCCTGTAGATTGAAAGCATTTCAAAATTAAAGGGAAACCTGTTTTTTATTTGTTGGAGGGTGTTGGCAAGAGAATTTAGCATTAATGAACAAAACTGCTTTGCATTAGACAGCACATTTTTGCTACAAACAGAAATTAGAGCATTTGTTTCTAGTGTAGAAATCTATCCTATCAATTTTTCCTCAGGCTTTGTTTTCTCACTCCTCAGGGTGTCTGGCTGTTGGGAAAGAAAAAGCATTGATTTAAGACTCAGTTCTGCAACACTGTTAATTGTGTGAGTGTATCCTACCCACAAGTCATCCCTGTGAAGCAAATGGAAATGCTTGCATGCATAGGAATTAGAGCTGGCTGGAATTTTCTTTTTTCCTTCTCTTCTCTTCTCTTCTCTTCTCTTCTCTTCTCTTCTCTTCTCTTCTCTTCTCTTCTCTTCTCTTCTCTTCTCTTCTCTTCTCTTCTCTTCTCTTCTCTTCTCTTCTCTTCTCTTCTCTTCTCTTCTCTTCTCTTCTCTTCTCTTCTCTTCTCTCTTCCTTCCTTTCCCCAGAAACAATTTTTTGCACAGGTACTGCAACTTTTGACAAAGTATATGAGCTTGGCTTGTATCTGCTTCTTTCACAGACTTGGAAAGGGATTTTCCATGCAGATCTTTCACACAGAAGCTTGGGGTCAGAAGACAGCTTTTGTATTACACTCACACAATGCACACAGTCCAGGCAAGGTTTCCTCCTGGGGCTAACATTGCTGCCCTGAAAAAACTAGTTACATACCATTTCAGTAGGGTCAAGAATAGGAAATTTGCTATGACAAGAAGTTCTGCTTGCTCCAAAAATAAAATTTTAAGTTATGGTGAAGAGTAAAATACATCCATTCCTGCTGTGGTTATTCTGTTGAAACAGCACCTGCAATATGTTTTTCCATGCCTGTGTGGCAGGCACAAAACACAGGCCACCACTCTTCAGCAGCAGGTTCTTCAGTGGCTGACACACTTTCCCACTGACAAACTCAACTCCGTAAATTCCTTTTCCTTGGTTTGAAGGATGGTGACATTTAGTATTTGACTCTAATCATATAAACAGACATTTGTTTTTCTGTTTGCCACTAAACTGCTTGGGACTGAACCTCCCTTTTACCTGCAAAAACAGCTTTGTGCATAATCAACACAGAGAGATTCTATAAAACAGTAACTGTAATTGTGAATCAGAGAAAAATTCAACTTCATTGTGCACCACCATGTGCTGTGAGATAACTTTATTGTTGCCCTTACTTATTGTGTACTGGTCCAAATCATTCCCAGTTTGAGATGTAGTACAACATTGAAAAAAAAGGTGTAACCTAATTTATTCAAACATGTTTGCAGGTTCAGCCACAGAACTAAGAGCACACCAGAGGCCCATAATCTTTCTCTGCTGCTCCAGCAAATCTTGCAGGCTGAGCTGATCCAAGTCTTGCAGCTGTGTCCAAGACACTGTCCAAGCTAGATTAAAAATAGGAAAGTTCCAGTATTGTGCTAAGTCCTGCATGTGTGCACATATACATGTATGTTCATGTACAGACCAATAACATGGCTTTGGGGTTTTTTCTTGAATTACCAACCCATGCAGGAAGCTAAATTTTAGTACAATTGGGATTTTCTGTAGATATGCTCATCTTTCAATATTTTCTGTGGTTTAACTCATTAAATATAAAAGGTCTCTTTGCAACCTGATTAAATCAAGACCTTCTATAAGTACAGATCCTTTGTGGAAAAAAACCATTAAGGATTACCCTGCTGCTCCTTTTAGAAGTCAATTCACTGTTCAGTGTTATGTTAGAGATATGTGAGTGGTTTTAGAAGCAAAGTACATTTCTATAGGCCTGGCACACGGTGATAAACTGAGTCCTGTTTAAGAAGAAACACAACTTCATCAGCAAGGACTTGGATCAATGCAAGTACAATCAATCCCTTGACAGGGGAAACAGAGGGTTGTTATGACCATCACATGCATGTACTTCAAACAGACGAGGTTTCCTATCGACATCTGTTGTAGAGGTAAAGGATTGGTCTAATTAAAGCAGGGGACCTGGGAGAGATCTATTCAAGTCTCCTCATCTGGGATAGATTTGCTGTGGGACTCGACCTATGGCAAAGTCCTGTGCTTAAGATTCCCATTTATAGAAAGTGGAAAAGTAGCTTTTTCATTTCTTTCAGGGATTTTGTGCAGATAAATACATGGTACTTACAAGCACCACGTAAGAATGTAAAACTGAATCTGAACAACAGCCTCAGGAAGATGAGAATGATACTTATTCTTTTAAAACAAGGATATTAAACCAGTCAAGCAGAAGTATATCATTAAACTATTCTTCTTCCCAAGGTTGTAAGTAAGCTCATTCCCCTGAAGGTGACTTGCCAGGAATATATGCATTTTCTGTAAGATACTGATCTCCATTTGCAGTTTTTTAAATATTACTGGGAATAGAATTAAGGTATTTATGCCTACAAATGTGTTATTCTCAATGGCTACACACAGAATCAACTACCTGTCAGATTTCCCCACCTTGCACCAAGATGAAATAAGGTAAGAGGAATGGAATTTTTCTTCCCTAATCTAATAGCACAGACATTTAAATCTGAGCTAGTCACCCCAGGCTCCCTCTCAAGTTCATGTTGTGAATACATTCCTTCTAGCAGGCGATTCGTCTCATCCTAAAGCAGACAGCTAAAAATAGGTTGGGCTTTTACTTCTGTCAACTGCAGCAGCAGGTTAACATGAGAAGCTTACCTAAAAAGGTCTATGCAGTGTCCCACCATGTATCAATTTTGTTGTGTAGGCTTTTTCTCATTTCTCTTGCATGTGTTTAGAAAGCCTTTTAGCATAGTCTGAAATAACAGTTTCACAAAATATAGCATGTTTAGAAAGAGTGTTAAATGAGTATTGTATCTTTTACATCCTATGAGATGAGCACTTGCCCTGCAAATTATTTGCACTAAAATTTTCTGGAGCTTGAATTTGTCATATACAGCTAGGTAAAGAACAGAGGAAGTTAAAACCCCCACTGGTCCTCCTAAAATAATAGATGTTCCTGTTTCCACAAAAATGTGGATTTCCTAAAGCCAGACTATATAAACTATGGGAGAAGAAAAGTGTCTGTCAACCCAAAATGATTTTTTGAAATAAACATTCTTTTTCTAAGTTCCTTAAATATATTTCTATGATTTCTCTTCAGAGGGCTTATATCTGTATATCTTGCACCTTATGTGCAGTAGGAAGGTTTCTTCACCCCTCTGCAAGGAAAAGCACAGCTTGCCTACTGGATCAATCCCACACAGGATTCCAAATCTTACTCAAAAATTTCAGAAGCAGCAAGAGGATATCTACACAGGAATAAAGCTCTGTCATTAGTAATTAAGAGTAAGGTACATTGTGATAGTTTAAAGAAAATAACAATGCATATATTTTGCCCATGAACACTGGGATTTAAGGCAGCATTTGTGCCTTAAAAATAGAACAGCTTCCAGAACTTCAGATAAATTTTCCTAATTTGATTTCAGTGATCAATAATGTGTTCAGTAGAGGCGTCTTGGGAAGAACTACTAAATGAGCAGTCACATTCACCAGATATACTCCCTTATTAAGTGGTTACTTTAGAAAACATTGCTTCTGAAATGAGAGATGAGTAAAATTACATTAAAACGATTGCCTTTAATACACCAAAGAGGACCTTAAAATGAAATGAAGAAGAAAGATATTGTATGATTTTGTGGCTTTTTCACACAGCACTAATACAAGAAAGAAAACAGAATTGTAATTTCAGAGGAGAAGTACAGATCTTCTTGTTGCTTTTATGGTATCAAAAGAATGAAAAAAAAAAGTGTTTCTAAACAATTTCAGAAAAGAAGAGAGAAAGAGAATTGATCTGTTTTTTATTATTCTTGTTAAATGTCCAATTTATCCTTTTACTGTCAAACCTCTTCAATTGTTCAAGAGATCTTAGGGACCTGTGAGCTTCCAAAAGAAAGCAATGCCACATCCTGTACTTATAAGCAGCATTAAAAAGACCACTATCACCATTTTTAATAGCCAGATGAAAACAGCTGAGTTTTATCTCTGGAACTCAGGCTACGTCAGTAGGAGGGGGCCTGACGTATTCCTGACACCCTGGGCAGAGGAGGCATATAGAGATCATTCCCCATGCATCCCAGATGTGCTCTGCACTGCTTCCTGTACTGACTGCAGGTGCCCAGACACTGGCAGTTGGGAGCAGCAGAGGTGGCTTCTGTGAGGAGAGGCCAAGGCTGTCCCATGCCAGGCACAGCCATCTCCAGGAGACCTACTGCAGGGCACAGCTGAGCCCATCAACAACACTGCTGGCTCCTCTCTGGTGACATATTTCAGATGGCAAAAAATGCTGCACAGCATCTGTGAGACAGGAGCAAGAAAAACATGAGGAACAGCCCTGCAGATGCCAAGGCCTGAGAAGAAGGGAAGGGGGTCCTCCAGATCCCCCTGGAGCCCCTGCAGGGCCCACACTGGAGTCAATGGACATTCCTGACTGACTGCAGCTGGTGGACAGTTCACTCTGGAGCAGGGGAAAACTGGAAAGTAAAGAGCAGCTGAGGGGAGCTGTTATGAACTGAGCCCAAACCTGCTGCCTTTCTGTACTGCTGGCTGAGAGCTGATACCACAGGGAAATTTCAGTTCATTCCTCAAACTTTGACCATCACCATTCATTAATTTAGGATTTGGTCCTTTCAGTCTTGAGTAATAGGAGTAGTACTCATTCAAGTCCATGTACACAGGCTGTGGTAAGATAATAGAAACAATACTTTGGACAAATCCTGTACAACTGGCACAGAGCAGAGAGGCAAAATAGTGGCTCTACTCTACCACTAAAACTGCATCCAGGCCCCTAAGCTAAAAGAAATTACAAAGATCATTGCAGTCAAGGAACATTTTCCAGAGCTTAGGAACACACTGCTCACATATAATTTTTCTACAGTGCTAGAGAAGAGGCAATAGAGATGTCAGCTTGGGAGTCTTCTACCTTTTTTCCTCCACCAAAAAAGAATCTTGGAGCAGTCAGTGAGATGGGCTTGCTAGTGGCTCCACTGGAAAATCCATAACAGAATATTTTATTCTGAAAAGAGGTAATTTTAGCGGCAGTAAAACAAAAGCAACAGAAAAACCTATCTTCTTGAAAAGTCTGGTATTTTTATGGTGTGAAGCCACAGGAGGATGCAGCAAAGGATTTAGACATAGATATCTTTTTAAGAACCCAGTGTTCTGGTCCAGTATTTCACAAAAATTCAGTCTCAAAAACATGCACACACATACACAGGCCTTGTACATTTGTTGATCTCTAATTTCTTTTTCCTCTTGATAGAGCTTATAATAAATCAGAAAGGGTAACAAGCAGAATTACCACACAAGAGAAATGAACTGGAAAAATGGATAATAGTGTTTATGTTCATAATTTACATTCAATTTGCAGCTTCATTCAGAACTGCAGCCCAGCAGCCAGTTGCAGTCTATTCAAGTGATTCAAATAAAAGACTTTTACTGTTTTTGTTGAACAATCTTTTGCCTGTAAATAAATTTAATTTTGTTAAAACCTGTTGAATTTGCTCTAGGTAATCAATCATTTGTGGCACACTCATACAGGGAGATGCCCTGACAAGAAACTTTTATCAGAATTGGTAGGACAGCAGCATCAGTTCTGGCACTTCTCAACCTTGCAATTATGGAACAGACTTTTTCTGGAAAAACACCTTTCAAACTTAAATTTAATAAAACTGAAGAGGGAAAGAAAACAAAACTCAACACACACATCCACTCTCTTACAGAGAAAAAAAAAAAAAAAAGAATTTCTGGATGATTTCAACTAGCTTTCAAAATGCTCTTTGGTAATTTGTTATCAAGAAATGTGTAATACTCCTAAGTGTATACAGAACATTACCAAATAAATAGGTTTTCTGACAGCTTTTTCAGGCAAACAGATGAATTGATCTATGAAAAAACATAGTAAGTTATGTAGGATATTAAAAAACGAACAAAACATAATTTGTCATGAAGCTACATGTCAAGTTTTGATCTCAGCTGGTTCTAAAATGAAATAGTGTTTCTTCAAAAAGAGTCATGGGCAGCAAAAAGCCCGCAACTGTAAACCATGCTGCAGAGAGGGTTTGTCATAAATACCTGTGTTGCAGAAACAACACACAACTCACTGCTCACTAACTGACCAACCTTGAGAAACTTTTGTCATTTCCATTGCATTTTCTTGAGAAGTGATACTGAAAACTCTTTTGCCCCACACATTTCCTGATGATTTGCACAGCCAAGGCACAGAGGAGACAGAGTCAGATGTCCTTCACCCTCTGCAGTTCAACTACAGTATATTTCTGGAAAATCTGATTTTCAATTCTCTTAGGAATAAAAAAGCCAATACTGTCAATCAAAATTTCAGTTTGAGAAAGTATGAATTATTTCTAGCATTCCAATATAAAATCTTTAGTCAGTTTCACTTTTCATCTGAAAACATCTGTGGGAAAACCTTCCTCCCCTAACTGCCAGAGTGGTTCTTAGGGCTCCCCAATCCATTGCCATCTTTCCACCCCACACACAAGGAACAGGAACACAGACTGTAACCCTCATTTTTGCAAAACATTCCTGGCTTCTCAGGAATTCTTTGGACTTTGAAACTACTCCTTTAACTTTCCCTCCTCACCCATAATCTGCAGCAATGGGAATACAGGAAGCTCTTGTTCACAACAAGCCGTACATTTCACTCCACATCATCTGCCTGCAGATCTCCTGTTGCTCTCTTGCCCGTTAGTTCCCTGCCCACATTTTTGTTCTTCTGCAACAGTAGGCCAAGTTGTAAGTGACACCTTTATACTATAGTGAAGCCATTTTTCAGCAAAATTTTACAGCTAAGAAAACCTTACCATTCAGCCACTTAGTGCAGTGATGGGATCTAAACAGGTGTTTGCTGCCATACAGTCTACACTTCCTCTTATATATGACATTTTTTCACAAAGGAAAGCATTTTGCTTTGGCTGTAATCATGAATCTGTAATAAAGGACTCAGTCAAGCTGTGAATATGCTACATTAGCTACAAATTGTTCCTAATCTACATACATTCCCATCTCTGGTACTCAGTAGATAGGGAATTTGTCATATCTCCCACCTAACTGTGTAGCTATTGTATTCAAAATGTTGCCCTTCTCCTCCAGAGACAACCTGAAGGGTGTTCAAAACTGTGTGAACTGAAAATATCCAAAACTTGGACAGGAGCTATAAATGTAAATGGAGAAGTGGTTGGTTGGAGCACAGTGCTAAAAAGGCCAAGCTGGTGCGTTCAATCCCTGTATGGGCCACTCACTTAGGAGCTGGACTCCATGATCCCTGTGGGTCCCATCCAACTCAGACCACTCTGTGATTCTCAGGTGAGATTGCTAAAAATAAGAGTTAGGTGAACAGAACTTCATTTCCTGAGAACTCATTCTTGTGAAACATTTTCTTTCAATCATGAACAGCAGGCCTAAAGCTAACTCTCAGATCTCTTTTTATTGCTCATGTGATGCATGAGGATAAGCCCAGATATTCTGCATAAAAGACATCCATTTTTCTTCCCTTACGCGGCAATACAAAGCTACACAACTCCAAAAGCTGTAGCTCTGAATAATAAAATCCAGCAAATTGTCAGTGGTCCTAAAGCAGCTTCACTAAATCCACTCTTCAGTAACAAAAAACTTGCCCTGAAGTTCAGCTCCCAGCAACAGCTATGCAGCAGAGCCCTGTATATACTTATCTAGGGGAAACATTGCATACAGAACATTGCTATCTCATACTCTAATTAAAGGAATGCAAATATACCTGCAATCTTTCCCTAGAGACCGAATCATTTGCATTTTTTCCACATAGAATCATTTTGACTTATCGGCATGACTGTAAGTTGTCTGAAACATGAGGTGATATCATGAACTCTTCCTCCTAACTGCTTTCAGAAGCTAGAAGAACCTTTGATTTGCCCCATTACAAAATACCTGCTATACAATCCACAACCATCAATTTAGAGCAAAATTCTGAACCTGAGGTGAAAACTTATTTTTTCCTCCATTCATCAGAGGAATGCACTTCACCATACAATTTTCCTGAGGTCAAAAAGGGCATACTTGCCAAAGCAAAGCTTTTAAAGTGATGTTTTCTTTATGTTAGCATGAATTCAAGAATTTCTTTATAAAATTTAAATGTTAATGTTATACTTTAGGGTAAAATTAGAATCTTATCTTTATAAGAAAGATACATTTTACATCTCTTTCTCTTAATTTGTATTTTTATATACAATTCGTCATAAGTTGTCTTCAAAATTTGACTTTAAAAGAAGAGTTCACATTACAGTGCACTGGCCAGTCTTGTGGTTTTCCAGTCCATGTTTAAAATTTTAACATCGGTAAAGCTTGGAAAACATCTTTGTCTTCTTTCATCATACCAGAACTAAAGTTATTGGATACTGCAGTTCAAATGCAGCACCCTTCAGACCAAAATTAAAGGACTTCATTTCTACTTAAGGCGAACACAATTAAAGTATGAACAGAGTCAAGACACAAACATCTCTTCTGTGCTCGTTTCACAGTAAATGAACACTTAGGACTCTGTTAAAGTAAACGGTGCCTATAGAAGCAAGTACAGCTTGGTGTTAAAGTTAGAGGACCAAGTACAAACAGGTACAAAAAACGGTCTTATCTTCTCTCTTCCCCCTTCTTTCTACCTGCACGTGGCTGCATCGTTTAACCTGTTCAAGCCGCATTTCTTCAGCTGATGGCATTTGGATTGTGCTGGTAATTAGCCTGGGGAGGCAAAGACTAATGACCCCAATTATTGCTGGAGGCACAGCTGGAGAATCTTAAAAGCTAAAGTTTATCAGTGTGTGTGTGGGGGTGGAGAGCTTTCCAGAACATAAGATATCTAAATAAAGTGGCAGTGTTCCTGCTCTGTATTGTAAATTGAAGTCCTTCATTGGCAAAAAGAGCATGTTTTTTAGCTGCAATGTTATTTTACAACAAGGAGAACTTTCAAGAAGTATAAGCACCACATTAACAAGGCCCATGTGCATTCAATCAAAAGGGCCTTTTATTTCTATGACCATGTAGCCCTGTTAATAGAGAATTGCCACTACTGATAGCAGTTCACAGTTTTGCAGTGAGTTTGAAAGGCCTCTGTTGGCAGAATGAGATATTTAAGACTCACACATATGCACAATGTGGCAGTGCAGAAAATGCAACCTTGGCATGAGAGCAGAGTCCCTGCAAAATGGGGATGCAGGAAGAGGCATAGGTAAATACTGACATGGCATGACAAGAGGTGGGTCCAGTGTTTGGTGTGGATAACCACACAGCTGGGCACAGATCTTCATCATTTTCTGTTAAAAACCCTCAGAACATGCAAGAAGAAAAAAAAAAAAAAAAAAAAAAAAAAAAAAAAAAAAAAAAAAAAAAAAAAGACCATGAGGACAGAACTGGTCTTTGGGGTAACGAAGAAATAATGTGTCTAACACATGGAAGGAGTACCTTGTACGCACAGTAAATAAGGATATAACCTGGCAGTGAGGAGCAATGAAGAAAAAGAACAATATAGAAGTGTTAGCAAATAAATACACAAATGATGGATCCCAAGAAGGTCATGGGAGTAGAAACCACTAAAATGAACACCATAATCCTCCTGGGAAAGGACTCCAGGTACCAGTGATGGCTCTTAACACTTCTCCACACACCAAACCCCAGAGTGAAGCCACTGACCTTTGGATCCAATGGAGTAGGGGAAGGATGACCATAACCCCAGGAAAAGGGGTAGAGGCATCTTTTGAAAATTTAGTAGTATCATTATTATTGTTGATATTTTTCTGTATCAGTACTCTGATTATACTATTTGTTTTAATGTACAATTAAGCACAATCTAATGATGGTACTTGAATTAAACTCCTAATATTCCCACTATATCTACGCTAAATTCTTTACAGATAAATAAAAATATACGTATGCCATATTTTCTAAATACTTATTTGTATAAGGGACGTTTATGTTCCCCATGATCGAGGTTCTGAGCATGACACTACAGAGTTTATTAGATAAACACAATGAGTAAATTCCATATTGATAGTTGTTTGCTTCATAGCACAACTCATGATAGTTCAAATCAGCCAATTCTTAGCAACATGATGTCTCTGTTATGGTTGTCGTGTTGGACATTCTGCCTCTCTGACCATCCAAAATGTATGTCTTGCCCTAATGAAAAGAGATCTAAGGGCACAGAGTGAAAGGGCCATCTAGAAGAAGAGGGCTTGTAGCAGCTACTCAAGACTGGCACTGTCAGTTTATTGTAGCATCATATTTTAAGATATTGGAAGACTTACAACAAAAGTATTGGCAGAAATCATTCACAAAACTTTTCTGAAGAACAAGACAGGATTCCATTTTCTCTAAGAATATGACTATTTTCATAAAGAAAACAATCAGTCTTCTCATTCTATCATAATGAAAATCTAGGTATAGTGTTTTGTGAGTTTGTATGGAACTACAGTCTAAAATACACAACATTACCTGTTAATATTCTTCTAAGAACACTGGAACTCACCCCTCCAGATTTCAGTCCAGCTGTATTCTTTGCCTCTGTTTCTGAAGAACTTTGTAGTGTCCCTGCAGACAAACAGGGGCCAGCCCTGCCTCTTTGGGGAGCTCAGTGAGTACATGCTCTCCACAGGCACATTGCACATGCAAAATTTATGCTCTTCATTTTGCTCAGAGGAAAGATCACTTCAAGCCCAGGACAATGATGAGCTCTCTGTGTGTCCTAGACCTACCGAAAAGGAACAGGTTGGCACCATGTAACTCCATTATAAAAGTCCATTGAGAAAGCTGCTTTTGGGGTTGGGTGTCTTCCATGGTCCTCAGGCTCCATTAGGGTGCAAATGTAGAGGACTGAACCATCTTCCTGGCTACATTTTTTATTTCGCTGCCAGAAGTATAATTTTCCATTGAAATACAAAACTATTTCCATTTTCTACAGTGAGACTCTTCATGTATAAGAAGAGTGGATAGATTGCACAAGTATAAGCAGCGATGGGGTATTTCAAAGATAAGAGAACTTGAAGATATACCTCAGTGACACGAGGTGACATTCCACTTGTTGAAATTATAATAATCCATTTCAAGACCCAGAAAAAGAAATACAGAGACAGCTATCTTTTTATTTTCCTTTTGGAGACACAGTTTTTCTAAGCATTAATATACTTTCAGCTCACTGAACTTGAAGTATTTTTTAGGACAAGATAGACACCATGCATGTTTAGTTTTGTAGTTACAGGCATGTTCAGTTTTACAGATCATGACCAGAGATGTCAGAGTTAAAAATACACTATTTAGACAAGTCCTACCTCTGAATTAACGTCTCCGGGAATGAAGGCATTGCAGATAAAAGAGATGGGCTAAATATTGTACACATAATCAACAGACAAAAGGGTAAAAAAATCCACATTTACATTGAATCCACATAGTCACGTAAGGAGAGAAAGTCAGCAAATATTTATTTACAGACTGCAAATATTTATTTACGGACTGCATATGCCAAAGTAACAAAGTCAGCTGATATATTCCTTGGAGTGCATGCTCCTCCCGATGTGCCCAGCTGCCCTGTGCCCCATCCCCTTGGCCAGCAGCAAGGGCTCTGCGTTGTCCCCCGCAGCCCAGCTGCTCATTAGCGCAGCAGTCGATAGCGCCGCGCACGGCAGCACGCACTGCGGCGGAGAGAGAGACAAGAAAGAAAATGAAAGTAGTAATTTTCTTCAGCTTGGGGTTTTTTCTCCACTTTGATGTGATTTGTTGGAATGCACTCGGTAATTTGAGAGCGTTCCTTTTTTCTCCAGCCAGGTTCCGGCAGTACTTTCAGGGTGCCCTGGGGTGCCTGTCGCTCTCTGACATCTGTTAGAGTTGAAGGCCATCAGCTGGGTTTGCATGTCGAAAACAAAGTCTCAGTGGGGTCCAAAATTTCTCTCCACTGTTGCTGTGCAGCAAAGTAGTATCTATTGATCACTGACTGTAACTGTGGTAGGTCAACAATTACTGCTGATGGGAGCTCTCCCCCGCCTCAGTGCAGCAGCATGCATTTATGCTGCTCTAAATGAGCAGGTGGAGAGGAGGGGACTTGGATATGTGAGACAAGGAAAGGCTCTGCTCCTGGGCAGCACTTTTATAAACAAAGAAACTTTAAAGCACTTAAATGTATAAAAATAAAACCACATTATCTAATACAGATCATCCATCTGGCATAGTAAAATAAAAAGCATGTCAGGAAAATTGTAGCTTGCACAAGATTAAATATCTTCATCAAAAACGTCAGAGATGATAATGAACTATTCCTAAACACTCTCAATACATCATCCTACATCTGATGTTTTAAATACAAACACACACACACACACAGGGAATTAAAGAACTAGTGTTTTTGAGAATTAGTAAAATAATTTCTACTTAGAAACAGAGCTATTTTAAACAGTATTTCTTCCCTTACTTCTTAAGACATGACAAGACTTTGCAACTTCAATCAGTTCAATTACACTCTGTAGACAAAAACCACCGTGCTAATTGTACCTTGGAGAATAGCACAGGTGATAGCACATTTTTAAATAACCCTACACATATCTAGACTCTTAGGCGTTTTTAGGGTAATATAGCACATAATTCAAGCCAAAAGTTTGGTGATGATGTGGAATAACACGTTGCTTTGTGACAGAGGTGAAAATACATAGATGTCAAGCTGGTCTCGCTGCCCAGAGTCTTTGTATTACAGCAATTACGTTTCCCGAAACAAGATCCTGTTTTAACCTAAGTTTCTAAGACAGAGCACAGTTGGCCGCTGGCACACAACTGGAAGGAGTGCTGCTTCTGAAAATTCCCTGTTGAGTCAATCAGACAAATAACAAATCTGATTTCTATCATTTGACCACTTTCAATCTGGAAAGAAACAAATAATGGCTTAGATATATACTTTACCAACCATGCCAAATGCATTGCTCTCAGAAACGGGATCAGGAAAGCTGTTCTCCAGTTCCCAAGGCCATCTCACACACTGTTCCTGTCTTCTCCGAGTATGACCAAGGTCCTTGATTCTTCCCCCAGTATCCCCTGGCTAGGAGACTCTTCTCATGCCAGGATACATGACCACCAGTGCCAGGAGTTGATAACTTCTCTCTGGGGAAGGTCTGCAGCTCTGATCTCCCAAACAAACCTGAACTCATGAAACAATGCAAGTCCTCTCCTGTCTTAGCAGAAATGATGTTTTGTCTCTGAAATGAACCATAACATGCCTTGTACTGGTACCTACTCTAAAGGTGCTCAAATAAACCTGTCTTAATCTTATAAACCACTCATGAGCAGAGCAGAACAACTCACTCTACTGCAATCATGTTTCCATCAACTCAATTACCCATCTTGACATGAAAAAGAGGCTAAGGAACAAACACACAGATTGACAGATGTTATTCTTTTCTGCAAACAAAACAAACCCTTTATCCAGAGAAAAAAGCCTTTGCCACGCTTACCATGACATTAAAAATTAATTTGCTTCATAGCACTTCAACAGAGACCAGGGATGGGTGGAAACAGGGGTTAGGCACTGGTATAGTTCCATCAGCAAGAAAGAAATTAGGAACCAGAAACAGAGGTAAACAGAAAACAAAACTAATTATTTGTTTTAAATCATAGCAGACAGTTTTAATGTTAAAGGCTGCACTTGAAATATCAGAGGTGCCCAGAAAATAACAGGACAAATAACTGTAAAAATCAAATCTAATCTAAAACTTAGGGAAGCGCAAATGAGAGACGTTTGAATTACTAACACCAGTAGGATGTAGGCAAAAGGGCTAAAGCATTTCCACTAATTACAATGGTACTCCATGGAATTAAACCATGGTAACAGTCTTGTTGCTTTCAAACAAAGGACATGATTTGAAACTGGCAATAGGAAAGAAAGTAAGGAATAGAATTACAAATGAAGTGGATTCAAAAGGTTTCTGGATTCAGTCACACCCAAACAAATAGTTGGTGATAATTATAATATTTAAGATACTGTCTTTTGGAAAAAAAACAACTCCATGCTTCCTCTGCATTGTTTCAGACTTTGAAAGCACAGCAGGGGGATAATTTTTTTTTTTCTTATATACATATCTATTTGTTTTATATTCAACAATTCTAAACAGTGATTGAGTACATGAGTACAACTCCATAAAAGTTATTTTCTCTTCCTGTGTATAAAAGGATGCAACAAAGTACAGGTAACTTGGGATAGAGTTCTAGTACCAATGGTCCAGTAGCATCAGTCATGGCAAATACAGTTATATGACCATAAACCAAGCCAAATGCAGAAAAAGCTTCTCAGAACTGTATTTTTCACTTTTACTCTGTTAATTTCTGGAACTTCTCTCTTACAAGGACAGGCTGAGAGAGTTGGACCTGTTCAGCCTCCAGAAGGGACAACTGAGAGAGGACCTCATCAATGTCTGTAGGTATCTGAAAGGAGGGTGAAAAGAGCATCCATCCAGGCTTTTCTTTGTGGTGCCAAGCGATAGGACAAGAGGCAATGGGCAGAAACTGATGCACAGGAAGTACCACCTTTACCGTGCAGTAACCAATCACTGGAAGAGATTGCCCACAGGTTGTGGAGTCTCCCTCACTGGAGATAATCAAGAAGCATCTGGACACTGTCCTGTGCCATGTGCTCGAGGATGATTCCACTTGAGCAAAGAGGCTGGAAGAGATGGACCACTGTGGTCCTTTCCAACCTGACCCATCCTGTGATTCTGTGATTTCTGAAGCAAGCTTGCCCTGTGCAACCACAAACACTACATTTGTGGCCGCTAATTATAATCACCCCATACCTTTCTGCTCCTAGACTATAGTACTTCCAATTCACTATTATGTGTCCAGTATAAATATGCTTCAGTTTAGCCTAACTTGCTTTTCTACAAAAACTTAATCTTCTTTGTCAAACCTTAACTCCAGATGTCACAGGGATCTACCACGATAGATCAGCTGCACTTCTATATATGTTGTTTTCTTCCAATAGCATAAAATTATCTCTCAATAACTTTAGCTCACTTTCAAAATCTTCTGCTTTCTATCTCCTTCCAAAATTCTTTATAAATCTTACTTTTTTGTACTTTGAAGATAGGGGGGTGTGGTGAGAGTAATGTCATTGACTGGGGTATTTTCATTGTTGTTGCTTTTAATACTGATTCAGTTTATTAAAGCCTCTCTTGCCCAGTTAAATAAAGAGGAAATAATATAATAATCCTAGAAATGTTTTTACTGTTGTTGAGCACCTTATTCTTTCATTCAGGTTGTTTTTTTCCTGGCACCCAGAAGCACAATGTGTGCTGGTTCACCCACTGCTCTAAATACTTCCAGGGAGGATCTGCAACAAAGAAGGAAAAGCTCCAGATTCTTCTTCCTTCATGTGCAATATGATCAGCAACACAGAGTTTTAAAATGTTGTAAATTCACTTTTTTAGCCTATTCTTCGCAGCTTCTTTTAAAAGTATAAACTGATCTAGTCACTTCATTAAGACCTTTAAAATATATGAATAAAGGCTATTCTGTCATATTTTCACATAATAATACCTGGATAGAAGATTTATTTATTGTATTCAGGTGGGGTTTCTAGAAAATTATTCCTATTTTCTTCGTCTAACTTTGATTAAGAGAACTGGCAGGTTATATAAGTGTAAGCCACTTGAGTGGAATAAGAAATGACTGGATTTCTCATACTGACAGTAACAGCAAAGCAGAGACAAAAAAAAAAAGAAGATTAACAACTGTTTAATTGCTCAGTGGAAATGGGTTCTGTATGGTTACTGATCTAAATTAGTACCAAACTAGTACTAAATTTTGTTCATTAGAACTCTAATGAACAAAAAGAAAAAAAATTGAAAAAATCAAATTATCAGTAAGGTAATCTGCATAAAATGCAATTTTAGATCTCTGCAACATTGCAAAGAACTACCATATGGACTAATGCTGCTAATCCTACTTGAGACCCCAAACTTAATGAGACAATTTAAGTAAGTCAGGAGATAAGCTGTGCTTTTCTGTTTGGTGTTGAATTTCATGAATAACAAGGAAGAATTATCATTAACAGCCTTTATAAAAGTAGCAGAAATACTCCCAAGAAAGCAGAAGCAATTGAAATGGCACAAAGTGCATGTCATGAGATAGATTAAAGTATGTCTGGGAAGAACCAAAAATTGTAATTAAATTGGATAAATGCAGCATACCTTGTTCTTTTGCAGTTCAAATTGCAATTCATTTCCTAATCAGTCAGAAAATTTAAAATAGGAAATAATAATAGAGTCTGTTTCCATATCAGTGACTACATGCAGAGCAAATTTTGCTGAAATTATCCAATTATTCTTTCTATTTACTTTGATATCATGCTGCCTCCAAGTAATTACCAGAAAAGTCGGACAGATGTAGTTCCATAGGAATTATTCTGGTACCAGCAGCTAGCACTCAAACACCATGTAGGAACCAGAAAGTAAAACAATGAATTCCTGGATGCTGCTACTTGTTGACATAATTTTTTTTTTGCTGAAAGTTACCCAGGCTTTGGCAGTTCCTCTGATGAGTCTTACTCTAGGTGATCTGAGATCTTATATTCTCCAAATACTCAGCAGGTATGGTATGTGCCAGAGGTGGACAGCTACACCTCAGCAACTCCAATTCTTTGACTGGAACTTAGGGCAAACAGTCAAAAAGGGGCTTTGCTGGCCCATCAGCAGGTGAGGTGCAGAGATGTCCCTTTTTTCAATTCAAGCTGCCACAGCACAGTCGATCTGGTGCCATCTGTGAGGGACCTAGTCCTGGGAGGACACTGGAGACGACGTCCGCTTCAGTGGCACACAGCACTTTTCTCCTCTGAACATGATCTTTCAGTAGTACTTGACACATCAATCACAGCTGCTTCCAACAGAGGAAATATAAAAAAGGTGTAAGAGCTCCTCAGCGATTGTGAATATTTTATTTTTAACATCACATTTACTAGTGGGACAGTGTTTACGTAGAACAGATAAAAGCTGCCATATTTATTTCTATTTGGGATCCAGCATGACTTCTACTAGCCTCTGACAGTTTCCATTTGACAAAACAGAAGAGACTTGTGTCTTATCAGTGGCTTTTTTCCTTTACTTTTTTCCTTTTTGGTATTATAATAAGAGGCAATACTTTTAAACACCTTTGGAGATTATATTTTTCATAGGCTAATGCAAAAAAATTGATTTATCAAACTAGCTAATAAGTCAGAGTTCTTCAATATTTTCAAAAGAAAAAAATTTACTTGAAAGGAAAAGGAATTCCTCACTCTACACTAAATTAGAACTTTCTGTTAAGAAAATGGAAGTGAAATGTAACAATTTCTTGTATCACAGAACCCAGAATGTTCTGTCATAGGTCTGAAATATCTCTCTTGCCAAATGTATAAAGGAGAAATTTGTTGCTAGGGTTGTGCTATGTACAAGGTGATCCTAAATAATTCAAGAAAACAGTTCATGCTGAAACCTTACAAACCTACTTTCTAATTCCCTGTCCATATTCATCAACTCAGTCCAGTAATTCACCCTCTCCCTGTTGGACTGCTATTAACAAAGAAAGCAAATATTGCAGCAGTGCTACTTTCATGAAGCTTTTGACTTTTTAACTCTTCAGATCCAGAGAACTGATCCATTTTCTTTTCCTTTATTTTTTTATATATCCAAATATTTATTTCTGAAACTTAGGGGGGAAAAATCCTTTAGTGTTGCTAAGACACAGTTTTCCAAAGAACATTCAAGAAAATTGAACCTTCTGGTTTTGTATGCAGTTATCATTAGGTGTTTCCTATTGTTAGTCCAAACAGAAATCACAGTCTACATTCATGACTACTGAAAATACATGCTTCAGTCCACGAGATCCTCAAGTAAAATTCTCCACAGTAAACTTCTGTGTCTCTTATTTTGCTCCCATATTTCCCTCCTACAAAACTGATGGTGGAGTTTGTTTTCAGAGGGTGAACCTGAGAAGCCTGATAAAGTTGACCTCAGTTGCAGATGCAGAGATGTTGCCCTCTGTGTTGTGCAAAAGAAGTCGCTTGCTCTTTCGTATGTAGATTTTAGGAGTTTGACATCATATTTGACATCATATTCACAGTCTCAAAATCTGAACTGGACTCTAAAAGATGCTTAAAAACATCACCAAGGATTAATAAAAAGGAAGAATGACAAAGGCTTGATGCATTTGGCCTTGCTGAAAACCAATGGAGGCACAGTCAGTAAGAAAAGATTCCTCACTTCCAACGAAATTGGGCAATTCCAATTTAAAAAAACAAAAGCTCTGAAGTACAAGGCTGCTTTGCACAGACCAGCATCAATATGGTAGGCCTTGGGACTCAACCCTTTACAGAAATCAAAAGAACCAGAGCCATCAGTATGCTCTGCATTTCCTTCTTTTTTTTTTCTCGAAGTTGCACTTTTTACCATGTGAACTTGATTCACAAACAAGGATTTCCTTCCAGACTAGCTTATCCATATGGGTTAAGTGAGTCTGGATAAACACAGAAATTTGTAAATCTAAACAAATATAAAATAGTAAGCATGGCAGTCATTACAATTTCCAGCCTTTTAGGATAAACTGCCTTAAAAATAGTCACATTAAAAAAAAATAAAAATTGGAGGCCAATGCCAAACCACAGACCCTATTCAAACTTTCCTGTGATCTCTGAATATGCTAGTTATTACCTCAGGCTGTAAACTGCATTGTTATTCAAAGCTAGAATTAATTATCAGGCATTGACGTCATTAAAGCAGCATACATTTATGAGATCTATACTTACTAAATCTGTTTTGATCATCTCCCATTAAGTGAAAGATGAAAACCTAGGAAAATTTCTACTTTTTCTTTGTTCATTATTATTCAATAAGAGAAAAAATGCTGGAAAAATTTTACAAGGCAGTGAACCAATTAGAAATTTGAAAGCACAGTCTTCTTGTAGTCCTTCGCTTTTATCCTTTCCTAAATGACAGTGAACTTATTAACACTATTCCTTGCAACTGATAAAAAACCCTCTGCTGGCGCTTGTTGCACACGATAAGAAATCTTGCCTTTAAATGCAAAAAAATTGAAAAGTTTATATTGTATTAGAAAACCGTCAACATCCTTCTTCATCCTTTATGACTACTACCCAACTCCACACTTTTGTAATGAGACAGTTCTCAAAATAACTTATTTAGTCTTCTGTTGAGTCTCAGAGGAAGACAGGGCCCATGATGCTTCTGGCAACCCCCTGGTGAATATTCTCATCAACCACCCATGCAATCAGTATAGGATTTATCTACAATTCGGCCAGTATTATAAAAAAAAGAAAAAAAAATCTAAAAAAAGACCAGTGTGATAACCCATCTGTCAATTTTTAGAAACTGGATAACAGCCTGATGTAAAGTTTTATCACTCTTCTTATACCAAAGAGCAGCCAGTGCAAAATCATTCCAAGAACATTTGTTTCATTAATATATTTATGTATAAATGAAATAAATAATAATTAATAATATATATAAATGAATATATACATATATATACATACACATACACATATATATACATATTTAATTGGATTTAAATATATTCCATGGACCTGTTTCACTGCTACCCAGGAACAAACTAAGCATAAACGAAAGTCCTGACAAAGAAGAAGTTGTTAAACAGTTAGCTCATAACAACATAACATTGGTACCCAGAAACAAAGAAGTTTATAATTTTACATATCATTACCAGCTATCATTGTAACTGACAATTTTTGAATGGGGCTCTGAAATAACGTTCTTTAAATAACTTCAGTGGATTGTATAAAAACTAAAATCAACTACCCTTTCTCCCTATTCTATACAATAAAATCTGTTCTCAGTTTAGTACACATAAAGAAAGAGTCTGTAAAAATGCAATATATTGCCCTACAAGCATATTTAAATTGGAAAGTTTTGCTAAAATATCTTTCTTTTTCCACTGAAAGGATTTTCTTGGGGAGTCCTGAGACTCCTCTGCTATCCATCTCTCCCTGCTTATTTACTTGAAACTTTTCTGGCTATATTTTGCAAAAGGAAATGTGTCATTAAATGCTTTTCAAAGTGCCATTGCTGAGTGTGTTGGAAGTATTTTCTGTGCTCTTCATGAATGGCAGGCTGCACATCTCAGGCATCAGCTGCAGTTCATTAGTGCTACAACGGCAGCAAAGCAGATGACTCTTCCACAGGGCTCTTCAAAGGCAGCAATAAGCAGTCAGCTCTCACTGATGAAGGAAAAGATTATTCTTTCAGCTTTTTTCCAGGAAAACAAGTTGTCAGCCCAGGAAAAGTAGAGTGAAAAATAGATTTCTAAGAAACATGGAATCACTTACAAGAAACTTCTCTAAAGTGAAGAGTGGGGAATTGTTAGTTGAAAATTGTTCTGGAAAAAATCTCTATTTTTCCTTGATGCCTTGATTTATAATTGGTGGAGGTTTTTAGGGAGATCTAACATGGGCTCAGGAGTACACAATATCTGGAAAGAGTATACAGAGACTCTTTGCTTGCATGAAGTATACTTCGAGTTTCCTCACAGGTATTCATATTATGCACTTTAAATTTGACTGGTATGAGTGGGTTCATTATTACTAGAAGTACAATTTCCTCTAATGGTTTCCTGCATGACTAGATTTTCATCAACAGAAATTGAAACAGTAGATTAAAGTCTTGCATGCACCACAGTATTTTTCAGGTGTGGATTGGGAAAGGTAGAAGCAGGAACGTCTTAGATCTTGTTTATTTAGAACCATTCTGAAGATTAGTTATCCTTACAGTAAAGAACAGTACATTCCTTACAAAAAAAAACCCAAACAAACAAACCAACCAACCAAAAACGCCAGAAAAAGACATTTTTAAAAGGTACAGGGGAATGTTTAGCAAAATGCTCAATTAGTTCTCTAAAACAAAATTGCCAGTTTTAAACCTGACTTCATGAATACTTTCAGAAAGCCTTAGAATTGGCATAGAATGCTGGAGGGGAGAGAAAACTGCTCCTCTGCCAAATCTCACTGCTAAGAACTACAGTATGAGATGTGAGCAGGTACCTACAGAAGATTTAAGCATAAACATAACTGGTTTCAGCATGCAGTATCATAGCATCCCACATCTCCAGAAAGATGTCTGACAAGCTGTCCCATAGTACAGGACACTGGCAGTACCAAAGCAAATTTGTGCAGCAACATGATACCATAAAACCAAATAGATATTGAAGAAACAAGAGCATGCCACTTTTCTTAGCATGCTCCAGTGAAAAAAACAATTGGAATCCAAACATCACTTGATCTTTCTGATGGACCTCAAACCTGAGCATCTGGCACTCCTACCATAAAATTCTCATGTCTTCTTTGCTTCTTCCATTCAATTGAGAGGGGTAAGACATCAGGAATGCTCATAACAAACCGTAAACTGCAAAGCAAAAACCTTCAGGCTGGATAGACACTATCCACATTTCCTTTGCTTCTAAAGTCAGTTCAGATAAGCTTGTGACAAGAGATTTCTCAGCTGAAGGAAAACTTGTAATTAGACATAATTTTTACACTTAAAAATGCCCAAGACATTCTTGAATGGCTATCAGAGAGTGGCACATTTGACAAGACATCAAGTAAAGAGGGATGGATGAAGAACGCAGACTCTATGCAAGAAACCAGGGATGAAATTGCGTCCAAGCCCACAACATTTCTACTACTGGGTGCTTTCATCTCATACACACAAAAAAACCGTTTGTCCACACTGAAAGGGTTTCCAGCTCAAGGAATAACACCACAGAATAAAAGAAAGAGCCCTCCTCCTCAGATTGTCACAACTTTAGGCACATCATGAAAAAAAGTTGTATTTGATGTTCTTTCCCTCTATGGAAAAATTAACTTCTAGTTGGACTGAGAACTGTCAAATCTCAAACCAAATCTATTTTGTCCTTGACAAAAAACATTAATTCTTCAGGATGGAAAGTACTTTTTTGACTATTCTTACTCCTTTTACAATTTGTATCATTGCTTCATAGGGGCAGGTAAACTCTTCATTCCTACAGCAAGCAAAACATGCCATGAATAGATCAAATATGAATTTGACACAATCCAAGTGAGAGAATACTTCTTATGATATATGAACAGAATCCTAAAATAGAAAAAACCCAAACTTTAAAAAAAAATATTTAAAATTTATATCTTAAAAAAGCACTGCCTACATTCAAATGACAACCAAGCATTGATTTTTTTTTTTTACTTTTTCTTTAATTGTTGTTTATCTTCTTTACAGATTCCCATATAGTTCACTAGAGAACTGAACAACATATTGCAACAATGCAGAGCACTCAGCTGAAACAGTTGAGACAATGTTAGACTCTCTGTCAGCAAGCAGCTATTTGGCATCTAAACCCCCTGTTTATTACCAAGATTTTTTAGGTCTTTCAGTGTTCCGATCCACTGCAAAAAGCAGAAGATTTAGGCATCTTTTATGTTACTATGGAAGGTCTTTGAGGGACTTTACTGCATGAAATGTGTATGTGTAATCAAGTTAATAATGAAAATTAAGGATAAAATTTCGAGTGAATGTAGTTTTGCATTTAATTTTCGATTATTTGACTTATATTTAAAAAGCCCTAGTTTTGAACACTGGTTACAACAGCAACCTTTTGTACAAGGTTACAGCTTATATAATGAATAAAAAAAATAGGGTCAATTACATGCATCATGCATACAAACCCTCACCTAGTGTGCTGGTGGGTATGCTTGCAGGGCTCAGTGATTTTTTTTTTTTTTAATGGTAAGTAGGTCTGCTCCAGAGCAGAGGTTTTACCACTTGTTTCTTCTTTTTCTCAGGTCACAGGCCTGAGAAATGGCTCATTGTGGGAGTTCATATTGGACATCACAAACCTTTGTTACTATTAAGTAAATTAAAATATTTTAGAATAAAATAAATCTCTCTGCTCCCAGAGGTTTCCATTTTCTATATGTATTCCACCTTCTATGGAGAACACAGGCTTTATTATCTTTCAAGATCCCACATTAATACCGTGCAAAGCACTGATTAATTGTACAGCACCAGCAATAAAGAGAAATGCCAAGACAAAACCATGTTCCTGCTTGTGGAAGGTATAAACCAATACCAGTGATGATTAGTATGGTAGGTGGTATCATGTGCAGCAGCCTGGAGGGGGTGGTGCCCTCCCAAATGACAACTCTTGACCAAAAGCACTTACAGGCACCCAATGAGAAAACAACATTTCAGTGATTTTCTCAAGAGACTTTCAACCCATTCTCTTCAACACTGCATCATATGTAGTGTCTTCCCAGTGCTATTCCCCTCCCTGTACTACACATTTCCACATTTCTTTCAGCTGTGGACAATACCTCGCCAGGTCCCTGGCTCTGACAGGGCAAATTGCACTGCTCAGGGCACAGGAAGGATTTCCATAGGAGATTTTCACAGAAGAGGTTCCTTCATCCAGGAGGGATGGGTAGGACTTAAAGCTGTCAATGGATGCAGGGACTGTGCAATGAGCTGGGTGTGTGGGCCCTTCATGAATGATCAGTGACTCAAACAGTACCCACAGTAACAATGTTTTTGGTAATCATATTGTAATTCATCACCTAATGCCAATATAATCCACAGATAACATAACTTTTTAACTAAGGCCTCCAGCACTCAGCTGTAGGTAGATGCTGTGACGGTGAATTGCTCTTTTCTTTTACAGCAGTAAGTGGGTGTGAAAGGGTCAAATTTTCATTGATCTGAGCTTCAGGAAAGGGAATTTGAAGGAACTTCACACAATGTTGTGGTTATAAAACTTACTGCTTAACAGCTTCAGGTAATATACTCTGAGAAGATTAATACAATTTTGATCGAATCCAACCCAAAATTCTTTCATTCCTCTATCATTTCCTGCCCCCCATTTTTCACCCATCTAATAGACCGCTGCTTGCTTCCCAGGCTCAAAAAAAAAAAAAAAAAAAAAAAAAGCATCAGACAGTTCCCTATCAAATCTACAAAGACAAGAACAATGATTACAAAGTTCTCAGAGATGCTGTAGGTCTTTCCTGAAGACAAACTCCTGATTCAGATCATCCCATCCACTCACAGAGAACTGGTCAGGAAAACAAGGCATATTTGACCACAATAGTTTTACTCAGTCACAATCAAACTAATTTTGATTATAAACAGTTCACAACGAGGTGGCAGGCTCAAAAGTCTAATTAATTACAAACACACAGTCTGAAATAATAGTAATTTGGTAATCCCATGCTGCTGTAATCATTATCCAGTGTTCCTTGTTCATACTACATTCCCACAAAACAAGCACTTCCAGGCATCCCCTTCTAATGTACAAACATAAGGAGAACAAAAATTACATGTGGGAACCTTAACTAAATGACAGTAGAAGTAATCAAGCTGAAAACCATCTGCCATTACTGGCTGTGCAGTGAAGTTTGCTCTGAAAACTACAGTGTGGGAGGCTCATCTTGTGAGCAAAGAAAAAGCTCTGGCAAGGAGAGCCAACAAATCCCAAACCTTCAAATGCACATCAGCCTACTCCACCAGCAACTGCCCTGTGTAGCCTAAAGCCTGCCATCCACTGTGCTTCAGCTTCCTCGGGCATGAGGACATTACCTACTATTCATATTAGCACAGTATCCAGCAGCTTTTATATTCAGCCACATGGTGCAGGAAGCAAGCACTTCTCAGTCAAGCAGACAATTTTTTTGTCCTCTTGCTGCTGCTTTTTATTCCGATCAGAAATCCTGCCAGCACTAGGATCTTTGGAGCTGTTGCACTTTCACCTCTGATATTTCCAAAAATTCAAGCATTTCAATGTTCTCCTGTGACTCTTCAAAGGGAAAGAGAAAACAAAGGTAGAGTTTCTCCTCCCCTGAGAAGTAATGAAAGCCAGGCTGGACAACTCAGCTATGCACATGCCTACAGGAAAAGGGGGCAAATAATACCAACACCAAACCACCTTGTAAGAGGAAACCTGCCAAACACTGTTTGCTTCCAAAATTCCTCAGAGATAGTGTCAGTCTCAGGCTGTGACAAGCAAGAAGCAATCTAGATTCAGAGCCTAAAAGCTACATCACATTCTCTGTAGAATGGGCAGGTAACCACCCCACCTCTTTTGCTCTTGTTATTTCTTCTGTCTTTCACTGCTGCTTTTCCCTGTTCCTTCCCAATAAGAAATCAGGAGAAAGGCAGATCACTGACTTGGTCTGTCCTGCACCAGGATCTAGGCACAGCTGGGTGAGGTCTCATTTGAATAACAAAATGCTTCTTATAGAGAAGTTCTCTTTATAAAGGCATTTTCCAGAGGGGTTAAGTGACACAAAGCATGTTTTCCCAATGGGTAAACTGAGGCATGGCCTAATGACATGTGTGGTCACCTACAGACCAGGAAAGGAATCTTCAATTCCCCTCAGATTTCTTGCATCCCTCCTACTAAGCTAGGCTGTTTTCTCTGATCTGCTGGCAGAATTCGAAATTTGTGGTTAGATCCCCTAAATTACTTAGATCTCACAGTTTTATCATAAGAATTGCATAGTACTCCCTAACTTCTGGACATCTTGCCTACAGATGATAAATGCTCCCATTGACAGGCAGTATTTAAAGCTTGAAGAAAATTTTGGAGACTAGCTCTTTGTTTTCAGCTCTGCATTTTCACGGAAATAGACTGGCATCTTCAGAGGAAATTATTATTGTTCCCTTGGATTACCGCGTAGAGCATCTGTATTTATTCACAGACTCCTGTTGTGCCCCCTACCAAGGAGCTAATCCAGTGCAGCACTTCCGCCACCTCCAGTCAGCTCTTTTAACAGCAGATTTTAGGGTATGCATGGCATAAGCATTAAGCAGGCCCCCTCCCTCTAAGGGCCCCAAATTGAGGCTGGGGCCAAGGGACAGGGTAACTGCAAAGGCTAGGGAGAATATCCAGCTAAAATGAAATGCTGAAGAAAACGTGGGACTGGAAGGCAAGCCTGAAATATTACAGTTCTAGGAACAGGGTATTTCATTGTGTCTGACCATTTATCTTCATTGTAACTGAAAGGGCTGAGCATCCACCTGATAGAGGCTTGTACTGCTCCCTTCTCATGAAAAAAAGTGCAAATATCAGCACTTTCTTTCCTCAGTAGTTGAATTACTGCAGGAACAGTTTTCTAATATTTTCTCTGCTCCCCTGAGGGAAATATGCTGTACTGGTGTGAGATGGTGTGGTCACTGTGAGCCCTGGCTAGGGAAGGGCTGCCCAGACCCCATAACAAAGCAGGAAGTGCTGGTCAAATCAGCACTTGGTGATTGTGACTTCATCCCAATCCTCTTTTGGGGGCAACCACAGCCCTTCCTTCCCCCTCATCTCTGCATCTTTTACATTCCCTTCCAGCCTGCCCCGTTTGCAGTCAGGAGGCAACAGCAGAGTCCTTATTGACTTGAAGGGAATCAGGACTTTGTCTTTTTCAGATACTATTAAGTAGACTGTTGCTTTTTGTTCTAGTATCATTGATGTTACAGGTAAAATCCAAGTCAGAAATTTCTATTCAGTCTATTCTACTCTGAGAGAAAAGTTTCTAAAATATTTACATCTAGGATGTCAGAGAACAATAGTGAGAAGGTGACTGTTCAGCTATTTTCATTGAAGATTTTATCATCTCTCCTTAGCCACATCCCCAAGTTCTAATTAGGAAATGGCTTTGACACAGAGCTTTAAAAATTGTCAAAGCAGCAGAGTTGGTGTTTTTGCCATTCTTGTTTGTGACTAAATACTTTCAACAGCTTTTTCAACCTCTCTTTTTTAATATTGATCCTGAAATCTCCAAACAGCTTAGCAGCAAAGCAAGGCTGCATCATTAAAGCCAATTGACTTACAAACACTACAGTCTCTGGAGAGAGGAAAAAAGAAAAAGATTAAATTTGAACCTAACACAGCACGTGCAAGCAAATACAAGTTTTGCTCTGTGGTACCAAGACCACAGTGGGGTTTCTTTTCCCCAGAAGGATTAAATAGATGAACTGAGACCTGGTGTCCTGATACCTGTCCATTACACATCCGAGATAATTTGTGGGGACAGCATGGGATTCACAACAGTCAGCATGATGGCATGGGAACTAATAAAACCAGCCCCATATATTGAAGCCTAAGAGAGGAAAAGATGGTTGTCATACACTTTCATAAATTCTCCCAGCATGGAATTTAGATTTCTTACCTGCCACAAGGGAACTTCCACTGAAAACCTTCGTCTTCCTGGTTTTGTGAGAGCACTTGCACCAGTATCTTGTGTTGTTTGAAACAGCTTCAATCACCTTCTCCAAGGCCTAACCCTGCAGGAGTGTTTTGAGCTTTCACGACAAAGCAAGCCAGGGGACAGCTGCTCCATGATCCCTTGTTGGGACTTGGGTGACAATTAAGTTACATTAAACCCCAAAACAGGAAGGAGGGAATTGGAGAAGATATAGACATGCAGCATTTTACTTGAGTACCTCAAAAGGCAACTGGACACTTGAACACCATTGTGGACCTTTGCCTACATGATTTATTAATCTTTAAATCTCGAGTTAGTATAACATCATTATCACTACCTTACCCACAAAAACAGAAAAAAAAATTAAAAATGGGATATACTTTTGTGATCAAAGGGAAAAGAGTCTGCTTTATATTTAAACCAAATTTCTTGAAGCCAGATAAGTTCCAGGAGTTGCATGTCATAATTAAGAAGATTTAGTAAGAATTCAACCAAACCTAAAATCCTGTTTCTTCAGTGTGCAAAGTCACTTAGGGCAGGTACTTAAAATGATGATCCTGTAACACCTTTCTACAATGCATTCACACAATCAGTATTTAAGGGAGTAGAAAATGAGAGCTGTGGAATGAAGCACTAGAGGTTTTCATAGGAAGATAGCTCATTACCCATTTTCTATATCCCACATGTTATTTACTGGCATTTTGTGTTATTTGGGCTAACAAGCCTGACATTTGTGCCCATGCAAATCCCCTCTCTGGCCTTTGAACATTCAGTATTCAGGATGTCCTTCCTCTGCTATCACAATTGTTTAGAAATGTGCTGGTTTCATAGTTTTTTTCAAGTAAAGTTGAAACTGCATCTGAACAAGATTGTTGCCAATACTCATCTCAGCACTGGCATCACTGGCAAGCTGAGATCAAGCTGTAGAAACATTATGATAGATCTGGTTTATACCTTAAATATGACACTTGTTTTTTTGCCCACCATTTCATATTTTGCCCAATTTTCAGCAAGTAAATTAACAACTGCCAGAGACTATAAACTCTCAGGACTGAAAAGCTGACAGTTTGCTGGATAGTGAGGTTGGTTGTTGCTTCAAATGCTGAAGGTAGGGCTGAGATCTGTTTGTGGTACAGCTTGAGTATCTGGAATGGATTCAAAAGTCTTGCTGGGGGCCCTGGGCAGCAGAGCAGAATGCACGGCTCTGAGGCACTTTCCTTCAGGTTGCACCTCTGTCTCAGAGAATGTCCTGCAGGGGCCAGGCTATAGTACCAAAGGCTTCTGAACATATAACATGTATTTGTTTCACAACTCTGGCTTCCCAGCCTACACCTCTGCTCCAGGCAGGGAACAAGCGGCAGCACTGTGCAGCAGGAGCAGCAGCTATTGCATTACATGTCTGTAAGTCGCGCACAGGCATGGGGTGTGTCAGCCACGGCAGTCTTCTGCACAGCTGTGCTTTCCTCATGTGCCAAATGCCCAGTTCTCAACACAAGGTCTCAAGTAAGCATCAGGATGAAGTCCAAAGTAACTATAGCAGCTGGAGACATCGAACGCCCGATTACACAGCTAGACAAACCCGTACTGACCCTTTTACATAACCTTGAATGGTTATGAATGAAAAGCCTTATCCACACCATCAGTTCTGGAAAGGTCTCGGTGCTTACATGTGCTTGCATTAAAACACAACTCAGAAGAAAACCTCTTAAACTATACACCTAACACTGGAATTTCAGAAAATTATTTGGAAAAATCATAAAGACTCTTTTGAGACTGACTGTACATTTTACAAATATGCGTTTATATCTAAGAAAATTACTCGAATTATTTCACTATAAAAACATCAATGTAGGATTTTTCTTTCCTAGCTATTGCCAGCACCCAGCCTTTGTTCCCGAAAGCCAATGCTGCCCTCTTCTGGTAGCCTTGATTACACACAACGTGTCAGAGAAAATTCTTCAGCCAAGTAAAAAAGCGGTTTTTTAAGGATATGCCACTTCTGACTGTGTAGAAAATAGACGCGTCAAGGTTTGAGAAAAACAAGACAAAACAAGCAAAGGGCCACAAATAAAAAAACTAAGTTTTGTAGGCTGCTGATCTACAAAGGGCTCTACTGTTAAGAGATAACTGAAAGTCAATTGTAGTTTTGTCAGATATGGAGCAAAGAATATAAAAGTGCTTTACAGTGTTGCTTTTACTGACTACAGCACAAAATCACACTGTGCCATCCAGTAAAGAGAAGGCCAAGACAAACAATAAAGTTAGAAAGGTTTAAACCAGCTATTGAAAGGGTTAAAACACAGAGTAGATTCTCCTTTCAAGCTAACATATACAAAGAATGGATTGTACAGACCTGCCAAAAATAGCAGAAATGAAAGATTTTTAAAGCGGAATCAAAATTTGCACCTAATTTTATTACATAAACGGCTCTGTTTATTTTTATTATTTTTCCTCTTTAGTTACCAATAACTTCCCTATGACAAACTATCCATCTCTCCTTTATTCCTGCTCCTGTTCCAACCCTGAATAAATGCTTTTTGATCACCGAGTCGAGATATGAAAGCTTGTTTTCATGCTTGTGTAGCTCTGTCTCATATGTATAGTACTGACATCACCCACAGCACAACAAATACGTCAGTCTCTCTGTTGTCTGGTGCACAAGCCTAGTTCTATATAAGTAACAGTAACATGCCACTATTCTATTGTTGGTAAAAAAGGTTATTTATCATTCTCACACAATACTGTAGTCCAGAAAATGGAGCCCTAGTCTGAGGGGAGAAAAGTGGAAACACAGGAAGCAGCAAGTGGATCAAGGTGTGGGCCACCCTTGGTTCTGGAGATCCTAGAGTTATGCACAGCTCTAGAACAGTCAATTTTTAAAATATGCACACCCAAAACTTCACACAAAATAGATATCTAACATATGCAGATTATCACATATAGATAATCCGAATACAAGCAGGAGATGCAGAACAACAAATGAAGATGCAAAAAGTATATTATCCAACATACAAATGACTCCCAAGATGATCCCAAGAGGGTAAGAAGGAACCATCAACATGAACAAAATATTCTGCCCACAAAAGATGACAGAAGTGCAGAATGCTGTGTTACCCTCTCTAGCTGTGGATTTAAAACTCAAGGGAAACAAAGGGAGATTGAGCATAACTCCAACAGGAGGATTACAAATGAAGAGCATGTGCTACAGGTTTAACTGTATTACTGTATTATAAAGAACTGCAATTTAACTCTTCATATCTATTTGCCTGCAAAGAACATTTTTCAGTTTGTGGAGATCATCCACGGAACGCATCCATGGAAGCAGGAGAATGGAAACCCTAATGATTTATTTTTCAGCCAGGATAAAAAGTGGAAAGAAAATGCTTATAAAACAAAAACTGCCAGCATTTAGCATGTATTGATAGCTATAGTTTTGCTGTTTTCTCTTTATGCTAAAATCATGTCTAGTCATGAATGCATGAAGAAAGTGACAGAAACCAATGCAGTGCCTTTGCTTCTCTCTAGCATGGAAGTATTTTGCAAAATATCCCAGCAAGGTATTTACACAGATTCCTTGCTTGCAGTAGAAAATGATAGAGCTTTAAAAAGGATCTGTAAGTCCCCACTGCTTCCCTGACAATTCTCTTCTAAGCCATACAGAATATGAAGGATGACAGAAAACTCTAGAAAGAAAATGTTACCATCATGCTGATAAGCACTGATAAATCAGTGTTGGATTCTTGCTTCCATACTGACCAGAAACATGGTGCAAGCCTTGTGGCTAAACAAGCCAACTTTTCTTGAAAAGAGTAACTCAACAAGTTGACAAGTACACTGGGAAGCCAGAGAAGAGAGACAGGCACTGATCAAGCCTGTCATCTAGATTTTACTGAAGCTGTTTTACTAAAACACCTCAACAAACACATGCCTTTAAAGCCTCATTGTTCCAGTTTACACTCCAATGTCCTTCTCAGAACAAGTTTATGGAAAACGTCGCATACATGATTCAAGTCTTGTCAAAGTAAGTAGCAGCTCATTAAAGTGAAGTTCAGTATATACACCTCTAAGAAGAACACAGACCACAATTCCCATATCTTTTATAATTGATAAGTAAATCACAAAGCCTTCAGTTTTATTCAATTACATGAATGATGGAAGGAGACACTCTTGAGGCCATATGGATAAATATTTAATGAGCTAAAACAGCTTTAATCAGAACACAGCACATTTTGATTACATTCCCTATTTGTTTTCAAACTGACAGGCAAGGATTTATTTTAAAAAGTAGTTTAGAGAAAAAAAAATGCAGGATTAAAAAAAAAAAAAAAAAAGAAAGAAAAAATAAGACAGACTTAAGTTGCCAGCACCTGAACAAGCAACAGAGTGCTTAGCCAAGCACAGCTGTTCAGGCTCACTGCAATGAAAACCGCTCTTTTCAAGTTTTTGGGAGGCAGCTGCTCAGTTTTTCCTGAATGACAGGGGATTAAAAATTTACATCTTTTGAAAAGACTGCACTGATCTTGGGTCTTCGTCCAGACCAAAGAAGATAACCCCCCCGAAGTTCCAATTCATCACACCCTTCCTCACAGTAACCACAATTATAACACTGCTCATCAGCCTACCTGGCCCAGCTTGAATCTTTCCTCTAACTGGCAATAAAATGAAGCTGCATCAATGAATTGCCGTAGGAAATGTGACTCACTGGTTGCTCACCACCCTTGCAGCTCTTACCTCCAAGTTCTCCTTATTTGTTTTGACCCAGATAGCTGCTCAGTTGAGGATTAAAAAAAAAAATAATAAAATTCAATACTTAGGAGAAAAACAAAACCATGGAAATGGTCTTTAGGATATAGCTCAAGTTTAGCTTCTGGGCTCTCCAGAGGAAACTTTCCACCCAAGTACTTAAAAAGTAGTGTTGGGACCAAAATGGCTTGCTTTGTGTCATGAATAACATGTCATCTTTCAACCTTTGCAAAAATTCAAAATTTACTGATAATATATACTTCTGAAATTCAAGAATAGCCTTTATTAAGAGATTACTGACCTAATTATGAAGCAACTGGTACCTGAATTCCCAAATAACTGAAAATACTTCCACAGAAACACAGAAATTCAAGCAAGCAGAAACCACAAAAAAACATTTTATTGCAACAATGTCCCCATCATCAAGTGAGATGGCAAAAATTAAATTTTAATTAATTTTGCGTTTCTACCTTTTTTATTTATGTAAATATAAATTCAAGAGTGTAAAATAAATCCACATATAAAACACAGAGGAAACATTCTCTTTCAGTGACTCCAAAAAAAACTTACATACTGAAGATTCATGACAAGTCATCCACTGTCCATTTTTCCAAGTATACAGGCAGGAAAGAATGCAGAAATTTATTCTCAAAAAGCATCCTGTATAAAGTCCTTGAAGTACTTAAGTAATATTTAGTAATCTCATTCTTGAGCTCATGGATGTAGATTCCAAGAAAAGAAGAGACAAACATCTCAAACTTCAGATTATTTAACCTCCATCTAAAATAACCCATTTAAAACAAGATTATGTTCAATTCTTATAGCTGAAGCATCACAATTACTTTATTAGTATCATTACTTTGGAAAACTATTTCTTATGAGGTTTTCCTGCTTTTAAAATAAAGTCAGAATATTTATTTCAAATACTTTAGCTTACTTATACGGTAAATATATTGCGGAAAGTAACTCCACATGCTGGTACAACAGGCCTTCATGAAATTCCATTTAAACATTACTATGATGTACCTTAAAAACAGGGACTACAGCATGAAATGCACCAAAAAGAGTCAGTGTCCTGGGATTGTGTCTGACCTTCCTTCTCAGATGCAACAAAATGCTAACGTAATTTAAAGTGAATATTGGACTGCTAGACCATAGGAATACTAGTTGGTTATAAATATTTGGAATAGGAACGTAACTGCTTTAGAAATATGTAATTATTTCGTTCGTTGTTTTACACAAAAAGAAGTGTCACGAGTGTTAGAAAATGTATCATGGGGGATATTTTAATGGGAATGTTTTTCATTGGGTCTAACAGGCATACATTTCCAATGATTATGGTTTTTAATACATATCATGCCAAATTCTTAATGAACTGTTTACCCTCATGGTTATATTACAACAGAATGAAGAAATTAAGATGGCAAAAGCAAAGTTAAGAATGAGAACTGCAAATAACTTCACAACTAGAAGAGGAAAAATCATTGAAGGATTTAAATCAGCACTATTGTGGGTCCCCACAGTTGCACTGCTACTCTTAGGTTTCCAAAAGATGCATATGATTTTATAAATATTTTTGTGCTAAGAGCCATGCTCAGAAAAAAAATATAGGCTGGCACAAGTCTACCTTCCTGGAGATGCATGTTAAGTATAAAATTCACTTACTAAAGTGCATTTGCTGAACAAATTCTAACTTCTACTATTATAGCTATCCCAATAAGCAATACAAACTAAACTTCGTTGAAATTCTACCTCTACTTAAAAGCAGTAAATATAGATGACTGTGAAATCTAAATTACAATCCTGAATTACCAAAATTTTTGACTCAATGCTGTGAGCTCTAGAAATAAACAAAATGTATTGTCCTATGCCTCCCATAAATGAGGAATTGCCTCTAGTTAGAAATACTGACAGTGTAGAATGGAGTTAAGTATAAGCAGAGCTGAAGTTAAGCATTGCTTTGCTTCCTATTCAATATGGTGTTTCTTTAAGGCTCTGAGAGAAGCTGCTAGTTGTTGCAAGATCTTTTGGCAAAAGATAAATGCAGAAGTAGCAGGGTCATCTGACATTTCAGAACTTGTATTTTCATATTTCACGAAAGCCAGCTCATTCAGTGTCTGTATACATTTATTGCACTTGTGTTGTTGGAATATATCTATACCAACATAGTAATAATGATTGCAACAAAGCCATAGTAAAATAAACTTTAAAAGGGTCTGATTTGGACATTAGAGGATAAGTGTCTGCATGTTTAAAATGTTTCCCTAATAGTAATAAATACAGACAAATTGCTCATCAATTCAGATGCACATGTTTAACCAATTATTTAGCATATATAAAATTTCACTCATTCTTTTATCAATACAAATCTGTTGGGGATCCAAAAAAGACTTACCATGCAAAATATTGATTAGTGCTGCATAATGGAATATATATTTCTATCAGAGTTAAAACAGCATTTTCAAAATTTAAAGAAAAATAGACTTTTAAAAAGGGATTCTACTGTCGAATGCAAGTCTTCCTTGTAGCAAAGACAAGATAGAGACAAGTTACCATTTATCGCTGTACTTCAGTCTTGATGAAAGACTAATAATAATTTGTCCACCTACTTCTTAATAAATGCTACATTTTTCAAGAATAAAGGAACTATCAGTAGGCATTATTTCTACTTAAAACAAGTTATTTTTCCCTGTAATAGGTCAAGTATGCTTTTAAAGATTCAGGTAATGGTAGACTCATAATTTTCTCTCTCAACAGATTTCGAGGAGGCTCTTCTGGCTTCAAGGCCTCACTGTGATCTTTTTCCTCCTCCTCTTTGTTATCATCTTCCATTTTTTCATCTTCTTCACTATCTGGAGGCTGAGGAATGAGCTGATTACCAACAAACACATAGGTGTTAATCCTGCGTCTACGACATCTCCTGCGTTTGCGTTTCGGAGGAGCCTTCTGAGCAATACCCTTGGCTTTCATCTCCTCGTTTATGAAGTTTCTAAGAGTGCGTCTGATATATATTCGAGCTAGGTCCTGGAGGTTCCTAACAGCACATGGAGCTAAAATGAAAGAAAAGTAAGTTATACTAAGTGAAATTTCCCTCTAGCAAAAACAAACCAACCCCAAACCAGCTGCAAGGCAGTGAGACTAACAATCAAAAACAATTCAATTGAAATTTTAGTAAATGATACAACACGCAAATGACACAGGGTTAGGTAGTATCACCTTGACAAACTCTGTGGCACAGTCCAGGAAACAAAGAGGTCTTTTGACAGATGTGCAAGAGAAGTAGAAAGCATGAGCAGATCACTAAAATGAATTTAAGAAATTATACAACAGTTACTGTCACTTTTTAACACCTGGCATGTCTTGGCACCTACTGCTACCACTGTTAAGATCCTGTTGCAGGAAAACAATTTCTAACCCCGTGCTACATTTGTTTAGGCAATTGCCTTTCTTCTGCTTCCTCCTCCTGCTCACTTCCTACTGAATCGAACTGATGAGGGAAGGATATGTCTAATTCACCAGTGACGAACCAGATAAGCCACCTGCACCTTTGCAGAAGAGGAATCAAAATTCCTCAAATCCTAAAGGGAGAAAAACCCAAACTAACAAGTAAGAAAAAAGTCAAAACTTTATTTTTCCCAATGACAGCCGAGTAATGACAAAATATTACTTGGCTGCTGACATCTGCCCTAGATGAGCTATGGATGGCTAATTCCAAGGAAAACAAAACCAAAAAAGCACACCAGCTAAGGTTGAGGCTTGTTCAACTTTCTAACTTGTCACACTCCTTCCTGTACAGAACACCATAAAATTAACAGGGACTACAGCAAGGAAGAAGTTACTGAAGAAACAATTTCAAAAATTACACTTCCAGAAAATCCATTCAGCTATAAAAGCTCTGGATGTAGTTTAAACAAGATCTATCTTTACATAAAACTACTTCAGTTGCAGACTAATTAATTTATCTGAGACAGAAAGGATATTAAGACTGACAAAACTGATTTCAGACCATGCCAAAGGGGTGCGGGTGGGAAAGAGTCCCATTTTTTTAGTGCAGAGTCAGCTCAAAATTCAAGAACAAAACCCTATCTAATTACTCAGAATACATTTATAAGTTCATGGAAACAAACCATGATTGCAGATTGTATGCCAATTATAACAAATGCAAGCATTTTTTAATGGGAGGAACAGGATGCAAAATTTTGGATATTTACTGTCCATGTATTTCCATTTGTCTACTTGCATCCTAACCAATAACTACATTGATAAAATGAACTTTTTAACACAACCTCTGTAGTTTTCTACAAAAAAAAAGGTTCTACTTGGACCATGGCTGACAGATATTTTACATATGAGAGTTATTTTAGTCTGTATATAACACTACATACATGTCAGAAAGCATTCAAGGGCTGTCCAAAGAATGGCACAGACTCTGTGATTACTTAGTAATGACATCTGCAACCTCTTACTAAAGTTTACAGAAGAAGCATATTCACTAGACTACTTTGAACTAAGATAAATTATTGGCCCTGTCGATTTGAAACAAAGAGAGAACATTACTGTAAAAGAGAAATTAGCTTAAAAATTTATTTACTGAACTTCAGCACACTCCTTTTTACACCTGCACACCTTCCATATACACCCAACACACCCACAAGAACACCTTTGCTTTATTTTTAAGTTTTTAAATAAAACCAGGTCCGCCTGAGCAGTGGAAAGAAGCCTATCTCACAGATCTCATTTTATAGTGCAACTTCAAGACTAACACATTTTTCTTTTAAATGTGAACAATACCACATTTGGTTATTTTTTCCTCTTCTCACTAAAAACTCACTTTGAAATTATAACATAGAAAACACCTTTCTTGTACTACCATTCAGCTCTGAATGCCCATGGTCTGCACTCCCCATTCTGAAAATTTAGGAATGTTGATAGAAAATCCTCTTTTGTTCTAGGGAATTAGACTGTATAAAATCATCATAAAGTTTGCCTAGCCACCTTTGTATTTCATTGTTACACATGACACAACCTATGCATTACAGATGGAAGAGAGGAAAAAAAAATTCTTGAATTAGTAAGTTAATTTCAGGAAATGACTTCTGAGGACTCAAAACAAGTATTAAAACAACAAAAAAACCCTATTTCTGCATAGAAATAGATTATGTAAAGGAAATGATCTTCTATATTGTGCATAAAAAATGTAAAAGTACCTATCATATAGCAAGCTCACACACTCGAAATTATTTGCCAGATCAGTAGTTATAGGCAACGCAAGCTGATAGGACATCCTGGACTCCTGAAGGGCTTATACCAGTTTCACAGTTAAAACATGCTTTAGGTTCTTTGTTGGGTTTACTTAATTTCCCACATGCTACCATAGCCCTGTGCTCTACTCCTAGCCCTGACAACTCTGACAGAAAATTTCAACTCTACGCTTTTCTTTGTCAGCTTTTTCTCCATACCTGTTATCATCCTATCTTACCATTTGGCAACAGGTGTACTTCCAAAGAATTTCTTAATACCTTTACTACCTCTGCTCAAAGCATTGCAGCTAGAAAGCCAATCCCTATGACCAATAGCAAAGAGCTAGGTATGACTACAGCCATTGCAGATAGACATAAAGCACACTTGGGCTTATTAATATTCTATAATACCACAGCCCCAGTTTAGACCTCTTCCTTCCAGTTGAGGGGGAAGAGAAAAAAAAAAATTCTCTGGTAGACCATGAGAAAATAAGCATTATGAGGGACCTAATATTGGCTGGCTACTTTATCTATACTGCTGTAATAGAGAAGCTGAACTTAAAAGGAAAAGACAGCTGGAAAAACAAGCTGGAAACATTCTATTACCTAAATTCAGAACATTAACTATGAAGCAACACAGACCATGCACCAGGAGCACAAAAACACATCAGTGAGCTACTGCTTTGCTAAATGGAATGTTTCTACAGCACAGCCTCTCAACATCCAGACCTCCAACATCAGGCACTGTAACATCCCTGCAAGCCAAAGGGAGGGAGCACAAACTTACGCAGTCCTACAGTGTCATGTTTGCCATTGTCATTTCTGTTTGGTTGCACTAGTGGAGCAAACGAAACAGCAAGGATATTCTTACTTTCCCATGTGTTCTGTCCTGTTCTCAAGATCTGTGTTAGCTGCAAAACAAAACCGAAATAAATTAGTGCTTACAATTTTGTCATATTCAATACTATTCCGATTGGTTTCAAATACACTGTTGCTTTGTTTTACTTCAAAATTAATTAATTATGGCTGCTTTATGAACGGGAAGGTCTTTGATAATCCTTGAAATATCACTTGGTCACTAGAGTACTGAATAAGGTAATGGGAAGAGTACTGAATACGGTACTCTTTGGTAATGGGAAGAGATGCAGATGGAAAAGTAAGGCCCTAAGGTAAGAACTAAGGCAAGTTTGTTTTTTCCTCATTTTTCCAAAAGATCAAAGAATAGACTGGAAGCAACCTCTGGAGTCCTACCCTCCTCCTTGAACAGGGCCAACTTCAACATTACATCAGAATCTTTTCCGATTAAGTGAAAGAAGATCTAGGACTGAGATTCCCCACCTGTCTAGGCAACCTGCTGTAGTGTTCAAGCATTCTTACTACGCAAAACTGTTTTCCTTATTTGCAGGCAGAAAGCTTCCTTGCTGCCAATTTGTAATGCTCTTTCAGTATGCTGTGCACCTGTGAGGAGAACTGGACTCCTGTCTACCAGGTAAATTCTCCATCCCTTCAGGAAGACAACAGGAATTAAACATACCCTTGGTGTTTTTCCACAAGCTAGATTATCTCAGATCTTGCAGCTGCTCTGCATACTTTGTACGCTCTAATCCCCTATCCATTTGTATATAAGGTAAAAGTAGTCACAGTTCTAATTTTTCTCTTAAACTGTGACTACTTTTAAGTTGGATTCCATCAATTTCAACTGACACTATCTTAGCTGAATAAATAATGAAATTATTTATGGAACAGAATCATACAGGCTATGCTTAAATCCCTTTGGTATTTTAAGAAAGCAGATAATGTGAGGATTCTTTTTTGAAAGCAAAGTAACTAGCATGCTTATCAACAAGCATTTTAGTAATTGTCTGTATTTAGGAGGACATCAACTTAAGTCACATGATGTGCCTTTCTCAATTTCCCTATTAGTAAAATGGGGAGAATAATACTTACCATTGAGAAGCCTTTTGAGGTCTAAGGATGAAAAGTGATAAAAGTGCCAAATATTATTAAAATAATATGCTCCTGTCTGAAAAGCATTAAATCTAACAAGGAAAAGCAACATCGAAAACTGCTGCGAATACAGATATATTTTTCCCTCATTTTTTTCCTCTCTTTCCAACGTCCCACTAATCACAGTTATTTTGTATTCTTTGAAATCAACTCTCCTGGTTTAGAGGTGGTTTCATTGTTTTGAAGTACTGACTGAAAATGTCTGGGTGGCAGCGAGATTTCAAAGCAGTTCTACTATAACACACCGGAAACAGTATGAAACAGACTTTGTTAAAAGCAGGATATTGATGCTTTCCTACAAATATAAGGGAAAAAAGGTCAAGACTTCATTAAAAAGATTAGTATCTGCTTAACTGCAACAATACACCAAATCAAGGCATCTTTAGTTGAACAATAACTTAGTCAAATATATATTCAAAAGCATTCTTTAAATTACGTATTTCTCATACTAGAAGATAAAAAGGGGAAATTGTCACTAAGTCACCTGATCTTCTATAGGCATTACTAAAATGCCTCCAACTTTCAATAAAATTTTCATGTAGTTTTCATGGTCTTTCTGGACTCCAGCTCCACAGTATATCCGGTCATACTGATGACTGTCTGAGGCTATTTCCAAACAATTACCAACCACAAAGGCAGGTTCACAGAATTCAAATCTAAGGGGAAGAAGACAAAAAAGAAAGAGGGGACACATTTCAAATTAAGATTTTCAAGAAAAGGCAGTCCAGATAAAGACAGAAAAATATATTTCAGATCTTCCCTTATATAATGAAGAATGATTAGCATACATAATTCAGAAGTTTGTATTATGACATTACTTTAGAAATAATTTATTTTTTTCTGCCACATCAGAGACCACTGAAGCAAAACTCTTAAGCAATTACAATTATGTATTATGCAAAACAGAGAAAGCTTCAAAACATCACCTTCCTAACTATAAGCAAGTAGATGCATCCAAAGAAATCTTAAGCCATATGGTACAAGTGCCACTAAAACAGTATGTTTATCAACAATGAGTGATATGCAGGCTGCTGAATAAACATTGAAAAGTTTCATTTCATAGTAGCTCCCCTACATTTTCTATCAGTTAGGGTCTTTTTAAAGACTCATTTTTCTCTACCTCCCAAATTTCCATCTTGAGCCCAATCCACTTTTCCCCAAAAAGGAATTCAATGGAAAAGTTTGACATTTTTTTGACCACACACGAAGAAAAAAAAAAAAAAAAGATTCATTATCTCAGAAACACCTAGTTTTCATCAGTAAATGGAAGTTACCCAACTGCATTTTAGTGGACCTAAGTTTATAACACAAGTTGCAAGGACTGTAAGTGTTCTCTGTCACTGCATAAAATACCAAAGGAAAAACGTACAGGGCAGTACTTTATTGCTAAAGCTGCATATGTTCTCCACAACACTGTTATTTTCTGACATTTTTTAAATCTCTAAAGCATGTTACTGCTTCAGCTGTTAACACCACAATAAAATTTACCATTTTGTAAAAAAATTCCTTGAGTGAATAACTGTGTATCTTCCCCAAGCGCTTTATATATAAGAAGAGAGGTTACAAAGTAGCTCACAGAAAAGAATTTATTGTCTTCTTTGAAAAAAATATTACATAAAACCTAACAGCCTCGTTGTTGCATGAAAAAGTCCATAAACTTCATCTGGCAGTATTAAAGTCCAGTGCACCTCAAACAGCATCCAGAAGGAATGAATTTTTCTAAGAACTTCAAATACATGTAGTCATTTTATGAACTTTATGGCTGACTGTCAATGGAAAGGTTTGGTTTTTTTTTTTTTTTGCTTGGCTAGCATTAGCAAATCCCAGTACAATACCTGACAACATTCAAATCAATATTTTTTCAGTTACAGTAAAGTTGGCAGCTTTCACTGCTTGGGGATGAAGCCTGTAAGGCTTGGCTGACTTTGTGATGTAGAGCGCTGACATTAACAAATCAGGAAATTGAAGTTCTAGCTGGAAATATATTTTTCCCTCCAAGATGGGATGCTTGATCTTGAAAATACTTCAATGCTTCTTTCTTTGACTAGTCAAGACAGACCCCAGAATCTCTTAACAACTAGTGGATGGCTTTCTCTCATGCACTTCTTGTGGTCACAATCCATGTTTTCTCTTCCAAATCCAGAGACGGGGGCAGGGGGGTTGGGGGAAGAAAGCTACAAATAACACTGGTCAATTGAAGAGAAAAAATGGAGGTGGAATCGGAGTGGGGATAAATTTCCTTGTTTCACAAAACTGAGAAAGTGAAGCTAGACCAGCCTGAATGGTGCCTGAAGTAATTTCAGATTAACACAGAAAGATCTAGAAATACATTAGATGAGGCTAAATGCTGGAAAGAAAATGAAATCCAAGACACTGATCAATCTGTCAAAGAAGTAAATCTCACTTCGTAAGCACTTGGGCAATCATTTTCTTTCCCACATGTTCTACATTCCACATATAGATCAACCAGGCAGTTTATGCCATAGTTTTCATTTCAGATTGCCTACAGTTTAAATCAAGCATTACCACATCAATTTAATTTGAAAGTTTTAGTAAAGTACTTTCGTGGGCTTAAAAAGTAAAAGGAGGAAGGGGGAGGTGTGGAGAGTGTGATGGATAACTGGCTAGCTGCAAAAGGTCACGCAGACATGAGAGAGTTTTGCTGAGCACACAGGAACTCTCATGAAAACCAGCAAGGCAGTAAGCTTCTATGTCCTTGAGCACAGCTGCTATACAATAACAAGACCTTGTAGCTGAAAGATAAGAGGGAGAAGCCTGGTTAAACTAAAACTTACTCAAACAATGTAACTACAAAAGAATGTAGAAAGAGGCGTAGCTGACTTTTAGTCTGAGCACCAATCCTAAGCTTAACTTTTGCAATATGTATGAGCTGATTATAGAAGATATAAATGTGTGTATGCTACCTGAAATAAACGAGATTTGCTGACCATGATAGCATGAGGCTCTTCTCCTGCGGCTCCGGTTAACCCAACATTTGGCGCCCGAACGGGCTTCTCCCCTACCCTCTTTAGAGCTGCATTGGGGTCGGGTCCTTTGGACGGCGGATTTACGCCCGGTGTGGTCACATCGGTGCGCCCTGCCGCTACGCGCTGCCGACGCCTGGAGGTTTGCAACGGTACCGGTGAGTATAGACAGGCAAGCAGCGTATGATCTCTTTACCGCTTTTCTTAGAAAGCGGGGATTTAAGGGGCTTGACTTAGATAAGGAGCTCCCCCCTCTTTTGAGCCATGCTACATCTTATGGCTCTTTTGCTAACCCCCATACTGTTCATGAATTAGCCGAATGGCGCAGGTATGGGGATAAGCTTTGGGAATTAGTGTTAGATGATGATAAGCTAGCGAAAAAGATGAGCAAGTTGTGGAGAACTGTGCATAATGAATTGCTTATGTGTCAGGCAGAGAAGAAAGCAGTCGATAATGCTCGTGAAATGCACGCTAGGAATAAGGCTTATGGGGATGACCCTTCCGCTCCAAACCCTCCGGTCTTTGCAACCGTTGACCTCCCGTCATCTGACTCTGTAGAGCCGGCCAGTACACCCACCGTTCAGCCCTCGCCACAGCCCTCTGCTCCACTAATGCCTTCACCCCCCACCCCCATGAATGCAGAGGCTAGGAATGCCCCTCCCTGTCCTGTTGCCACGGAGCCGTTCCCCGGAGCCTTATCGGACCTCGCGGAGGCTATGGCACGAGAAAGACGGGAGGTATGGGCGGCACTGGCAAATCAGGGCTGGCGGGAGGGAGATACGGATCTGGCCGCGGCAGCTCAGGAGCAGATGTCGTCCCCCCTCGCCCTCCCAGTTATCTTTCACAATAACCCGCAGGGAGGGCAACGGGCAGAGGTTACTAATTTAGACTGGAAACTTTTGTCACAACTACGATCTACCGTAGCGAGCTATGGGGTCACAAGCGAACCCGCTAAACAAATGTTAGAATTCCTTTTTAATACGAATCTCCTGTTGCCCGCAGATGTTAGAGGTCTTTCTCGTTTAATTTATACCCCACATCAAAGGTTACTGTTTGAAGCCCGATGGAGGGAAGAGGCGGCTGCAAGTGCCGCACTCCCTCGTCCCCAAGGAGACCCCTTACTCGGCATTACTGTTGACGAGCTTATGGGTCAAAGACTGCTTCATAGAGTAGAGGCTCAAGCTACCCTAGGTCCTGATAAATTGAGAGAGGCCATGGCGGTAGCTAAAAGAGCTATGGAGAAAATTAGACCTCCAGGAGGTGTTCCTCTTTATATGGGGATAAAACAGAGGAGAGAGGAGCCTCTTGGCCCCTTTGTGGACAAAATCATTGATGCTTTAAGTAAAGCAGGCATTGCTGAGCACATGCAAGATGCCCTAGTTAAACAATGTATCTTGCAGAATGGGAATGCTAATACTCGTTCCCTCATAGCTTCAGCCCCTGGGAATTGGAATGTTCAAGATTTGTTAGATAAAGCGGCAGCCATGCCTTCCGGCACTCAGGTATTTGTGGTAGAAGCGCTGCAAAAGATAGGTGAGGGGTTACAACAGCAGGCTCAGGCTTTTAGAGAACAAGCAGTATCAGCTCAGACTCAGGTTTTAGCTGCCCTCGCACCCCTCCAAGCGGCGACAGCGCGTCAAAGCCCCAATACCGGTGGGAGGATGAAGTGTTTTCGCTGCGGAAAGCCGGGACACATCCGCCGCGAATGTAGCGCCACGGGCGTATGGTGCGGCAAGTGCCGATCCAATACCCACAACAGCACCGCTTGCCGATCTGGATCGGGAAACTCCAAGACCAGCGCGAAACTGGGCCGCGCCGGGACACAAATAGTTCCAGCCACACCATCGATGGGCAACTCTTGCCAGCAACCTCCGGCAGCCTCGGATTGGACCTGGCAGCAGCAGTAAATGTTACCCTATATAACAGCAGTCCACATGTGATTTCTACCGGAATTTTTGGACCTATTCTCATTAATGGACAACCCACAGGAGAACTCATTTTAGGTCGATCGTCTGGGTCTGTTTTGGGCCTACTGGTAGAACCTGGAGTTATCGACGCTGATGCTGAAAGAGAGATTTTTGTTATAGCTCATACACCTTTCCCGCCGGTGAACATTCCAAAAGGCCAACGGATCGCTCAGTTCATACCTCTACCGCAATTAACTATGAGCATACCACCACGATCTGATGAGCCGCGCGGAACAAAATGCCTTGGCTCCTCAGGAGGTATCACTCTTCCTGTCATAGACTTATCTACAAGACCCAAAAGGATTTGCTGTTTATGTTACCAAGGACAGACGATCATTTTGCATAAGGCATTGTTGGACACAGGGGCGGATACATGTATTATTGATACGGCTAAATACCCAAAGACGTGGCCGCTTTTACCGGCTAATACCACAGTTTCTGGCATTGGTGGCATTAAGCTTGCACAACGATCTCCCATTCTTGCTGTAGAGATCGACGGCAAACAAGCTAAAGCAGTGTTTTCGCTGACACCCCTGCCATCGGAGGTCGATTGCATCCTGGGAAGGGATGTTCTGACACAACTGGGATACGTACTTACCGATCGCCCTTTATTGTGATGGCCATTGCTTGGACATTCCCTCTACCATTGACCTGGACTTCTGATGACCCCGTGGTAGTTAAGCAGTGGCCGTTAAAAAGAGAAAATCTTGAGCAGGCACACCGCCTAGTTGCAGAACAACTACAGCTTAAACATCTTCGCCCATCAACTAGCCCATGGAACACGCCTATTTTTGTTATAAAGAAAAAATCAGGAAGTTATCGTCTGCTACAGGACTTGCGAGCAGTCAATCAGCAGATGGAGCCAATGGGAGCTCTACAACCAGGGCTCCCTAATCCAGCTATGCTACCACAGGATTGGCCTATTCTTGTTATAGATTTGAAGGATTGCTTTTTTACAATACCCCTACATCCAAAGGACACTAAGAGGTTTGCATTTACCTTGCCTTCCCTTAATAGGGGTGAACCTGATAAGCGCTTTGAATGGACAGTTTTGCCGCAAGGAATGAAGAACTCGCCTACCCTATGTCAGCTATATGTTGACACGGCCCTGCAACCTGTTAGACAAGCGATGCCTGATACAATTATTTACCATTACATGGATGATATTTTGTTTGCCCAAAGCTCGCCTTTTACAGTCATACAGGTACAATCCATCATTGCCATGTTGAGAAATTATGGCCTTATGGTTTCTGATGAAAAAATTCAAACTCATGCACCATGGAAGTATTTGGGATGGACAATTACAGAGAGACAAATACGCCCGCAAAAACTTACCATCCAGGCTCCACCGTCCACTTTGCATGAAGCACAAAAACTATTGGGAGACCTTCAATGGCTTAAGCCTGTAGTTGGCATTCCTAACATCCTTCTAGAAGCGTTGCGCCCCCTCTTAAAAGGCACGGACCCCTGTGCTCCGGTTGTACTTTCTGCAGATCAAATCAGTGCCCTTCAAAGTATTTTGTGGTGTGTTGCCAATGGCTTTGTCACCAGATACGATCCATCCCTTTCTGTTTCACTGACTATTTGGAATAACAAAGATCACCTTCTAGGAGCCATTACGCAGAAAAAGAAAACGGGGGAGAGACCAGGAAATATGGAGGACTTGGGGGTCCTGGAATGGATTAGCCCTCCCTTACAGCAAAGAAAAACAATTACACAAAAAATTGAAAAACTTGCCTTGCTAATTATGAAAGGCCGATTACGCACAATAGAGCTAAGTGGCAAGGAACCTAGTGTGATACATCTACCTATGGAAAAAGCGTCCCTGGACTGGTTTCTGCTTAACTCCGCAGAATTGGCAGAGGCATTACTACAAGCACCGAGTTTTGTTACAACAGGCCCTCTTAAACCGAAATTATTGCACTGGCTAGGAGAATGGCAATTAATTACTAAACCTTTGAGAGAAGACCAACCTATTCCACACGCAATTACAGTTTTTACTGATGCAGGAAAGCGCTCCCGCCGAGCAGCAGCTACTTGGAACAAGGCAGGCCAGTAGCATCATCATGTGATTCCAGCAAGCCCACAGGACAATCTCCAGACGTTAGAACTATTGGCAGTTATATGGGCTTTTCAAACCTTCCAAGAACCTGTTAATGTAGTTTCTGACTCACTTTATGTAGTGGGAGTTGTCTCCAGAATTGAAGACGCAAGTCTCAAAGAAGTTAACAACCCCCGACTGAGTGAACTTTTCATGCAACTTCAGCGCACATTACAGGCTGGTTAAAACATTTGATACAAGTAGTGCTTGTGATTTTGCTTGTAATTGTTGTTTTGCTTTTAGTTTTGCCTTGTGTGTTGCAATGTTTGCAGCGTATGGTATTGTCAATGTTTGATAATTTTAAGATGACAATGATAGCAGTAAAAGAAAACGGGGGAAGTGTGGAGAGTGTGATGGATAACTGGCTAGCTGCAAAAGGTCACGCAGACATGAGAGAGTTTTGCTGAGCACACAGGAACTCTCATGAAAACCAGCAAGGCAGTAAGCTTCTATGTCCTTGAGCACAGCTGCTATACAATAACAAGACCTTGTAGCTGAAAGATAAGAGGGAGAAGCCTGGTTAAACTAAAACTTACTCAAACAATGTAACTACAAAAGAATGTAGAAAGAGGCGTAGCTGACTTTTAGTCTGAGCACCAATCCTAAGCTTAACTTTTGCAATATGTATGAGCTGATTATAGAAGATATAAATGTGTGTATGCTACCTGAAATAAACGAGATTTGCTGACCATGATAGCATGAGGCTCTTCTCCTGCGGCTCCGGTTAACCCAACAGGGAGGAGGCAGGGAGAGAATGAATATGGTACTTTTCCAAAATGCAGTTTTAAATCTTGACAGAGCCCCTGGTTAGATTCAGAAAAATGAAGATGGCCTCCCTGCCTGCCTGCCCCCACAGCTTTCACAACTTCTCATCTTCTCCAAATGCGCCTCTAAAACCTACCAAATTTATTACCAGACAATCCCGTTTCCTGTACTAGAAACTACCCTAAAAACTCATGAATACAGTAGTCACACCCTCTTAAAACAAGGAGGAACACCAAACTGTCTAAGGAATACAAGACACAACAAAACCCCATGAAACATTCCCCAGACACAAAATACTCTATGCATGAGCTGAGGACAAAAATCCACTGTAGTCTTTACTAATATAGTAAAAGCTGAAGTTAATTTATCATTTAGCTCTGTAGCTTGCAACCAGAAGGGAACAAAGTGCAAAGACACAAAAGCAAATTCTTAATACACTTGTAAGAATAAGATGGGTTAAAGCACTAGAGACCAACTCTGTCTATAGGTACTTTAAATTGTCTGGACTGTGCTCCCTCCAGCAGAGTTTTGTGAAGACGTGACCAAAACAGCTGTTCATTTATTATTCCATTTACTTCAAAAAATACCTTCTTCCCCCACATAGTTTTTCAGCTAGGTTCAACCCAGTCATTCAACACATAGTCTTCCTGACAGACTCATTCCCCACAGCAAAACTAAACACTTTACAGACTAGGTTACATGCAATTTCTGAAGACACCTCTTTAATCCATGTCAGATGAAAAACGAGGTCTAATCAGCTCATCTGGCCATGCCACACTCACCCCCAGCTGGCCTGAATTAACGTGCTAGCTGCTGGTGTGCTGCTAGTTCATGAACTGCCACATGTAGTTCCCTCTTATGCAGAAAGGCAGAAGTAGGTAGAAGAAATGGGAAGAAAAGGTGATAAACTGTGTCTGGTAACAGCAACATGCCTGTTTAAAAGCCAATCCTTCTTCATTTGGGCTTCTCAGGAAATTATTCAGAAATAACTGCTTCATGTGTTAGGGTATGAACAGTGATTCATAGCAAATATACTTGAAATACAAGAAAAGCATACTGCTTTCCTCCTTAGTAGAGCGCCATGGACTTTTTGTGGACTAGTTAAGTTGTAGAACAGTGAATCTTGCTCCTTCACACTCCCATGAAACATGGATCTCATTAGTTAAGTGACAAGACTCTTTCCCAGATCTATGAATCTTAAGATGATTTCCATTATGCACACACCTCTGAATCAGAAAGAGCTGATAAAGGCATGCACCATTTTCTTGCATTTATCCAATCTAGTAATATGAGATGACCTTTAAACACAGACTAAAGTATAATTCTAAAAATTCTTTCAGCTAACTTTCCTAAGTAATTTTCAAAAAAAAGTAAAGTTTAGATTGGTTTTACTCAAGTATATGAGACACCATCAATTGATCAGGAAATTATTTAAAACTTAAATACAAAGGTTCTGCAAATACAAAGAAGTATTCAATATTAAGAATACCAGGCATCACAAACATGTTAGGAAAGTAGTATTAACCATATTAGGTCAAGTTCCATTTTAAAACAATCAAACCCCAATTCTTTTAGTACTAATTGTCCTTACATCCAAAAGACTTTCTTTTATTCCTGTTGCATCTGGGGTATCAAAACAGACCAGATATTACACTTCATTTTGTGTTATGCGGAGCTACCTTTTATTAATATTGATGAAAATAAAGTTGTTTATTGCTTTAACATGCAGTATCGACAAACATGTAATATAACTATCAAAAATAACTAATATTTCACTTAAATATTTTGTTTATTTCCAAACTGAAATGGAACTAAGAATTGCCAAGTGTTCTTTAAAGTTTGTTCACCTCTACCATGTGACAAGGGTGGCTTTACAGAGCATCATATTGATAACATGAAAAAATCCTATTTCACACATCAGATAAAAAGAAGGGAAGAAAGTGCTTGAACTGTCTGGAAAAGTTTAGTCACTTCAGGTTCTTCAGTTGAATCTGCTATCTTGATTACAAGAGAACCAACAGCCAAGAACACAGAAATTAAGAGTTCCCATTACAGATAACATGGCAATAGAAAATCTCTGTTTAAACAAACACTTGCCACAGAATAAATTTAAGCACACACAAATCACATGTAGCAACGGCCCAGGATAACCAAGCAGTTTCAAGCATGTAAGACTTTTGCATGGGATGGGCATTTCAAAGTTGTACTCAGCATGGCCGATGTGCTTTTCTTCCAGCTAAATTAAGAAAAAAAACAACCTGTAGAATTTAAAGTGAGTTTTTGTCTTTGCTGTAGAAACTTAAGAAAATTATCAAGTAATAGATTGTAACTGCCCATGTTCTTAAGTTAGATTCCCTATAGATAGCATCATAGCAAAGTATCACTACTGTAATAAAATATACAACCATTTAAAACATTTACAGTAAAGACCTAAGGTTAAGTTTGTTGCTCTTGTATCCATATCCACCAATCTAGCATATGTGTCATAGCAAAATACTAATTAAAGAAGCAGGAGAATATAGCACTAACCCACCCTAGTAGCCGGGATTTTTTACAATTGGTCCTAGTTTGATACCCACACATGAACCCTATACCTTTAATTACTTCTAGCTCTGAATATCTACAGGTCACTTGTTGGGCTAAGCTCCCCTACCTATACAACCTCCATGTATGCAGGATGTTATGCTGATGTATTGTGAATATGAAACTAGGTGCAAAGAGGTATGAATTGTCTCCTTTTTTGTTATTTTAAGTGGCAAATAGAATTGATTTTTTTTCTAAAAAAAGAACAAGGTCAATAAAATTAGAGAAAAATATCAAGTAATTTGAAGGAAAAAAAAGCCCTGACAGCATCCACAGATTTGCATCTGAAGGAAACAGTAAAACATGTTATAAGATTTAAAAAGGCAATACTGGCAAAACACTTAAAACTGTTTTTGCTAAGAGAAGAATTATTTAGTTCTTAAAACCAGCACCACTGTAGCTACATTTTACACCTCTCAACTACTACATTCACATCAAAACATCATCTGACAGTACACTTCTGTCTATCCCCATAATTACTAACCACACTCCCATCTCTCAGCTTACTGTTCACAGCCATAAAGAAAGAAAATCCATGTCAGCATGAATTTAGTATGCTTTTTTCCTATCCACACATATTTCCTTTAGTTGGTCAACTCAAAGCTCTAAAAAGCCTGAATTTATGTTCATTACCATCAAACTGTTTTAAGCACTTCCCTTTCAATTGGAAATTTATTTAAATTTATTTAAATTTGGGGCACAAAGGACTACCGTTCAACTTTAATAATGCAAAAGAAAAGGTTGGCAAGTTGTTAACATTTGTCATGTGAACTACAGTGACACGACATTAGAAGAAAGAATTAAGAATTTCACACAAGTCTGGGGGGGGGGGGGGGTGGGAAGAAAACCCAAAACACAACATATCTTAATAAATATTTCAAAACAGAAGAGTAAATCCAGCATAAGAACTCATAGAATTAGCTTTATATCAAACTACCCTTAAACCATCAAATACATTAATAACCAGACACTGAAATGAATCTGCAAAATGTGTAGAGTCTGAAAATATGTGATAAAACATTAAACATTTCCTTACTGTGATGAGGAAGTAACACTTACTTTTGTCCTATACTAATGTACTTTCGTCCTAGTTCTAATATACTGCTGGCCATACTTTCTAAAAATGGACTCTTCAGGATTGTGGAAGAAGAGAGGAAAGAAGGAAACAAAACCCGCACCAGTTCTGGGACATTTGCTGGTGAAGAGAAACAAACTCCAAAAGTGGTAAAATGAGTTCCCACGCTGTCTTAAAAACAGACTGAAAAGCTACACATCATTTAATCTAGAATGGTGTGGCTTCTTTGTGCAGTTGCATTAAGAATACAATCTCAGAGCTTCCATTATATCACAAGAGAATTTCCTAAATCAATAATCTTACTCCAAGCATTCCTAGAACCTAGTGTTTAAACACTAATGTATTCACTGAAAGAAACTTTGAAGAAGTTTTCAAATCATTAAATAGATTTTTCAGGTTTTAAGACCTTTCTGCTTTGAAAACAACAGATGAAGGTGAATATTCATACAGCTTTATGTCATGTAACATGCCACAAGAACATGCAACAGATTAATGAAATAATTTTTGATTTCTATGACTCATTAGTGTCTCTCATTTCACTTGACTGTGAAAGTGCTTTAGAGTTAACGCCAGTCAGATATAAAGGTAAACAATTTTTAGAGTCTTAATTCTTTTCCTATGAAGTAGGGCTGTATCAGGGCAAGATGGCAAGCTCTTTCCACCTTTTCTCCAGTTCTTTCTCCATTGTTCATTTCATCACATTTAATTATTTTTCCAAGCTCTCTGAACTACTCTTTGGTTCCTTTATAAATGCATATTTATGTATTTCTAGCATGCTTTGCTGAAAAGTTACACACTTTTCACCTACTAGTACTGTTGATACCTTTTGCATATATACTAGAAATACTAGAAAACAAATTAAAATATTAAATTTTTGAAAAGCTCTCACTGAAGACTTCATTTAAAGTCCCTTACATCCAACTACCAACAGTAATTTTTTAATCAGCATTACAGTAATAACCAAAAATGATGCTGGCAAAATTTCTTTTCAACACTTCTGTCACTACAGTCCTGAACATTTTTTCAGCTTCCAGGCAATGCTATAGGGATGGTGGGAAATCTGTATCTCTACCTTACTTGTAACCTGTCATTTTTCCATCTCTGAATAAAACTGTCTTGCTTCTTAGCTATCTTGTCCATGATTTTTGATATTCTCATCCGTTTCATTGGGTGGACCAAAGCACATTATTCAATCACTTCTGAAGAAAAAGCCAAACACCGGCTCTTAAAAATACTTATGATTCATGACACTCTTCCTTCAACATGGATTTACAAAATTTAACCTGAATAATATAACTTCATTACATTATATCTAAACTTTAGTAGTAAAAATAAAAGTAATACTGAAGGAATACATTTTAGCAATTCCACAGAGAATCTTAAGAAAAATGAACGGACATAGGGAAGCAAGAAAAAATTTGTCATTTCAGTTTACTGTCAAGGTCCTACGATACCCATGGAAAATGTCAAGAGAAAGATTTGTCTGTTACCAAAAACTAGAGAAGTATTTTCTTACTATTTTTAGTGAAGCAGAAAATGATTTTATAGGTTGCAAGTTGTATTTTCTACTGCGGATTTTTGTGAAACAATAGCTTTTATGGGAGCCATACACCAAGTATTGTCATCGCTTGTAGACATAAAAGATTTCCAAAGGCAGTGTCCACCACGGGATTTTTTTTTTAAAGGTATTTTATTTGTTGATCTATGGGCAAGAATATCTATTTTTGTTACTATCAAATACTTAGAAAATGCAGGTTTAGCTCCTCCCCAGGTATGAGTAGATTTAATTGTCTTTGGAACCTTCTGGTTTACAAGGTAAAGAATGAAGTAGTATTTCCCTCATACCTCTAAATAAAAAAAAAAGGCTATGCTTCAAACCCGTTTTTCTTCCCTTTTTGTTTAACATAACCTCTGGCATCAAGATTCCCACTGCCTGTGTTGCTCTGATTAGATTAAATCTCAACAAGAATTCACTCACCACTGAGTAAGCACTATTTACACTACCTGGAATTAAGTTATCAGTAAGATTTAAACTGAGAAAGCCATCAGTAAGTTTTGGAGACAGCTTGCTTTTCCTGCTTAGATATTTACTGCAATCGCTAGCCAGCTGACCAGAAAGGAGCTCTATTTTCCTTTGTGTGTACACCAGGGACTCGCCTTTCAAATCTAATTAAATCTAAAAAGTGAGCCTTATAGTCCTACCAGTAGCCTTACATTTCAATGAAGAAAAATACTCTGCTGGAAGATGTTCTTTACTGTTCTATAATGCCAACACAATCTACTACACAACTTCAGGAAGAAGTTCCACCCATAACAGTTATCCCAGAATTAGTACTAGGGTTCTTGTCACTTACCATTGAAGTGGATTCTTTTGATCCTGAGAAGGGTTGGTGATTTTCTTTCACAGCAGGGACTTCACCAGCTTACCCAGGTTTGGGTTTTGATAGGGTGCTAGAAGATGGGCAACCTAGCCTTGCCCTGTGGCTCTCTCTCCAAGCTGGATATTCTAGGTCTAGAAGTTGAATGGGAGCAGAAAAGACAACACATTCCCCTTCAATAAACAGGTGAAGCGGGGCCTGGTATTTGAACACACGTGTTTTAGATAGAGCCTTCTTAAGGAACGATTCTTTTCCCCTTAATTGGCATGCATTCTCTGAAGGTTTCAAGAATGAAAGAGAGCCTTACATATATCTCAGACCCAAATAATTTAGTCTATACCTAAAATCTTTGTACCTCAACCGTCATGACACTTTCAGATGTTTTCAAGAAAGAACTTCTCCTTTGCTTTTACTGGCAAACATACATCAAGTAAATCAAGGCAGCATTTGATCTTTCAGAATGCACAACTCCACCTCCATTTAGAGGAAAACTGTTTTTATAGATTGGTGGGATATGGATACAGATACAAGTAATTACTGAAATTATTTGGAACAGGTATCTGAGAGATCTTCTTCTAATGAACAGTTCCAGAGGCAAAAACTGAGATAAGACCAGCTATCAGATAGAGAAGCCTGCCTTTAGGCTGACAGAGAGTATCAAATCCTTCTGGACATGCTAATTTTATATACTGTCGGGTCTCTGGTGAAGTACCTTACCTGAATCATAGAAAAGTAAACTTTCAAATGTACTTCAAGAACATTACTATCACGAATCAAAAAAAGCAAGTTAAACTGTATCACACAGCACTGCAACATTCACCCATCCAAAGGGCATCAAAACAATATTCCATCTTGTTTTATTAAGCAAGAACCCACCTAAACCATCATGACCCAACTCCACACAAAAGTCAGATGCAAAACCAATGGCCTATTACTCCAAGCAAAGGAAAAAAGTTACAAAGTGTTTATTTATGATCCATGCTGAAGTTCTCCAAGTACCTACCCATAATTTTCAAGTCACGGTTTTTGCTTCAAAAGCAGAATGCTTAGAACATTCAGATCAGACTGCAGAACTTAATACACTAAAGAAAGAATAGAGGGAAGTGGCAAAGCAAAGCTTAACTGAATTTCCCATTTATATAACTCCATTATTGCCAGGAACACACATCTTGGTCCCTGTGCTCCTTATGTCCCCTGGGCACCTTGTTAGAGGCTGCTGATAAAGTGAAAGTTATTTTTCATACACACATTCACTAAGACAATTAACATCGTTCATACCAGTCTGCCATGCAATTTATTTTCAAACAGTGAGGACTCCTGCTTGGAGTACACCAGTGCTCAGCAACAGACAGATACCACACATCTCCTCCCTGGGTGGTCTTTCAGCCAAATACTAAGCAGACCAAAGCAGTAGTTAAGTTCAGATGCTGCAGTCCTGTAACTCTGGGTAAAAATCTTTTCACTTATAAATGAAGAAGCAGGAAGAAGTTACTGAAACAAGAAGCAAAACCAGACTTACTGAGTCAGAGAACATTATTTTGAGAGTCAGCTTAAAATTCAAGCTATGATTTTAATATTTACAGTAAAAACAAATACAAAAGAACCCTACCACAGAAAAAAACCCACACATCATCTTCATTAACTACATTAAAATACAGACTATTAACAAAGAAAGCAGTCAGCCAGAATCAGCTATGCAGACAACTTGGAAATTCCCCCCGAACCACAAAATCCAACCAGGCAACCATTAATGCATCAGCTGCACTGCAGCTAATACAAGCAAATTTGTATCAAAAAGCACTTTCACAAAAGCATAATTTTTGTTACATTGGTGAAGAGAGTTGCATTTCCTTGGAATACATATAACACTGACATTTGCTTACATCATGCTGAACAGTTTTGTTTTGTTTGTCTCAAGTTCTTGCATGTTTTAAAGTGTAACCAACCCCCCCAGTGTTATGTTATTCATTTACTAAACTATCCTAATCAAATTTTGTTTCAATAATGACAAAACTTCATTACTACCCAAATTTCCTTTCACTTCTACACGTGAACTTATCACCTGATTGGAAAAACATTCCAATCAAAGCCAGCTTTTGTATGTTTTGTACAGACACCTACAGTAATGCACAAGTACAGGTATGTGTCGGATTCACTAGCTAGCAGGTATATCTAACTTAACAGAGCCATTAATGTGATTAGTGGTGATCACAAGTGACCATATTTCACACACATTTTTTTAAGATATAAATTGCATCATAAAGCTGCTCACTAGATCAACCTCAGCCAACATAAATGCTTGTATTAAAATTAAGACAATAGTAATTAAAGATATGCATATTCTCCTACATGATTTTACTTATTTTACTGGGCTAACATAGTACTAACAATCTAGCCAGTGTCAGAAATACAAAATTGACTTCAGACACAGGTAACATTAGAATGATACTCCTCTGTTACTTAGGAGATTGAAGAGAAAGGCTTGTGGTCAGACATAAGCCCCTGAAGTTTGGGGTATGGGAAAAAGTGGATAGAGCTCCAGCCAACAGAATCAAGAACATAGCAGTTATAAAGCACATTACACAGGTAAAAGGACAGCAAGAATTTTCTTTTCTGCATTTCCAGAAGTTGCCTTATAATCACTTTTGGAGAATTTATTGCCTGCAAGGAAAGAAGTCTTTAGGAAGAACAGCCCTAGCCAGAACCTTCCCTTCCACAAAGGCAGAGATGCCCAGTACTCTTACAGACCAACTTAAAATAATAAACAATTGTTAAGTGGGTAGAAACAATCAGGTTCAGAGCTCTGGAACCCAGAGTTATACCCAGAAGTAAAGATGAGTAGTGCTACAAGCATAGATGACTACTTTTTAAGTCCATGTCTTCAGGAAATAAACATGAAGGCAATCAGAAAACAATTAGTCATGTCCAGATCAACAAGGGTAGATTAGAAAATAGTTAATACTGTACAGAAACATGACATAAAATTACATAGTAAAACTGACTTAATGGATAAAAATTGCTCTATACATGCAAAGACACTCACGTATCATGTCACTCTCCTAAATGCACATATGCATGTACGTGCACATACACACATGTGCCTGTGTATGTATACATATCGCCAAAATGCAGGGAAATCCACTCTGCTAAGCACTGCACAGCAGAAATACTCCCATATTTCCAAAGAGTGCTTTCTTAAGCCTCAACTTACCTCATGACATAGAGACACAAACCGGAAGTTTTAGGTTTTGGTGGCGTGATGCCATTCTTCTCCCCTCCCTAAGCTCATAAGCAATGACACGCTGAGTTTAAAACCAAAAATGTTATTGCAAAGCAAGCCAGACAATTAGATACTTACTTATCAAAGCTATCACTGTATTTTATGAAGCTTTCCAACTTTTCCTTGGCGTATTCTACCACATCTGAATGAAGCTCTATTCCATGATTTATCCCAAAAGGTCCTGTAAATAAAAACAGCATGGTGCATTTTTGTGATGTTCCTTTTCTAAGCATAGCAAAACTACATGGAACACCACTATAGCATAAAAACACGAAAAACACGTAAAACAGAAAACTCCAAACAGTGCTAGACAAAGTTATTTTTTGCATCTGCACTACCAGTGCTTAAAGAGGCAGGTAAAAGGCTAAAGGTTAAATAAAAGAACAGGGACAGAACTACAACAAACAATTACAGAATGAATTTTCTTTGTAGGCATGCAGAAAATAAGTTGACTACACTGAAGTCAGTCTGAGCAAATTCTTTTTCAAAACATTACTTACCTGGAAAACAACAAATAAAAATTATAATTCAGTCTGTATTTTGATATTTAGATTTTGAAGCTTTCTTATGGCAAACTTCGCATCTTTTGACAATTTAGAGACTGGAGATTATATCCTTTAGCCACATATGCTCTTCCATTTTGCAGGTTGTAAAATCAGAAATTTGTTCCTAATATAGTTATATATAATAACTAATTTCCACCTAGAACAGTGAAATTGCCCACACATTATGTTCACTCATCACGATCCCATCTCAACTGCATTGCCTTCCTGAGATCAAATTCAAGGACAATTTCAAGTTAAACTGTGTGCCAAAAGTTAATGCTATATTTCAGGAACAAGAAGAAATCATGAGACAGTATTATGAGGATTAGCCACATCAGGAAGGAATGTGAATCAGACAGTCACATTTGCTGTAAGGATTCTAAATTTAACATGCACTCATAGCCCAGGGTCTTTAGTCATTGGAGCATAGAACTGGAAAAGGGAGAGGGAAGGGGAAGAGGGAAAGTAAACATCAATAAGATTGGACAAAACTTATATTTATATCCTCTACTGCATTCTAAATCTTTCCTAAATATTTAGCTCCATGATGTTACGCCAGTGAAACAGAATTCAATTTGTCTTTTCTAGGACACAGATTAACAAAACAGACCTAGGGTTAATAAGAGAGGTTACTGCAACAAAAATACAGCATATAGCTATATACCATTAACTTGATCAATAACTGCAACTCTTAACATAAAAAAGTAAAATAAAAGCAATCCACTAGCAGCAGCACCAGCAGTGCTTGTAAGACCTCATTGACTGCAAGCAAGAGGTAGTTATCATCCAACAGATGTTCTTAGAACTCGTGAAAACATTTACCTCCTGCTGACATTAATTTTTATTGCAAATTCATTTCATTATTGGTCACTTTAAGAAAAGCATTGGCATAGGCAATCCCTTTCCAGCAGTTTGTTTAATATTCTCTTGTATCATAATAGGCTATGATGTTTCTAACAGCTCTACAGCATACAGCAGCATTCAAAGTACATTTTCTTTACCTAAAAATTAACCACAATCCCTTTAACCTCATAATTTAAAGTAAATTAAAAATGCATAAACATCATCTGTCCAAAAATTCACATGTACATTCCTACAAGTACCTAACTTTGAAAACAACTAAAACATCCTGCAAGTGTCAGTTGCTCCAACAATCTGAAATTAAAACTATGAATGTAGAACACTACCACATCATGATACACCACAATATGCGTAATTTAAATGGAAAGATGAGAAACGTGTTCTCTTCTTTCATTGGGGAAGTCACTGCTGGACATGTAAGCAGAGTCAGCTATTCTAAAAATGTGAAAACAACATCTCCACTACTCTGAAATCAGCTGGCCTCTTTCAGCATAATGAGATAGCAATTCCACCACCTAGTCTGAACTTAGTTTACATTTTAACAGTATCAGCAACAGTTAATTTAATCCCTGTGTATTGGTGTGCAGTCTTCTTAGTATATTACTATACTTAGAACTGATCATCAATTTCAGATTATTTCATAATTTAACCTAGTCATTTTGATACTGCCAATGTGGCAGAACCATTACTCACTACATTGTCAAATTGAAAGATACCCAACTGCTGTCAAAACCCACATGATTCTGCTCCTCTCTGCAATGTCCACTGAAATTGGCTTGAAAAAAAGAAAGTGAGCTTTTAAAAATTAACATGATTCATTTGTCAGAAAATTACATCTGTTTCTTTATTAAAGCAACTGTTCCCTGGTTTAAAACAAACACTAAAGTAGAATTGTTACATGTATCCAGTTTTATCAGGAGTATAGTAAGTAAATGAAGGCACATAAACTGCATTTATACCTTCTATGTCTTAGCCTAGAACTTAACACATTACAACACTAAGACTTTGGTGACAGGGTACAGCACTCCAAAAACCTGGAAAGTCAACCTCTGTACATAGCTGGGCAGCTGCTGCTCCAGGCTGTTCAAGCCCTGCTAGGGACTATCAGCACCTGAGCTACCTTTTTGAGAACATCTGCAGGATAACTGTGCTCCTCAGGGGCTGACAGCCAACCTCACCCTCTTGTAGAAGACAAGTCTTTTCCTGTTTAATTCCCTCAAGTCTGCATATACTATTCTGAAGGATGGGAATTCTGCTTGATGTGGAGAGGTCAAACCCAGGAGCGTTCAACAGCCACTTGAAATTGGTTCAGTACAGAGATACAAATGCAATATATACAGAATCAAGTGCAATAAACACAAATTTCTTTTTTTAACATAGAAATTAAGAAAGAATAATGAAGTAGCAAAGCTTTCCACAATGCAGAAATAAACAAGTACCATTAGTCACTACCCTGAAGAAACATTTTAGAGGAAAAAAAAGCCACTACATTTACTAATTAATAGCGAACTTAAAATATTACAATCCTATTTAAATTATCTACTCTCAACTAGAAACACTCCCAGAGAAAATAAGCACTCTGAGAGCAAATAGCTTTACCTTATTTTTACCTGTAAATAACCATAATTCCTGTTTCCACAAGACAGTGGAAACTCATTTATTAGTATTAATTAGAACAAAAGATACTGCAGATACCAACAAATTATGTTTGTTACGCACTATTGGCCATAATTTCTTCCTTCCAATAAATAAGAACTGATGACAAAAAGTAACTAAATTAATTGAAAATGAACAAGCCGACTCGTGACACCTTAGTTTTATATATAAATAAATGTAAGCAAAATCTGTAAATTACCTGTCAACAAGATTTTTGCAACCAAAGAAAAACTGCATGTAATATGCTGAAGACAACTGTATCTACAAAAAACCACATTAAAATAGGTACAGCTGTTTTATGAAATAAAATAATTTGCAAAAAAAATCAGTTGTTGGTGCATGTGCTCTGTAATCTAAATGCTGGGCATGAGGAGGTTTAATCCATTTTTCTCCCCAGGTTTTAAAATTTAATTTAGGCAACAATATTTAGTTCCATCTTTTTTCATATAGGAAATGTATTTGAAAACAAGAAAAACCACAGTGCTAGTGTGTTAAAATTCTTCTGAAAACCTACAGACCTGATTGAAAGGTCTCATCAGTCTATATCCCAAAATTTTCTCACTAAAAAATTGATTAAATGTATTTTAAAATAACTGTTTGCATACTGATACAGATTTATTTTTCAGTTATGTTTCTTCAAGACAAATTAGCCTTTACAATTTAGATTTTCCTTTCCACAAACTGAAGATCAAAGCAGTAACCTACAGTAAAGGCACAAAGAGAGTGCAAATGGAGATGAAAATTATTATCTTGAAAAATTGTTCCACTCTACCTTTCCCTTTTAAACAAAAATAAGGATTGTTTCCTTTCAAATGAGAATTTTAGACTACAGAATAGAGGAAGAACGCCTCTTCCAAAACACCCATGAAATGCCACCAAACTACAGCACCAGTGAACTGCTTGTAGATAATAAAAAATATTTTAACAACACATGTCAAAGAGCCAGCCTTATGTATGGTACTGTCATTGTTGAAGAAGTGAAAGAAAAAAGGTTTTACAGGGCTTATCATTCTCTTCTAAAATAAGCAAACCCACTATATTTGAATAAAAACATTCAGGTCACCTAATATTAATAATTACCTAATATTAATCCCACCATTGTACTCAAGTATCCGGTTCCACTACCCAGATTTAGAAAAGACAATCCAGGCTGAAGTTTCAGTGCTTCCATGACTTCAGAATAAATGCAAGGTGCTGACAAGTGTATATTTCCATGCTTCCAGGCCAAGTCTTTGTAAGCATTGTCCCTGTATCCTTCCAGGTAATAATCACCACGATCAATCGCTCTGAAGGCTTGCTCCACACTCTCGGTGCGAATGTACTGAGCTTCTTTCAAGTTATCGATTAAGTCATCGTTGTCTTCTCCAGCACTCACAGCTCCTCCCATGCTGAACTTCTGTGGTAATTCAATTAATTTGCAAAATACATTAGGAGGAGTGTTTTCCCAAAAGTATATGTATGTAACGGAGTCTCAGCTGTTTTTTCAGAAGGACATCACAAGTGAATCCTGCAAAACAGATACATTTACACAACTTGAGTTTCAAAAGACAAAGAAATTAGCAACTATTAGGCAGGTGATGAAATATTGTCAGTACTAGGTAACCTTATGAAGCAAAACTAAGAGCCAGGACATCTAGTATTCAATCAAAATTCTGCCCCTCAGATTTTAACTCAGAGCTGAGTAACATCACCTTAATACATCAACATGGGCTGTCTACATTATGCAAACCCTAATGCTGCGTGACTTGCTAGACACTGCAAACACTACAGTGCTAAGAACCCACCACTCATATTATATATTTGAGGGGGCATGGATGGGACAGCAACTGCCCTTGGGTGAGCTCTAGTCCCATCCTGAGAACCAAGTGTCCAACAGCAGCTGGACCATGTACAAACTTAGCTAATTTTGAAAGAAAATTGGTTTCCATGCTCTAAGATCATCCCATGGGGGGAAACAAAGCCCAGTAATGGATGATGTGCAGGAGATGCTTTTCAGATGTTCACTTTTGAGCTGAAACTAGTGCAGATACGATGGCACACTGCTCTCTTCTGGAATCAAAACAAGAAAGCCCAAAAAGTATCTGAGCACCTCCTAATGCCTGCCATATTCACTAGAGGAATAAAAACTCCTGAAGGACCTAGAAATTCTTAACAGTTGGCCTGCTCATAAACATAATGCTAGACAGAACACAGCAATAAGTCATATTAACTTCAAAATAATTCCTTCAGATCTGTATTTCATCTTCAGTTACTTCATTAGGAATTACTAAACTCAAAATCCAGATGCTAACATTTTTAATATTGCATGAGTTACCAGTAAAATAGCAACAGAAGACTAGGAGACAAAAATCCAGGAAGTTTAATGCACCACTTCTTGGTGAATAAAGTAAAGAGTGAGTATCAGAATAATGCTGATAGAACACTAAAGTTTTAGTTATTGCTCAGTAGCTTTTACACTAAGCCAAGGACTTTTCCATTTCCTACACTCTGCAGTGAGCAGGCATACAAAAAGGGAGAAGCATGACCAGGACAGCTGACCTGAACTGGCCAAAGGGATATTCCACACCATAGGGTGTTATGACCAGTATATAAACTGGGGATGGAATGCTCAGGGCTGTTAAAGCTCTGGCAAATCAGAGGTGAAATGATGACTGCTCACCATTCAGCTGTGTGCTTCCCTCTGAAGGAAAACCAATTCCCACTGACATTCAGGAACAGAAAGAGGTAAGAAGTCATCACATGCAATTATCCAGCAACAAAACCTTTGATTAAAGTAGAAAAACCAGACTTCTAAACACTTTAGTGTGTGTCCAACTTCACAGGAATATATCTTTTTACTTGTGAAAAAACTACAGGACAACTTAGAAAATTTGAAACCTGAGACCTTTTTTTTTTTTTTAAGTATAGTTTATAAAAATATTCCAGCCTTCTTTGTATGCACTTGCACCACACCTGAAGGTTCAAAGAATCAAATGATGATACTTAAGTTAAATAATCCACAGTGACTAAAGCAATAGTTTCTGCCTTCGTTCATACAGAAAAGTTCACTATTATCTTGAGATATATTTGGAAATAAATTTAAATTAAATTTTAATGTAATTTAAAAAATTAAATTTTAATTTAATTAATAAATTTTAATAAAACCACAAAGATAAGTACCGAGTTTCCTAAAGACTAAATTCAGCTGCTACATTTGGAAATCGGAATGCCGCTTTCAGCACGTCCTGTGGGGTGCACGCACCCCCTCACACCAGCAGATGGAGAACTCGGGCTAGCCATCAGCAGGGCGTCGGAAAACGAGCAGAGCCCGCGGATGGGAAAACACAAAGCTCTAGAATTTCCATCAACAAGGGTTTTCACTCCTTTCACATAACGTTTATTTCCTGTAAATAACATTTTTTTCTAATTTTCAGCACTCACAAAATTGAAACAATTATTTTAGGTATCTGGTAATTCTGTATTCTTGGCGTTATATGACGGCTGAAGTTATTGCAATATTACAAGATTTTCTACTGATGACACCCACCAAGTGTCTCAGCTTCAATAAACGGTTATCACACACAATCTCAAAGGCAAGAAGATTGGTGGGGTCGACACTGTGACACTGCGGTAAGAAGGGGAGAGGAGAAATGGAGACTCAAGAATGAGACACAGCAAAAAAGTGGCTATTTGGCAGTGCAGCTGAAGGCTACATCTCATTCTGGATACACTGCCCCTGTCTGAAGAAGGTAACATTAGGTAATTGACAGTGATGGTGTTTGCTTTTTAGGTATCTTGTTTTGGTTTGCTTTCATTAGTGCTCTACTCTGCGCTCTACAGCTACAGGTAGGCAAAAATGCTGCTCAAATGGAAATTATTTTTGTTCAAAAACAAAAAATGCCCTAGAAAGTGAAAGAAATAGATCTTTTCATGAGAAGTGGCCTCTTGTACTGCAGAGAAATACTTTTTGACAGTTCACTTTGCTCCAATGCTTTTATGCTTTAACTTTTACTTATGAAGTAAAACTACTACTACTAGCAGAGGTGATAGACATTTTAAACACACAAAAGAAAACATCTCAGAAGACATTTTAGCACATCTGGAGAAAAGCGCAAGTTAGTCAAATCTTCCTTGTGACAGTTGACCCAGGATCAAGATGAAAACAACAGAGCATAATATGATAAAAGTTTCTACATAGCTGAATGCTCAGCAAAAACATCCTGTGAAGCTCCCTGATATTAAAACTGAAACTCATGCAGTTCACAAAGAGCACAAGCAGCATTCTGATGCCTATAACACCAAGAGGTATAGCAACTTCACAAGAAAGGTTAAGGTTTGTCAAGTTAACAAAATGCAGCTATTGCTTTTAGGCTTAGGAATCTCTGGAATACAGAAGCCAACAGAAATTACAGTGTAGGAGTTAAAATTCCAATACAGTCTTGATAAAACAGTTAATACACTTAGTAAAACCAACTGCAATTAAAACAATCTTCATTTCTCATTTCGCACTACTCACGAATTTATTTTCAGAAGTTGGAACCCTACCTTGAAGTTTCTTATATTCACAATAAAAATTAAATGGAAACAGACTTTACAATCTTCATAACAATCCACACAACTATATAAGACCACCTCTGACCTGTTTCTGACCTAACCTGTAACCACTTTCAGTGAAATACCTTAAATACCTTAGCTATGTGGCTAAGAAGTGATGAAAATTTGAGCACATTTTAATTCTTCACGAATTTATAAGATATGCAAAACTCTTAGCTGAGAAGTTAGTAACAAGGTATAAGGTTGACCTTGACCAAGTTCTTTTTTGCCAGCTTTTACAGTGATACAAGTTTTGTATGTTTCAGAATTTCTACAAATGTATTTGCACTTCAAGTTAATTTCCTGGGCCACTAAGGACTTGCACACTCTCTTAAATACAGTTTAAATACTGTGCTAGCAGTATTAATTTGCCAGACAAAACCTCAATGACATTGCTACATGCATACAATGTCAAGTATCTCAAAATTCAGTATCTTGTAATACTGACATAACCTGACTCCATATAGGTAACTACTCAGAAATACAAGCCACTTGAGCTGACTAACTTGATCCTTATTTTGTTTCAAAGAATGGAAAATAGAAAATAGAGTAATACATGGAATCAGCCATATTTACAGACTTCCACAACTATTTTCACCAACACATCAGCTTGGAGAAACATGACACTGAATCAGGAGTGTGATACTGTGGAGTCTCTTGTGCATTAAAGGAATTTCCAACTGCCTTGCCCTGGAAAAGTGAAGATACCCCTCCCAGTTGTGACAAAAGGCTTCACCCCCATGACTCCTTGCAAACATTGTGCAATCTTCTCTTTGGATTTTGCAAATCACCCCCTACATGGTATCCCTTTTCCTTGTTTCCCCATTGGCTATGGAGCCTGGTGTCCAGTTCCTCTCTTCCCTAAGGTCACTTGCCCCCTGCCCTGCCCCCTTTGTACCACCCACGAATCTAAGACACTATATAACTGAGAGAAACCACATGGTCTCTCTCTTTGGCCCCGCATTTCACCTTCGGCACACGGAATAAACGCTTGCTGGACGCTGAATTGGGGCTGGGAGCCTTCTGCCTCTCTGCTGAGCTAGCCTTGCAACGTGTGTGGTGGATGTGTGAGCTTGAACTGCTGCCTGAATTCTTCTCAAGCAGTTTCTCTACTGGAGAGGCTGACTGGGATCTTAGAAAGGCTGTAGCTGCACTCCGAAAAAGACACACTGTTACATGATACATTACTTTAAACTGATACATAGAATACAACGTTGCTTGGTGAATCCTCCCTCACCCCTTTGAGAGGGAGAAGACAACAACAAGTCACTGAGCTGCATATAAATATTAGGATTCCACGGTTCGGTCTCCCCGAAAAGGAATATTCTGTGACTGGCAATAGAATGGAATTAACCGTGAATGCCCACACAGGCCTGAAACACTTCAGCCAATTTAAGTTTCAGTTTACTCATGGCAAACATCAGCAACATAGCTCTAATCAGCAGAGATTTAAAGCTCCCCAGGCTACCAGTCAAGTATCAGACCTATTCCTTTCTGACAGCGCTCAATACATGACATCCCAGCAGCTGTTACGAACTCAAGATCGTGTTCTGCCTGTCATCCCATCCAATGACTCCTACAACCACAGGACTCCATTTTCAGTTTAGCCTCCCTTTTTCTCCCAAGTATTATAAAAGTGACTCACACAAGGAAATTAAACCTCAAAACTGCAAAGCTGAGCTTATGATTTCAGCAGGGGCTTTCAAACAAACAGTATGATTGATTAGGATCTGAAAGGCAAAGAATAATTCTAATATTACTTTTACTCAGCAAAGCCTAGAGAAAACCAAAACATGAAGAATGTGCTCACAGTAACTGTAATAGGTGACCACAAAATTAAAAATAAAATATGGGACACAGAGGTATTTTGGAATGAAGTCTTCATAAACATTTTTTAAAAATTTTTACACCTATGCCTTGCTGCTAAACTGATACTAAAGGCAGCAAAAAGTGTAAGTGCTTTGGAAACCCCACCACTAGAACTACCTTCCCTTCCACAGCTATTTGTTTTGTCACTCCAAGCAGCTATGAAAGAAGGCGACCTGTTGTTTTTAGGATACATGACGACGCTACTTGGTGCATTAAGGAAAACACTACCGAGAAGACTGCACTTTTTGAAGTCTATACTCTAAACTAATCTTACTTCAAAACATTCACTCCTAAACTGCTGTTCAGTGGGTCACTGCAAGAAGCTCTTCAAGTTAAATAGACACAAGTACAAAACCAAGTACAGTCAGCTCCAGTGCAGTGCACTCCACAGAGCATACTTCGAAGTTCTTTGCAATATAGCAATGGAACAAAAAATAGACTCCAGGATTAGTGTTAAGTCAAATGAATGTAAACAGCTACAACTACTGACTTAACCTGAATTGCATTGACCTACTTGGGCAGAAAATGTTTGTAAAGTCTGATGTAAGCTTAAGCCCTGATCTTCCTGTTTGAGCTTTCAACAGCTGTTTACACAAGATTCCAGGTATATGCCTGCTCTCACTTCCTCCACCTCCCTTCACCTGAACATGCTGAACAGCAGACATGGTACTGCATTTACCTCTAAAGAGCTATTGAGACTTATGGAACTCCACAAACGTATGAGCAGTGACAAGCATAAGCACATGATCAAATGAATTTAACCTTGGTAGCTACACAAGGGCATAATTTTGGACTAAGTTGCTGAGTAGCTATTGAACTTTTTATATATATATATTGAGACAGTTCACAGGAACTTGAGTAAAATATATAATAAAACAACATAAAATTTTGTTAGTTGTTTTTGTGTTTGTTTGTTTTTCTCTCTTATTTGAACTAGGAGAGATTCCTTTTTTGGTCTATGCTGTCTCTTGTACTTAATTTGTTCTTCTCATCTGAAATTCTACCTACCCTCTTCACACCATACCAAGGACTGAATGTTGAAAGGAACATTTTTCTATACATAGTTCTGTATGCCAGATTTGTTCTCAGATACGCTGATAAAGGCTTGAAAATTCATTACCTTTTATTACAAAGCAAAGCAAACAATCCTACATACTTCCTGGACTAAAACTTTCATGTGCAGCTTAACCCCACATCCCGACTTAGCTCTCCTTATTGCTTAAAATCTGGGCAACCAAAAAATTTTTGAAAAGCTGAGCCTCTCAGGCTTCAGGAGCAGTTTCTTCTTCAAACACAGACTCGTCAACTGCTATAGGCAAACTGGTGATTACCTCTCAACAGGTTGTATGTATACTTTTATGGCTGAATGAACATTAGCCCAGCCCTGATTCTGAGCACCATGTAGTATACCATCAATTCAGACTTCAAAATAATTAATATTGCTTCTCTACCCACAACAGTCCAAAACATTTCCTGTTGCTTAGTTGTAAGAGAATGCAAAAAATGCTCTCATCTCTGGGGAGCCTAAGATGACTTAGTGACCTTTCAAAGTTCCATTAAAGATCTAATCAAAGGATATCAGTTTAACCCAATGTCTAACATGCAGAAGATCCCCTAACCTTCCTCTGATACTAGTGCCCACGACAGAACCTGTCAGTCCTCTTCTAGCACATTTTGTAAAGGTCTCAGCTCCTAAGAGGTGTGCTTACAGCTTCATCTATTCCCAGGCCACAGCTATTTTTAGTTTGTCCAGTATAAACTAGCCGAAGAGCTTTATTGCAGACAGAAGGGGGGAAAATGAAAAGCTGCTCTCTAGGGCCTAACAGACCCACAGAAACAGGAGGTACCAGACAACAGCAGTTTGTTCACTGCCTAAAATATCAGGACTCCACAAGAGAGATGAATCAATGTTGTTTCATACATACAGATGTCTGATATTCACTGAGCCTGTCTCATGCACCTGTTTGGCACATGAGAAACTGCTGCCTGTGCACATATTTCACAAATTAGTGAGCTACAGAGTGACCAGGCTGCAAAACTCATTGCCACAGTACACAGCGTTGTGGAAGGGTATTTAACAGAGAGTATTCATTTCAAGCAGGTTCATGTAAGCCATAAAACGTAAACAGGTAAACGTTAAGAATCAGAAGAGCTGCAGAGTGATGTGTAAAAAGAACTGGTTCTGGTAGATCTAATTCTGTTTAGCCTGAAAAGGCAAAAGGCATAGAAGTGACACAAACACTTCCGCAAATTGTAAAGTTGCGATCACTTTCCATCTAAGATACCTAAATATATAAAGAACAAGTGAAATAGTCAACACTTTTAGAACAAAACTTGTTTCTCTTCATGAAAGAAGATGGTTAATAATTTAGTTTGGGCAACCGGAACACAAAAATCATGCTCCTTTACTTGGAGTAACCTTAAAAGAGTAACCAGTAACAACTGGGGGATGGGGAGGAAGAATCTTCTTTTACAACGAAGTACAAAGCAGGTTTTATACAAGAACTGAAACATATTTTCCGAACTTTTTACCATAAAAGTTATAGTTCTTAAGCAGAAAAAAGTCACACTTCATGTAACTTTGACTCAGCAAAATGTGGCCCATGACATAATTTTCACTATTTCAGCCAATACTAAAGTTCATAAACTTACTGCACATAAACATTTCAAGTTATTTAAATAACTCACTTCTAGCAGCAACAGAACATACGCCTGTTGCCTTTAGCAAAAGAAAATAGAAATGAGGTCAAGTGTAAAAATAGAAGATAGTTGCATTCCTGACACTTGAAACCTCATCTTGGAGCTATGCATTTACTTCAGTCTCCACAAAAAAAAAAAAAAAAAAAAAAAAAAAAAAAAAAAAAAAAAAAAAACAACCCACACAAAAAACCCCACCCCAAAATCACAAAACAGAAAAAAACCAAAACTCAACCCAACAATAAACAAACAAACAAACAAAAACAACAAAAAAAAACACCCCCTCCCAAAAAAAGAAAAATTGGCTGAATTAAAAACCAAAAACATCAACCAACTTTACCAACCTCCAAGTATACTAAAATACGTGGGTTCCTATTCTTCTGAAGTTTATCTAAATGCTTCAAAATAACACACAATAATCACAGCACAAGTAACTTAAATATTGTATTATCATGATGTTTACTTTCAAGTGCCAGAATCTTAACTTTTATTTATTATGCATCCTCTTCTTATGAGATGCTAAATAAATACAATTTAAGGAAAAAATAAGTCCCAATTATTTTCTGATTGATTCTTAAAACAGTACAGTGCAATACAACAGTGTGTTTTGGGAAGTTATTTTATTATAAATACATTTTTATTATAAAATAACATTCTTATACTATAATTCTCAAGAGGGAAGAATGAGTAAAGTCTACTCCTGTTTCCTGCTTCTCTTCCTCAGAACCATGAAACAAAATTCTTTCACTGATGCAATCTTCCAGAAGCATCACACTGGAATCACGATTTTTTTCAAATATAACTTATTCGCTAACACTTGCACACTGAGTTAGTTTTATCTTCTCAAAGAAAGCAGTGGATATCTACCCCACTTTCTTCTTTTTAATCCCCAAATCCTGCATACCCAAAAGCTTTAGACTCTAAGGATCTATATCATAATATGTCTCAGTCTCCACACACATCATAAATCCATGAACAGCACAACCTAAAATGATGTGACTTTGTCCATGAATCTCTATTACTTAAGATTTTCAGTGTTTACTTTATATAAAACAGAGATCAACATTCCTTTCATGGTTCTAACCAAAAGAAAGTGATGATTTATCAAAACTTTCAAAACATACAAATCAAGTACGAACTAAATCTCTATTAAAATTCTGCCAAAAGGTCTCTAGTCATCCGGGGGAAAAAAGTAAAATCAACACTTTAGTTTACAATGTAAAAGGTTACAGCATTAATACTGCTATCAAAGTCTGTTTCACAAAGATTCATGCAAATATTATTCTCCCTGCTTTGAGGTAATCTTTCAAAGTATTGCTTTTGTAATAGTATCACTAATTTATACCTCTGTGGCCAGCCAGTACCTTCTACCTTAAATTTTCTACAAGGCTTGCAAATGATTAAACAGATTACTTGCTTGCATATACCAAAGTTAACCTTGCTGTGTTATGTGACAGAAAACTGTTCTGCACACAAAGGAGCACGGGTGCACTTGCCAGTGGGGGAAGCACACATGAATACCCTGACCCAGGCTACCACCAGCTCTGTCCACACTCCCACCACCACCGTCTATCTCCAAGGCATTTCTCAGATCCAAAGGTGTGACAGTTACAGAGCTGCAAAAGTTATCGTGGAGTGCAGGGGAAAGGGACTTGGGGATGGCAGAAGTCCTGTGAGGGGATGCTTGGGGGAGGAACCAGAGGTGGGGAAAAGGAAAAAATCATGGTGACTAGAGGAGAAACAAGCCTGGGAAAGCCAGGGCTATGGTGACAAGAGGGACAGGTCACCTGTGAGCAGGCTGCATGTCAGTATGTGTGTCCAGCTGTGTCCTGCCTATCCTGTTGGACTGTTAATATCTTGCAACTCTTTCTTGGGCCTCTGTTGGGTTCCCATGTCCAACTACAAGACATGAAGTCAGACCACAGGTAACAAGGGCTGGTGGGTCTGTAGTGCCAGCAAAGCAGGGCATGAGCTTCTGCAGGTCCAGGTGTAATCCACCAAGCTGGGCTGGCCAGCAAACCAGCAGAGTGGCCTTGGAACTGGGACAGGACACACTGCCTGAGTAAGGCAGCCGAGAGAGTTGGCTGCTGGATGAACAAGGAAGGGTCCAAGGTGAGCTGCTGGAGAAATCTGTGGTGTTTGGGATTGGCAGCTGAGCATGTGCATGTGTGTAAGAGGCAATGGGGCATAAACAGGCCAAAAAGCTCCAGGGTAGAATGAGTGCCTAAACCCAGTAACTGGGAAGATTCATAATATATACACAACACGTATGTGTTTGCAGACATTCAGCTTGGCCATCCAGAAAGAGTAACAGGATGAGGCTATTGGTGCTGTTTGTGCTTGCATTAGTGCTGTCGCCAGTGTTGGTGTGGTGGCAAATTAAATATATACATGCTGAATACATGTGTTTGTTTGCTACTGAGAACATGTGCTTAGCCTCACAACTGGCAGCAACTGACAGAATGAGAGGACAGTCTTAAGCTGTGCCAAGGTAAATATAGGTTGGATATTAGGAAAAAGGTTTTTTACAGAAAGAGTGACAAAGTACTGGAATGGCCTGCCTGGGGAGGTGGCGGAGTCACCATCCCTGAATGTATTTAAAAAAGGACTGGATGTGGCACTCAGTGCCATGGTTTGGTTGAGGTGTTAGGGCTGTGTTGGACTCAAAGATCTTGAAGGTCTCATCCAACCTTGTGATTCTGTGTGTAACTCACTGTACCTGAGCCATGGAAACCTAAACTAAAAACTAGAAGTACTAGAACAAAACTCCTTACAGGCCTTCTTTAAAAGCACAAACCAAAATACACAAGCACATTTTAAACTTGAAAATGTTTCTGAATTACTGGTTTTGTCTTCAGGGATGAATAAAGTACTATTGCAAATGTGGCTCCAAAGTTATAATTTACTTACAGTACCAACAATGACAGATGTTGTCTGGAAATGATTTGGAGCATTTGTGAAAGCTTGGAGCATTCCAAGATATTCATGCAAATACTTAAGGAAGAAATGGAACTTGAGAATCTTTTGTCATTGCCTATATAGCAGCTGTGCACTTGCACAGCTCAAGATAATTATCATTCCCACAACGTTATTGTATCAGGTTTTTTGCAGTCATACAAAGCACATGGTTTGAAGCACCTGACAGAAGTGTAGTTTACAGATACAACACAAGAGGCTGCTACACTCACACTGCCTGATGTAATTATATCATGGACAACACGTTTATCCAGAGCATGCCAGAACTGAGAAGTCCAATTTTACACTGACTTTTTCTGACAACTGAATTACTTCAGAAAACATCACAGAATCTCAGGAAACTTGGCAGTAATGAGTCTTAGTCATGATGAATGCATAATTAACTGAAGCAAATAACGAGAGACTAAGGCCTATGGGATTTTATAATACTGCAGATGTCAGCTCAGCAGAAGTCAAAGAAACTCAGCAGCTCGATTTTTCTGTGTCCTTCCAATTTCACTGACCTTCTAACCCCAATAATGCCTAAATTTAGAGTTTCTTGAAAGAAAGAACACAGCAAACTTTAACAAACTGGACTACACTGAATGGAAGGAAAACCACAGCTCATTCCCAAAAGGGTAAAGGAAACAGTTTTGCAAATAAAGGGCGGGATCACATGCCCAGCAGAAAAGTCAGCAAAACTCCGCCCACCAGAATCCAACAAGGGCTACAAGAGTAAACAAGAACTTCATGGGTCTCAGGCAAAGATTTTCAAATGAAAATCAAATCCTGTGATGGTAAACTGATGTACCAGCAGAAATACAGCATTCTTGATTACTTGAAGTTATTGGTACTACAGAAATATTAACCATTTGTCAAAATTAAGTGTCTCCTTTAACAACTCCTTTGAAGTTCAGTCTTTCAGCAATGCTGACTTGCATTCATTTCAGTCATATCTTCCAAGCAAAAACCACTGTTCTGAAAATATGATTAAGAGGATAGTGGCTCCCACAATCATCTCTTTTTAACTTTGATATACAGACCATGATTTAACAGCACAATCATCCTGACTGGGTTGAGTAGTATTACTTGGCTTTTTCTTTTATATGTCAAGAAAACCACATGGTAATTCCCAAATGTCTGCTAAAAACACTTGCTATAGAAATAAAAAATTCTCTATATAGTAATCAGTTCTCATTTTCAGCCAACCACACGGTCCTACTTCTTCTTTCAATGCTAACCACTTATAGGAACCCAGCCTTTCGTTTGGGATAAGGATGCCACAGGCATATCAATTACTGACTGTGATTCACCAGCTGACTATTACTTTAAACAATTCCAATTACTATCACTACACTTACAAAAAACACACATTCATACAGAAATCTGCTTTTGCAGAGGCAGATTTGTCTTTTTTAAAATATGAACAAATAATTAAGACATCACCTCTGAGATGATCTCTTTGAAATCTAGTTCCCTTTCACTCCTGAAGAGAGCTCATAACAAATTCTATTTGTTTTGCTTGAGGGATGGTACCAATATACACTTTTAATAGTTACACTCCTTTTGTATCTACAATATTACTTCACACTGCCTTTCACTACATCTTAAACTAGTATTTTAAAACAAGTCTGATTTGACTCTAACTCTTACCACTAAATCTAAAATGACATTTGTAGACATCAGCTGGGAAAAAAAAAAAAAAAATCTTCCCAGTGACAGATGCCTCCTGGAGGAAAATTATCCAGTATTACAAAGTTGTCACTATTCATCCTGAAAATAGTTTTCAAGATTGCTTAATTTGCCATTAGAAATATGCACCTATCACTTCAGACTTTTTTAACAAATCGATTGTTAAAAAAGGGAAGAAATAATTATGATTACTGACAGCTTTAACAAGACTTATCTATTTAGAAATCATGCAAAGGTTTTGTAATAAAAACAGCAAGCTTCTGGTACTTGTCATGTGACTCGAGTGCTCAAACAGACCTCTAGTGCTATTTTAGGTGTTCATGCTAACTATTGGCTACTTGGCCGGTGCTACAGCAACAATTAGTGCTAAATAAAACAGAAAACTCTTTTGCCCACATCCTGTCTTTGCTTCTCTGCAAGTAAGTCAGAGGAGCTGCTCTCTCTGTGTGACTTAAGACTGCTTTGAAAGGAACCTTTGAAAGTCCAGCTGGGACTGGAAAAGCAACCAGATAAAAGGCATTATTGGCCAAAAGAGACCAGAAAAGCAAACCTGGAGACACTGACTTGTAACCAGTCTGTCCTCACCAGGTTCTAAAAGCATTCAGGACAGAGATCCTGTTTACAGCCTCTACACTGCCACAGAATCGATTGGTTGTCCAAGTGTTCTTTGTGCATGTGTGTCCCTGAACACATGCCATCTCCAGTAAAGCATGCATGTCAGCAGCCAAGACAAGGGCTCTCTTCTCTAACTGCTCAGTTACCTCTACTTCAGATTTATCCTGTCTGCCATCTGGTTTTCTTAATACTTCAAATAATGTAGGCCTTCAGTAAATCCTCTCATATCCAACAGCTCCATGTTGACAACTCAGATGCCCTACAGCACCTCCATATAAATGTCTTTAATTCAGGATTCAAAACATCTCATGTCCTGATCAAACCACTTGATGTAAAGCCTGTTACCTTCTAAACCTAATTTTAAGGTTTTTGTTGTCAAATTCTGAATTAATTCCTCAAACAAGTTTTTCAACATTAATTCCATTTGTACTCTTTTACACCCTAGAAATACAGCAAATCCAACTTTGTTTTCAACTGTGTGCTGAGCAAATACTACTTTGAGAAAATCAAATGAAATGCAATACTTGAGAGGCATGGAGCTCAATACTCTGCACTTGTAAAAGCAAGATCCTTACATCCTTTCTTCACTAAACATTAACGAAACAAAGCCAGAGCTCCAAAACTAGCCTTCATTAAGGGTATTTTCTAAGCAGCAGGCTCCAAGTATTCTTCTGCCCCAAGACAGTCCCTTTAAGAGGAGGAGTTCTGCAGTAATTCCCCACTCTAGAACTTCACCTTATGAGAATACACCAGAATCTGTAGCCTGTGAGTTCCCATGGTGCCTTCTGATGTTACACCTAATCTTTTTTAGGGCTGTGGAGTTTGTCTTTTTTTAAGTGTTCTGTAAGGACCTCTAAACCAGTGTCATTTCCTCACAATAAAGGACAATTCATACTTCTGTGCTTCAATTTAAAGTACTGCTAAAATTGATTGAGAAATATGTCACACACCAATTGTAGTCACAATGTAAAAGTGATAACGACCCTACAGTTGTTTTCCAGACCTGTTTCCAATCCTACGGACTCCAATCCTTTTCTTCTTTCCAAAAATAAGTTTCTTTGGACTAACTGCCATTTTTGAAGACATCTTTGATTACAGTTTACTTTTACTTGCTACTTTCGACATTTCCCATAAGCTTCTGCTCAGTAGATTCAGCAAGAATCCACACACATACATCCCATCACTATTCCAAGCTCTTTGAGGTTAACATCACTGTCGACTTTGCAACACTTTCTCTGAAACATGAAGCAGGCATGACATACCAGGACAAAAAGGACAGAAAACCAACACCACTCTTCTGAATGCCAGCCAGCTATCTTTCAGTTCTGCAATAGATTATATTCAGCATCCTGAGCTGCTATAAATTCTATCCTTTCTTCAAGAACCAGAAGTCCAGCTCAAATTTCTTAAATAACACAGCAGCAGAAACTGCTTTAAGTGCTTGCATGAAGGAAGCCTGAAGGTTTTCATTAGCATCCAGTGCATACAAATAAGTCCCAAAGGAATTGGAGCACAGTGGTTATTTCCTGATGCTCTCATGCAATTATACCCATAATATTTGATATAACTACCACACTTCAGCCCCTGTAACTCCACAAATCATGAAGCAGAACAGTGTGAACACAGCTCTGCAAAGCAGATACATTGGAAGAATTCTCCATCCAAAAAATCCATACTTGCTGGTTGGAGAGGATGAAGCATGCAGACCAACTACTGGAAGATTCCTGGAGTGCCTTAGGCCAGTCACATACCTGATTATTCATTTGCAAAGCATAATTGCACTTACATTCTACCCACTTTTGCTTTGAGGAGTTTACATTCTAAGTAGGTAAAATAAATGAGATAATATTAAACGATGTCTGCATTCAAGAGTGCCAAGTGCTGGAGACTTGAAGGCACTCTTCTTACACAGAGAGCTAATTAGCCACCAGCTATAGAACATCACTTGCAGTTCAGCAGGGTAGAATAGCAAATCTCTGGGACATTCCTACTGAAAATGGGAACAAAGGAGGAAATTACAAGAACAGGTACATATAAAGACATCTCTCATCCAGAAAAAATGACTGTATTCTCAGGTGATTCTCTCCATGCACCTAAATGCTTAATATTTCAGAACTGCATTTAATGTATTTGTTCTGGGGAACTTTTGAAACACCTGACATAAACCTTTCTGAGACACTGCATGGGGAAATTTTATTGCCTGGTTCTGGGCGCAAAAAAAAACAAGAACCATGCACTACCATGCACCTGCAGTAGGATTTTTGTGCTTATTTCTTTTAGCATTAAGATACATTCGTGTTAATGTCTTTTAAATTTGCCTTAAGATTTCCACCTGCACTGGTATCATGCATCAGAAGCCTACTTTTAGCTTCAGAATACACACTTCCCATCTCAAAGGTCTTCAAGTCTACAGACACACAGCCAAGTGACTGCTCTGGTATGGTCCAGCACAGGCACTGAAAACTACAATACACTGAGGTCCTATTCTTAGGTCTCCTATAAGGCAGAAGCCTCTTCAAAAGGAGCTGCAGGTTGGGGCAGTCGCTGACAGGCGAACAGAAGATCAAACAATAAAAGCCACTAAACTTCCAAGATTATGATGATAAAAATGGCATTTCATAATTTATAAATAGAATACTGCAAAATTGTAACTGGCCAGTCACCTATCTAAAGCAAGTCGCGACACAGATTAGATTAAGAAAATCCAGAGACATGGCCAATGAGAGACGCAAGAAGATTTCTACAAGAATTCTGGAGTGAAGATCAGAGATTATGCAGGGAAGGAACCTAACCCTGCACAGACACAGTGATAAAATTTGGCCGTCCAGGATTGTTCAGTATTAAATACTTTTTTCTGTTTCTGCAATTTCATTATATCCTCCCCACTGCAGATCTCCCAACAACATCCAATTGTATTTTCTAGCATTTCTGAGGGACACTGACTGTTGTAAAGAACATCTGGATAAGTGTCCATCTCCAAAGCCCTCATTGTGGCTCTCTGACCTCACTCACATACTTGCAACATTCCTATCGTTATATTTATTCTCCCAAAGTAAGTTAAAACACCAATAGATCTGTCACACTTTTTTCCACCTACATACCCAAAATACTTTTCAAACTTTCCCAATAAATCAGGCAGGAGTTCTGTAGAAGACAACTCCATTTATCCAAGCCTGATTCCTTCCAGAGATCGGCTGTCCAGAGTAAGGCAATGGTCCTGTTGGGGGGGGGGAAAAGTGTATCACACATTATAATTCATTTGCAAGCATAATGGATTAAGGTTACAAAGCCATTCTCACAACACATTATTGTAATTTACTAACTCTAAGCACTGGATGTTTTGCATCTTGCATCTTAAAAAGCATTCTCTTTAACACAGAGGTCATATGGTCAAGAGGAATTTGGTATCTTCATTAATGTGCTGAAATGCTGACTAGCCTTATTCTGGGTAGTTTTTGTGTGTGTCTCAATGTCTGCTGCTCTCCATGAGAAGAAACCTTACCTTTTTGCTAAAGCCTGCAGTTCAACTGTGCTTGACTTATTACTTGACAGGAGAAAAAACAAATACCCCCAGGAGAACACTAACCATGCTGGCACTGCCAAGTACTGCAAGAACACAAGCATTTTCCATACACAGGAGCAGTTCACTACTTTCATAAGGAATTTCTTCTCAATCAGACACCCTCCCCCCCCCCCCCCTTCCACCTTAGGTGCTTGCTTCCATTTTTTTGTTCTTGTTGTTTTGGGGTTTTTTGGGGTTTTTTTGTTTGGTTGGTTGTGTGGTTTGTTTTTTTTTGGGGGGGAGGGGTTTTTTTGCTTGCGGGTTTTTTGGGTTTTTTTTTGTTTTTTTTTTTAATGACAGAGCTACACAAAACAGGCCCAGGCTGCTGACCGAGTATCAAATAAATGCCAAGATTCCTTCCCCCTCTGCCCTCCCTTCCCCTTCCTGCAACTTCAGAGCGAGCCGCTGACAGCTGCCGAGGCAGGGGGGAGGGAAGGCGGCGGACCGAGGGCAGACGAGACCCGCACACGCACTGCAGAGGGTGGCCCGAGGTTTCGGGCCCAAGGGGAATCCCATTAACACCGCAGACCGCAGCTCAGCTACAGACGTGACCCCGGGACGCCTCCTCGAGCAGATAACAACAAAGAAAACAGAGGGGAGGAGGTGGCAGCCCCGGAGCCAGTTCCTGCTCCTCCCCTTACTCTTCTCCCAGCCAAAACAGAGACCACAATATAAACACAGACAAAATGTGCGTTTATGGCAAAGCGGGGAGCAGAGGCAGCCTTTCGGTTTTCCCCCAGCGGCTGCCGCCAGGAATGCTCACCGACCGACTCACCCTGGCTTGCGGGCGAAAAGAGAAGTTATCACGCATTTCACACACTTTATTTATGTAAACAAAGTATCTTCCGCTCGGTGCAGCCGCACTACCTCCTCCACTCCCAAGAGGAGAAATACCCTTCATTAGCCCACGGGTTTTTCTTGAAACAAAACAAAATGTTGTATCACACACCCCTCAACGATGCCTCGGCCTGGAAGACGCAGCCCCCACAAGCCCCTGAGACTGTAAAGACTCTACAGCGAAAAAACCAATCTACCAAACAAACCAAGCCCAAACAAATCCCCGAAAACGCAGGCTCCCCTTCCCACTGCATTTCCTCAAAGGCAAAAGCAAACGCACAGCCGTCATGGGAGGGGGGGAGGCAGGGCGCTGAGTCGGAGCGCAGGACAAGCGCTGGCCTCACCTTGCCTGTACCACCATCCCCCGCCAGGATCTCGAGGCTGGAACCTTCTCTCTTGTCCCTGTCCTCTCATAGCTGCCCAGGCCCAAGGCAGCTACACCAACCACCTCTCCTCCTCCCAACCCGTTTTGGGCCAGAGATTATTTATTACGCAGACGGCGCGAGGGGTGGCAAGGGTCGGGAGAAGGAGGAGGAAAAAGGGGCCGCCAAGGGCGTACGCACAGAGCCTGTCCTGTCCGTCCCCAGGGCGAGCCCTCGCCCTGTCCCGGCTGCACGAAAACAACAGCCGCCCTCCCCCCCCCCCCCCATCGCCCTTCCCCCGCGCCTGCGTGCGGGGCCCGCGGACAATGGGCACCGGAGCGCCCGGGGAGCCAGCGAAGGGCAGGGGCCGCAGGGCAGGGGGCGGAGGGCCGCATTCTCCCCCTCCCCCGCCGCAACCCACCGTCCCGGCCATCCGACGGGGCCTCCGCGCCGCACAGCGCGGCCGGAGCGCAGTTCTGTCCGCCCCTCCACGGTGCGGGACACTCACCCGTTCCGCAGCGGACCCCGGACCCTGCGCTGGGCGGCACTGGCGAGACCCGCGTGAGGGGGTGGAGGGGGGGGCAAGAATTGCAGTCAGGAGAGCTCTCCGGCCGGCCGCGGGCGAACGGCCGAGCGAGCGGAGGGCGGCGCTGGGCGGCCGCGGGTCGGGGGTGCGCGGTGGGCTCGGCGGCCTTTGCCGGTGCGAGGGACGGGACGGGACGGGGGAGGCGGGGCCCGACAGCTGAGAGGATGTAAACAGAGCGTCACGTGACCCCGCCCCCCGCGCGCGGGGCCGCCGGGCGAGGCGAGGGCGAGCGCTGCGCCGCTCCGCGCCCGGCCTTGATTGGCCGCTCGCCCCCCACGCGACAGCCAATGGGCGGCCGCCGCTCGCGGCGCTCGTCACCGGTCGCCCTGGGGTCGCGAGGGCCCGCGCGCTCACCGCCCCGTCTCTCGCCATCGGTTCCCCCGGCCCGGCCTTGCAGCGCGGGCACTCCCGTGTCCCCGGCACTCCCGTGTCCCCGGCACTCCCGTCTCCCGTGGGCCGCCCGGGACGGACGGCGGGACCGCGTTCTCTTGCGGAAGGGCCGAGCCGCGCGGGGAGGAGGGGCAGCGGCTCCGCGGGTGGGCGGCGGGGGTCACGCAGCCGCGCCGGAGGCCCGGATTTAAAAACATGGGGAAAGTGCCCCCGGTGCCTGTCCGAAGCAGCTCGGCTTTTCCCGGGCCTCCGCGCTTTGTGGCGTCCTCGCCTTTCTCGGGGGATGCGGCAGCTCTGCAGGACCCCTCCGTAGGGCCTCTCGTAAGGCGGGCTGGAAAGTTCTCCCCACGCTCCGAGAAAAGGGCCCTGGGCCTTTGTTTTCGGAGCTCCGAAAGATAGTTTGGAAAACTACAGGAAGTAAGAGACATCACGGGGAGAGCTCAGAGAAATCATTAGAAATGTCAGAAAACATCTAAAGGGGGGCTGTAAAGATGGTAAAAGGTCTAGAGGGGATGCCACATGAAGAACAGCTGAGGTCATTTGGTTTGTTCAGCCTGGGGGGAAGCCAGACAGCGATCGGCAGCTTCCATGGGAAGCGGAGGGGGGGCCACTTGATTTCTTTCTGGTGACCAGTGAAGGGCCTGCGGGAAGAGTATGAAGATGTTGTGGAGGTTTTGGTTGGATATTAGGAAAAGATTTTTCACCCGGAGGGTTGTTGAGAACTGGCACGGGCTCCCCAGTTAAGTGGTTAGGGCACTAAGTGACATTAGTGTTTGGACAACACTCTCAAGCCCATGGTGTGGTTCTTGGTGTGGTCCTTTGCAGGGCCAGGAGTTTGACTTTGGTAATCCTTGTGTAACCCTTTCAACTCAGGATATTCTATATGATTTTATGAATTTGGGAAAGGAAGAAGTACTGTGGACGGAAATAGATATAAATAAGTGGAAAGTCAGGGAAGCCTGGGGCCCTAGTGCAGACTTGAAGCCCAAGGTGGTGAAGAGTGTTGGGTCATTCTGAGCCCTGGTCTCAGGTGATGTTTCTTAGGCATTGTCTCATGTTTGATTTGGTAAGGAGGAATGATACGGGATTTGGAGAGTCAGTGGAGAAAGTAGGCTTGGCTGGTGTTTGGGAGAATTAAGAGTTATACAGGTGTCAGGACTTGTAGCAGCTTGGCTAATGTGTTTTCCTTGCAGAAAGGAATGAGAAATGCCTGAGGTCAGTATCAGAAAAGGGATGACATTCACACTTCAGGAACAGTAAGTTCATATTCACCAGATGATCAGCAAAAACTGTAGTATTTAAGGTTTTCAGGCTAGTGGATATGAAAACCTGCAGATGTAAAGTGGATGTTATAATAAAACTAATTTAGACAACTTGTAGACATTTACAATTATAATTTAATCGGGAGTGTTGTAAGCGCTGAGTGTTTTGTGAAATGCAGCTGAGAGGCATAAAGTTTTGAGCTTTAGCCAGGGTTTGAGTAGTGGTGGAACAGGATTTCTAACTAAAAGTCCTGAGAATTGAAGGACATAAAAAGTGTAGCTGGTAGGAGGCCAGAAGTGAGTATTACTCTGTTGAGGGGCAGGATTAGTTAATCCTGGAGCACACAATGGTTGCAGATAGCAATAACTGAGGTGAAGATAATTTGCGATATAAGGGGGAGAGTTTCTGTTAGGCTGGGACTCAGAAGTAAGTCTCCTGTCAGTTGGACTGAGTGATTCAAATAATGCTGCAAATTGCCCCCCTATTAGTGATGTAACTGATGGCTCCTTGAGTGAGAGAAATAGAAGGGAGAATAAACACTTAAGTTCAAATTTTACATTGAAATATGCCTTGCATCAGTAAACAAATAATTTTTGCTGGCTTTGAATATTTTATGTTTATTTCTATTAAGAATTTTTAGTTAGATGTAATAAGTGTGTATATATCCCTGTATGTGTGAGGGTTTCCTGGTTTTGATTCCTTCTCTTTCCATCACATTCTAGATATTCTTGTGCCTGAGCACCTGTCAGACAGGGTGTACTTAATAAGTGTTCAGTCAGGACAGAAGTTATGGCCATGTTTTGCTCATTCAGTTTTAAGAGAATTTTTCAGATAGCTTTTTTTTCTTCTGTAAATTACCATGCTTGGACTGATACTATTTTTTCCACTTGCAGTGAACATGGACATACAATTAGGAAGGCCATTCTGCCATCATCTTTCAGAGCTGGAAAGTAGCTTCAGCATTCAGGTCTAGCAGAAAATTCTACTTGAGCATGCATAGTTCTCCAAACCTATTATAACTCCTGTCCATCCATTGTCAAAATAATAAGTAAGGTGTGTATTTTCTGATGCAGTACGTAACTTCTGCATCTTGCAAGATATTTATTTTCACATTATTTTGAATTTGAGATGTGTATCATTTGGCCAACCTTTGTTTTCATTTGAATGTAAGTTAATAGTCTCAAAAAAAAGCTAAAGTGTTATATTGTTATGTATGTTCATATATACATTGTCTCAACTATTCTAAATCCCCTTTAACTCTTAAATCCCCTATTTCAACTGGCCCATCAAAGCTCTGTATAAGCTTGCTGAGTTCAAAACCTGCATTTCCTGCTTCTTATCTAAATGAGATTGAAATAATGAAACTTGCTTCTTAACTGAAGAACAGTGAACATCCTTTCACCCTCATAAAACAAGGGCCTAGGCTAAAGTTCCCCCCAAACTTAATTATTCTGTGCAAGTTTTGTATCTGCAGGTTTAAGCATAATTTACTTTTCCTGTATTTTGTCCTGCTGCTTTGTTATTTTTTTCATGATCATGCAGATAAAATCTGGGCTATGTGGAAGACTCCAGTGAATCTTCATTCTGTGCTTCTGGTGATGGTTATAACATTCAGGTATCTAATAGATAAGTACTCAAGACTGCCATTTTTTAGATAAATTTGAAATTTGCTACCAGGGGTCATTAAGGTTAAGTATTTAGACTTAACTGTTAGTATAATGAACAGAAAATTGGGTATACACTGCAATTTGTAAAGAAAACTGTTTCAAATAAAAATTATGTCATAAATACTGAGTAGGTGTATTATTAGGAATATTTAATTTCTTTTTTATGTAGAAAAAAAGTTATCCTTTAGACATATTGGCCTTCCTAACAACAGCAATAGCTTAAAAGCAGAGTGGTGCAAATTACATTCCTTGAATACAAACCTTTTCCCATAAAGCTAAGAAATAATGCATCATTTGCACTGCTTATATTTTTTGCACATCTCTAATTAATGAAGAGCATTTATATATCATTACCTTTAAGGTACTTTGGTTTGAATCAGTTTCAGCTCTATGTTCTGTTGTTGAATAAGCATTTAAAAATATTTTTAAATGCTACAGAAAACATGCAAAACAAGTATTAAAGTATTTTTCAGTAACATTTAATTTTTGAACATATATGCTATTTTCTTAATCTAATAACTCTTAAATTTGTAAAATTTTTGGTGGAGCTTCAGCTGATACAGTTTAAAATATTTTTTTATGTTCTGCAATGCAATCTAATTTTACTAGTGTTGTGACAGTATAATGTTTTGTAGGATTTCTTAAGGTTGGGATTATTCCTATCAAGGAAAGAACTTCTTTACTTCATTTTTTAGCTCTGGAAAGTCAGTGCAAGGATAAGGATATTAGAGACTTACACTTTAGCTCTATGTGTAATTATTTATTTCACACTGTGGTGCAAAATTTGTGTGTCGACACAGCTTTTTAGAAAATACTCATAACTCACTGTCCTTCTGAATTAACTGTTTTATGAGTCTGCTTTTTTTTTCTTATTCATTTTGCATGTAACTATTTTTTCTCTAGTTTCCACAATCTTACTAGATTTCCTTTTCCCAGACAAATCTCATTCTGTACTTCTGTTTCATCTTTAATTATCAAGCATTTTAAAATTATAGTGGATTTCCTATATCTATTTTATATACTCTCTCATATTGATAATTTTGTGACACTTACCTTTCACCCACTGAGCTCTTTCTTTGTCTTTTTAGTTTTTGTTTTGATTGCCTTCTTTCTTTTCCTTTATTTTTGATAGATTTTCTTTCCTAACAGACTTTGACTGGTTGGTTTTACAGGTGTAGAACTTCAAAGATCTGCTACAGAAGTAGCAGCTCCAGTTTTCAGACCCTGTCCTCTGCTCTCTACAACAGATACCACTTCTGGCAATTGGATACGGTGAGCACGTGCTTCACGCTGTGTCACACATTCCATTGGTGTAGCTTGTTTCAGGAAGAGGGAATGGAGAAGTGATGCAGTGGCTTCCCCTGTCTTGCAGCCTTGGTCTTCCTGCATTACTGTATTATCTCAGAGAGTAAAAGTACTATGTTATTGAAAACAACATAAGTAATGCAAAGGGAATAATAATTAAATAATTTCTGGAAAGCAGTTTAATTTGTCCTAAATTTTTGGCCTACTTTTCATATTTTTTAAATGTTCTATTTTTGCATTCTTTGCTCACAGATGTTGGAATATACCTTCTGTGGCTCTCATCTGTATCCCAGCTGTCATCGTGCCATTTCCAAAGGTTTGTGGTAAGTAATGTTCAAGTTCCCAGGAACAGAACTGGGTCATCCCTCAGAGAGTGCCAAGCCCAAGCTGAGTCCCTTCAGGTTGCATGTACAGGATGAACACACCCATAGCTAAGCTGTAATAGACTGGTCAGAGTGTCACCTGCAGTCCCCATGCGTGGCCAGACACAAGCCTGGCAAACCAACATCCATAGGCTGTTGATGTGGGCCTCTGGAGCCCGCAGCTGCACTTCTGTGAGGTGTGGCCTGGCTCTGAAAGCAGTTTAGTCACATTTGTACAATGTTGCTTTGATGAGTGAGACTGGAAAGATTTCACCTGTAAAACTGGTAAGATCTACATTCACAGTGTATAGTGTCTCTGCATCTTTGACCTTGCTAATCTGCAGTTTGGATAAACAAACCCAGCATTACTGTCTTAGATAAAAGTGGTTGTATGCTAATTAAGCTTTAGATCAGAACAGCATTTCCCAAAGTTGCAGAGCTAGGTGATTGAAGACAGTGCCTTTAGGAGGGGGAAATCAACCTTTACTACAGGCCTTGTCTATGTGCCAGATTCCTTTATGGAGTATTCCTACTGGTCTTTAAGACTTGCCACTTTTTGTTTGAGATCTGCACATCTTTTCTCCTCTCTAGCTTCCTTCAGAGAGGCAGTTTGTTACTGTAACTTGCTATGGCATTTTGGGTTTTTAGGGATAGAGATTTTCATTACTGTAAATTTTGAAACGCACTTTTTGCAAATATGTATTGCATTAAGCAATTGAACAATGTTTTTAATGCTGTGCATCACAATCATACTCCTCTGAATCAGACCAAATAAAATGCACTGGAGTTTGAGTTACATATATTTATTTGGGCTTTTTTCCTTGCCGTGAAATCCTCAGCTAGGGTGGTATTAGCACTCTCAGCCCCTCTGCAGCAGTTTTTGGGAGAGCTTCTGGCAGTAGGCAAAGCATGGCACAGAGCTAGAAGTATCTTAGTTGTCAGAACTTAAGCTGAGCTCGGTTCAGATATTAAGACATTGAAAGCACATACTAGAGAAAGAAAAATACTGAAACAATGAAACCCATATTTTAACTTAAAGATGCAAATGAGTGAATGAAATTAAGAAAGAAATTAGATGGAGTCTGTGGCCACAGACACTGGTCTTAGGGATAGGTCTCTCATGATCAGCTGTTTGACCACCTTCAGATTATTCTTCCAATTTCTTGTGTACGCCTTCCTGTTTGTTTTTTTTTTCTGTTAAGAACAAGGCTGAGGTTGAAGCAACAGAAGGGTTCCAGTGGCCTCTAGTCACTGCCAAGTGCTTAACCAAATGTTGCTCGTAAATACAACAAACTGAGCACACCTAGATAATGATCGACATGCCAGAAAATCTAGTCACAATATCAAATATTAAAAGATCTTTTAGAATTTAGTACTAAGGCAAGTGTCAGTTATTTAGATTTCTGTATATTACTTTTTATTTTTTCCATGACCCGTGATGGAAAAAGAAATGTGTTCCTTCAGTATTTCTGCTTTAAACCATTTTTAAGTTGTCTCAGAGGTATATTAGGATGCAAAATGAATATGTGAGCAGAAAGTGCCATATATTATCACTTCTGTCCTCCTTATTGATTGTAAACTGCAAGCACGAGACATTCTCCATGGAAATATGTTGATTTGTCTCTAGATGTAGCTAACAGTGAGTCAACAACATACACTTTATGTCATCCTTTTCTTAAATCAATAGGGTGTTTTTCTAAATTTGTAATGTTCTTTTTTTAGAAGGAACACAGTCCTTCAAACCAAGAAAAAATATATGCCACCATGGTTAATACTTTAAAGACAGTCTCTGAGCTTTCCTTGAATGAGTCATATTTAAAGGAAGTTGCTGTATTTATAGAAAATAACAGCAGAAATATTATTCAAAAATAATAAATGTTTTCACTTTATTTTTGCCAGATTTTGTTAATCAAATATGGAACGATATGTAATTTAACTTATGTGAATTAAAATTTAACTTTTGGAGGCTCTCTTCTGTGTTTGGGCTGATAATACCCTGTAGTGTATTAGTGTATACAGTGTACACTAGTCCTGTTACTGATAGTCTTCTGGGCTACATTCCATAATTTTGGAGGCTTTTAAGATTAACTGATTACCAGATACCTGATAGTCTCCAAGTACTCTGTTTCTTACATGCAACTTTTATCTTTAAGTAGGAAGGATGATGAAAGCTTTCTGCATGTTGTAAATGTGTCAAAAAATGCTTCTAGTTCCATTTCTAACACATTTAATATTTTTGGCAAAGTGAGAAGGTTATGTTTATACGGGGGTTTTTTTTTCTCCTAAGAGACTTTAAATCTCCTAATCAGTAGGACTGAGTTGTTAGAAATGTAAACTTAGTCTTCTTTTTATTGTATTAAAGCATCCTTTATCAACAGACTCCCAAAAAGACAAGGAAAACATAATTTATTTTATAGATACTAAAAATACATTATTATTAATTAAGTTCATATTATATAAAATCCTCAGGATAAATAATCTTTGTGAGACATGGACAAACATGACATTATATCCAACAGGCTTACGAAAAGATTTGTGCTTAAGATGCAGCATGCAGGTTGCACTTGAAAAGTGTTCTAACAGAACATAATCTTTTCTTTTAACCTCCTCCAAACTCCTTATGCTTAAAAACAATATACAATTGATATTTTTCTCTAAATTTGGCAGAGGTTTAGCACTTGTTTTTTTTGCTTTTGCTTTTTTTGCCTTTTTGGATGATGCAGTTGGCTATTGTTAAGTCTTTGATATATATGCAGATGACAAGGGCACCAAAAGTGAAACTTCATAACTATGTCTGAGAAGCACATTATTTAGTAAGTTAGATGCAACTTCATTGTTAGGAGAGTTGCAAAATATCTCTAGAACAGATCTGTTTTCACCCAATTAATTAGAGTATTTTCTTAGAGTCCCTCATCTGCAGTTGTACACCACAGGCTTAGGTATACAGTGAAAGGAATTAAATGGCCTGAATATTCTCCCATTTTATCCCCTGGCTCTTGGAGCAATTGTGAGAAAGGTAAAAATTTTGTGATGTTAGCTAGGTAAGATACGATCACTGAAATCAATTAATTACCTATGGCTATGGGGAACAATATATGTTTCTCTTTTTTGATACGTGAGTCTCTCTGGCCGTTTCTCCAGGTGTTTCCCCTAGCACTAATGGCAAGATCTTTTCTGCCTTCAGCTGTTCTCATACAAAGCCATTTAGATTGAAGCTTTGTTGTGGGCAGTGGAAGCTTCATATAAAGTTTATTAAAGAAGCCCTCCTGTTGAGTCACAGGTTGCAGAAGGGACCCCTTAGCTCTCTAAATTCCTTCTTAGAGAGGAGCCTAGGTGTGGCTGGATCAAAGCTTAGTCCCGGATTTGTCAGCAGTTTATGTCTAGAGGATTATATATGTGTAATTGAACTTTGTCCTGCAAGATTAAGGGTGGCAAACCAGATATATTTATATAAATATATATGATTTATTATGATAATGATTAGACAAAAAGATCTTAATCAGAATTATTTACTAGACAGTGTAGGAGCTATAGCAACTATTACAATACAGTGCATTATAAAACAACATATAAGCAATTATATTAAAGCACTTGTATTAAAGCTAGCAAAAACAATTATTAAGTAGAGATTGATGTTACTCACCCACACCTATGGCTGTGGGCAAATCTCTTTGGTTCAGCATGGAGAAGTAACCTGGAGGGACATCTCCACTCAGGGGAGGAATGTCCACACATAGACTCCAAGAAGGAATGTGTTGGAAGACTCTGCTGCTAAAATTCAGGACTGGGCTTTTATAGTATAGAGTGACTGACTGTCAGTTATATGACTCCAGGCCAGCTGTGTCAGTTCAGCAGCTTTAGATAAGTTGTTGGTAATATCACTTCTTTATTACTTTATCTGGGTACTTTACAGTCCTACTACATCTTCATCTCATTATCAGAACACTTAGTTTTGGGGTTGATGAGTCAGACTGGTTTCAGCATTATTCAACACCAAAAGCAGTATGATGCCCCTTTCTTCATTTACCATTGGTAGCTTTTCAAACAGGGCATTGTTCTAGTTGGTTTAGCCCGTTCCAGGCAGAGCATCCTGCAAGTGCACGTGCATGTTGGAGGAAGAGTTATTAGCGCATTTTGGAAAGGAGTGGCTAAAGTGGGAGAGGAGTACAAGATACTGAAGGCAAATCTTGTAACTGAGTATGCTCATAGTGAGTGGTAGACCTGAGCTGCTCCATGCACAGCTGTTTGCATGATATGCTGAATACTTTCGGGGGCCTCACTTCTAAGGGAGATTCATTTTGACAGGAATAGTGGCCACTGAGTACCAGCAGCAAGAGAAGGACTCCGAAGCTAAAGGGGAGAGAAGAGCTGAGAGCAGCCACAGTGGAGGATGAGCAGTGCTGTCATTGCCAGGGCACAGTCTGATCACACCTGAGCTGGATAAGCAAAGGAGGGTGGTGGTAATAGCAATGGAGTTTATGGAGAGATCATAGAGCTAAAGCAAGGCAACAAGCCAGAACACTGATGTGGGGATGGGAGGTAACACCAATAGGATAGAGCAACCTGAGGCTAACTGAATCTTCTCAGGCCACAGACAGGGCCTTTGAGTGAACTCCCATAAGGACCATTACAACCTCTTGGTGCACTAGACCATGACATTGAGCTTTTTAACTGGTCAAACCCAAATGGAGCTCTTAAAACACGTAGCTTGAATACCTAATTACAGGGTGTAATATCCAGATGAAGATTGTACTGATTTGTCATGGTTGAGGTATGCCAAGTTAAAAAGGTTCTGATTGTTTCAGCAGCCTTAGGTAGGCATTCAGTCTCTTGCAAAAATTATGTCATACTGTTGTAATAAGAAATAGGTTTATGATCGCTCTCATTTTTTGAATTTGGCCTAATGCATCTATCTTCATGTGCAAGACAAGGATGAGTAAGCTTGTGTTAAGTCTTGAGCAAATGCTGAAGGCCATTATTTTCCCCTTGGTGCACACTGGTAGTAGTGGAAGGGCTTGTTAAAGCCAGCTCGTTGCTGCATGCAACAACAGGACTGAACATTCTGTTCTCCAAAAATCTGCATGAGTGCCTAAATCTCCACCCTTGAAATAATATGAAAGATTGTATCAGGGTGAGACAGTGCAAGAAGTTGCCCAGAGAAGCTGCAAAGGCCTTGAACAGTTCAGAGCTGTAGTGGATGGGGCTCTTGAGTAACCTGGTTTTAGTGGGAACTGTGCTTGTCCATGGTAGGGAAGTTGGACTCAGTCATCTCTTAAGTTCCCTTCGTTGTATGGTTCTGTGTTTGTTTCATTTTGCTTCTTGGCAATTCTCAATTTTCTACTGGCCTAAGGAAATAAAAAAACCTAACTAATCAACTCTTTGTCAATAAAAAACTGTGAATATTCATCAGCCTTTAACTGTATTACCCAATCTCTAATTTTTCATACAATTACGTGAAAAGAAAAAGAAAAAAGCCTTGAAAAAACACAGGCATGAGAGAGTATGAAAATTACTCTGCTAAAGTCTGTGACTTTTCAAGTAAAAGGACAGCCTGAAATTAAAGGGGCAACACACAAGTGAGGTTGTACCTTACCCAGCCTTTCTTCTTGAGTGCATGTTGAGACTTCCAGTGGCAAAAAAGTGTTCAGGGGACTCTAAGTGAGAAAAGTATAAATGTTTTCTACTAACAGTATGCTGTATATTATAATAATGGCAGAATCTGGTCCTGGAACAATTAAAATCTCAGTATAAGAAAAGGAACACAATTCTTTGTTTTACATGCTAATTTTGCCTCTGTATGACTTGATAGCTGCTACTAAAGGAGGTAGAAAGACAGTGATTATACAAAGCTCATTTTCCTCCCCCGAGGTATGAATTGTATTTAAGTGATGTGTTTTTTTGCATTTCCTAGCGTATAATTAATTGGAATTTGCACTCAGGAAAATGTCTTACAATCTATAGATAGCAAAGTGTTTTTGCTAGAGAATGCTCACTAATTATCTCTATTGGACTTGCTGTTTTTAAACTCCCTATGTAGGTCATTTTTTGGGTGCTTCAGTGCTTCACATAACTATTTCCTATTGAAAAAGTAGAACTCAAAGCATACTCTAGATCACAGGTAAATTTAGCAGTGGCAGGTAAACATCCATATTTAGATTGTGCCAGCATCAACTTTGGTCAATGAACGTTTACACTTAAGTCTCACTTTGGCTTCTAAGTAGTTGTAATTGCAGAACTCTGCTGATTTGATATTTCTGTTCTCTGAAAAGAAGGTTGATGCTGTAGAATAGAAAATAAAGCTCAAGAACTTTTTCTGTGAAAAAGTGTAGAAAGGAACAGGCTGCCGGAGAGGTTGTGGAGTCTCCTTCTGTGGACATATTCAAAAGCTGTCTGGACACAACATGCTCTAACTAGATGACCTCCAGTGGTCCATTCCAACCTTGCCTGCTTGGTGAAAATAAATGGTGCTTTTTCTTGTTGTGTTTTGTTTTACCTGAATAAAGCTACTTGTATTTTTGGCATGTAATCGAGAACTGAACCCATAACATATACAAAGTTAGTAATTAAGACCTATGAATAGAATTATATCTAAATGATTTATGTCTCTAGAACAATGGAAGTCTTTAGGCACTACCCAGCATGTAAGTAACCACATAGGTCAAAGTTGTATGACAAATGAAATTATTTGGTATTCAACTGGGTTCATGGGAATTCTTCAAATACATCTGTATTAGGGTAAAATTCCATAGTTATATTAAAAAATAGGTGTATGATACGTACAACAGCAAAACAAAAACATCCCACAAAACTCAGATTATTTAATCTTGCTCTATTTTGTTCATACACACCTTTAAACATTAAAAAATTAGATGAAGGTTACTGCATAGCTCTTCATATCTTTTATGATAGTGTTCTGCCTTCCAAAAGTTGCCAGAATCTTTAGATGAAGTTTCAGAATACAAAAGAAAAAGAAATGACAATAGTTTCCTGAACCTCAGCTGTGAAAAGGAAATAGTAGAAGTGTCTTATTTTCTGGAATAATTCACAAGAGACAGATTTTAGAAAGCCACAATGGCAGATGCTTCCTAGATACCTAAGAGTTGTTCTGAATCATTTTACAAATGTCATACTTCCTTGGATTCTAGTTTAGGATTTTTTCTTCTCTGTTATGCCACAGAAGCAGCTTTTGACTGTTAATCCTACTTTATCCCAGATACTTAAAAATTTCTGAGAAATTTTCTGCTTGGAACCTTTAGGTGTTTTAGACCTTGACTGTCAGAGTAGCTTCAGTTTCTCGTGCGCTGCAGGTATACTTCTGTTAAAAGTTCATTTAGCCAAATGACCATGAGGCTTTTTTCATTGCCTTTCCTTTGGTACCATCTGCACTATCACTGACATTAATAAAGTCAGTATACTACTTTTCTTTATTCTGACTTTCTACCTGCAGCCAAGAAGGGTCATTTCAGACAATAACTGTAACTCGTATTTATTCTGGTGTTTAATGTAAGAGATGTCTTACAGACCCCTCATTTAATTCATTCACTGACCTCCTTCAAACATAAGAATTTATTTTGTCACATGTTAAATTAGTTTTCCACAACAAAGACAAACTAAGTATATGTTTGTAGCATGTGTGTGGCTGTTTTAAGCTAATTTAGCTGTTGCAGAAGAGTGACACCATTCATTGCAATCAGAACTGGGAAATCAAAACACAATTGGACACTGTGAGTCCAGACTGTAATAAATACTTGTTTTGTGACTCAGAGCTGCAGGTGACTGTAATGTCTGAAGACTCTTATAGGATGAAATACATTCTTTATTTCATAGGAAAAAAAAAGGCAAGGAAACACATAAAGGTAAAGACCCAGCATTTGTATAATGTTGCCTTCTTAATGAGTCATAATGTAAACCTTTCAGCATGCTAAGATGTGACCTACTATAACCAGTTTCAAAATTTCAAACCAACTTACTCAATACCTACATTTATCCAAAACCATAAAAACTTCAAATATCAATTTAAAAAAATAAAATTACACCTGATAAATTTCTCTTGTGATGGTTACTATTTAAGTAACTATAAATATTCTTAGGGTTATTGTAGCACACTTTTTTTTTTTCCCCACAATAGTCACAGGGGCCAGTAACACCCTAAGATGGTGTTACTGCAAAGAACAATAACATCCAAAATAACTTCACAATTTCCTCTGCCTAAAAAAGCGTGTAAATTCTTTGGGGACCAGGGATGTCTTTACATGGATTTATTACTGCCTCTCACCTATATTGCTCAACTATCAGAGTGTTCCCTTTTAATAGATCATTTAGTTTCTGATTTCACTGTCATAGTCAACTTTCTGCTAACAATTCTGATTTTGGAAGAGATGTTTCCAGAAGCACAGTAATTGGTTAGTGCAAAGGAAGGAGGAAATTATGTGACACTAGTAATTGTTACTAATTTTGAGTGAGCCCTTAGATCTGATTTCTGTTTGACAGGAAATTCTCTGAAATACCTTATTTAAGTCAGCACAGTATTGAGGAAATTTTATTTAAATTCTATAGAGAGATTTGTGTTTAGTCAGCTTCCTATTGTTGTTCTCTTCCCATCTGGGACATGAACACCAGAGAGCTTGCTTTCTTTAGATAATTTTTAGATATTTTTTTCTTTGAAGTGTAATTACTAGGGCAGCACTGTAATGTTCACAGAACCCAAAAGCTCCCAGGCCTGAAACACTACAAAATGACTGTGAAGAACCTAAACTAAGCTGGTGATATGAGTTTGGTGTCCTTTAGACAGAAGATAGGCTCTGTTTCCTCTACAAAGATTTGGCTTTGCCAGTCAATTCATGTCAATACCTTTACCCATATAGAAAATAAGGGACAATGGCATTCATTACTTCTGCTCTCTCTTGTTAAATACAGAAGACTTTAATGGAAGTTGAAGGATAATTTTTAATACAATAAATAACAGTGAAGTAATGATACTTTTCATTCCCATAGCTTTGAAATGTAAAGATAATTATTTTCCCAGTTCTCTGTAGAATAGGCATGTATCATTAGTCTTCGAGTACAGTGAAGTACAGCAAGGTTAAACAAATTTTTCAGAACTAGAAAAAAGTAAGGAAAACCAAGAATAGCACTCTAATTTCTTGTCATCTTGTTCTGTTCTGTTTTCACAAGATCAGCCTTTATTAAGTTGTCATCTGAAGCACCTTTAACAGGTTATACCCATAAAAAATTTAAATTAGAGGCTTCAAAAGTTTATTTAGGAAATTAACTACCAAGACAGGAGATATAAAAAGCATTGCACTGATGATGAGTTTTGTCAGGTATACACAATTTAAAGTCCCTGTCATGCTGCTTGCTTGGATGCAAATTTCTTGTGGGTTTTTTATTTCATGGCTGGAGTGCCTACCAAAACAAAATCCAAAATGTCATTATATAGGAGAAACACCCAGGTTGTGGTACTTCTGGGTTCCCTTAAGCAGAACAACTTTCTGCTGTTGTTGAGAACCCAAAATACTGGTAACATCCTCTGGTAGCTTTTACACTACAAGCCTTACATTTTTCTCAAGGTGAAGGAGAGTGTTCTCTCATTTATGGCATGGAGGAACAGAGCTCTTGGCTTTTCTTTGGGCCCACTTTTACTTGCTCCTGTCTGATGATGGGGACTTGGGCAAAACAGGGATACCCAGCATTTATGGTTTTCTTATTCTTTGATAGATTTTTATCAGATTTTGTAGACTTCAAGGTGAAATTGCTAGAAGCAAAACAGTCTCCTGGCAAATTTGTATGATAGATATCTAATCCAGGCAGCTTTACAAGAAAAATAAGTCTTACAGTGTTTTGTTTGTTTGTTTTTCTATGGGAAAAAAAATCCAACCAAACAAAATGCAGCTTAATATTAAAGCTGTATATCCAGTATACCAAATAGGGTTCCTGAAGTGAGTTAAAAACTACAATCCTGACATTTCTATTTAGATTGTTCTTTAGGGAGTTCACATTTGAGTTCAAAGGCTGTTTTCATGAGTTTTTGCAATTTTCTTCTACAGCAAAATTTAGCTGTTTTCACCAGACATCACTGCGAGTTGCCAGGAAAGTGTCAGAATTCTTCTCAGTAAATCAGTTTCTACAAATTTGTCCCAGGTAGAAAAAACATTTGCTAAGAAAATGAGTCTCATGACTAAAGGAAAAAAAAGTAACAAATCTAGTGATGGGGAAAGAAAAATAGTGTTCTTGCTAAAGGCTGTTTAATTTTATCTTTGTACATTTTTAAAGAGTATTATTTATATCCTTATAGGAAGCTCTCCTGTTTGCTGATCTAATCATTGATAAGAGAAAGTGCTTTATGACCTTCAAAATATTTCTGTGATAGATGAGGATAAAAAGGTGTTACACCCTATGAAAGATAATTTCTTCTGTAATAAAATGTTTTTCTCTCATATTCTTACTGCCGATTTTTCATCCTGCAGGTTAGTGAGCTCTGTAGTCCGTGCTTAAATAAGTCTGTCCAGTTGCACCTTGAACCCTGAAAACAATTGTACCAAATCAATTCTTTCTTCAAGCTCTAAATGCCACTAGTGAGGCACACGCTGCCAGAGTGGACCCCACCTTCCCATGCTGGAAGGAAGGGTCAGAGCTGCCTCCCTATGGAGCTTCATTCCTACACTGGCTCCCCAAAGTGACAACACTAAGGAATATTGCTAGAGTAATTAATGTAAGATTTGAAAATAAAATCTTTTTTTAACTTATTTTTTCACGAGAGACTGTGTCATGGTAGTTCAATTTTAGCACTGTAAACAAGTAGTTCTGTTCTGGCACTGGCTCCAGTGTTTTGTTACCAGACTGTACATCTTACTTGCCGGAGGTCTTAACACCCTGCTGTTAGAATCCTTGGCACTGGTAGGAGGGGAATGCCTAGTACTTCAGTAAACATGTAGACCGTGCTTGAAACATCTCCAAGATCTAGTCTCAGGTTCAAAGCAAATGCTTCATTCCTAATCAATAAAGGAATTGTGATGTTGCATTTGCATCTCTCTCTCTGTTGAATAAAGCACTCCTGTAAGGATTCTTGTTTTGGGAAAGAGATGTTTTAAGAGATTTAGGAGAAATCTTGGTACAAAGAAGAAAATAGTTACAAGGTTAGACATTGCTTGGAAAGCATGCATTCTATAAGAACACAATTTATAAAAGAAAAAACGGCACTTTTTGGGATTTGTTATATCTACATCTGACATAACAGACCTGAGTCCAGAGTGGACTCAGAGGTTGCAAAAACTCTACTGCTGAGGTGTCTTCTGTTAGAATTGATGTTGGGGTTTTCTGCAAATTTTTGTGGTAATCTTCCCATTTTCCTTTAATGCACAAGCCCACACTCAGAGCTTGCAGTTCTAGAGCTAGTCAGGCTTCTTGTCCAGGGGCTTAATGAAGGTCACTCAGTATCTGGGTCTATAAGGCACACTAAAACATGTCACAGATGAGAAGAAGTATGTAGACATAGCTGTTCATTTAGAAAAGGATTGTTTCTGCATGCATAATGCCATTAGTTTTCTTTCTGAGATGTTTTCTAAGTAGAGAAATATCAAAAGGCAAAACCCTGAGGGAACCATTGTGCTATGATTTCTTTTATATTTAAAGATAGTGTTCAGGAGAAGCACTACACTTGTTAAAGGGTAGGTGTTTTAATCTGAAGTGAAAAATGGAAGGCATTCTGTAAAAGACTTGGAAAAAAATTCATCACTTCACACATTAGGCCATCTAGAGATGAAATTTTGGCACAGTGTTTGAGGATAAATAGCATGTCTTTTTGATCAAAGATTTTGGAGATTAGCTGAATATTAAATATGTAAATATACTTGCCTCTAACAGGTGCGTAATTGGCAAGAATGATCAAAGTATCTTTTCAAATCTCTAGACAGATACTAAGTATGTATTTTCCCATCTTCAGAATTTTACTTTTTTTTTTTTGTTTTGTTTTTTTTTTTTTTGTTTTTTGTTTTTTTTTTTTTTGTTTTGTTTTTGTTTGGGGTTTTTTTGTTTGTTTGGGTTTTTTGTTTGGTTGTTTTTTTTACAAGAGCCTCTTCATCTGCCCTTCAGGAAAAAAAGCCATACTGACAAAGAAGACTTCTTTTGAAAAGCTTAAAGAGGAGCATTTGCTCTGAAGTATGGATCCTTTGGAAGCAGCTGATAGTGGCAAATCCCACTCCATCGTTTACTTAGGAATCTGACAACCCTAGAAACAGACTGGCCAAACTGCATGAATCTGATTTTTGCATTGCTTACATCCCTGTGCTAGCAGCTGTTATCATAGTATTAGCCTAATGTAGTCCTCATGTAACCTCTTGAAACTTTTATGGGTTCCATGCTCTGAGATTACCTGCCAAGTACTTAAAAAAAGAATCATCATCACCTCTCTCTTTCTTTTCATTTTCCACCTGGGGAGAAAATAGCTTGATTAGTTTGGGTGATGATAGGAAGCTGGAGGAAATCCAATCATGATTTTTCAATCTGAAGGGTTTATTTCCTTTCATTTCATTCATTTCCATTCAGCTGGAGGTAATGAGGTTATGCAGGTCTGATTTCAAAGGGCAAAATTTTGAAATGATGGGTTTTGCTTAGGTACATTATAGCTTTAAATTGGTGATTTTGATGAAGTTGCATAAACTAGAGTGTAATGCAGTTTCTTCCACCCCCACCCCAATCCTCCACCCCGAGATATGGTGGCTCAGCAGTGAAGACGCAGTGGTTTTTGGGGGGGGGTTTTGTGTGTTGTTTTTTTTTTTTTTTTTTCTTTTTTCTTTTTTTTTTTTTTTTCTCTCTCCCTACTAAAGCATGCAAGAACAGATCTGCTGAGTAGGAAGTGCTATTTTTACATAATCACTTTTCAAACCAGAGCCTCACTGTAGACATTTTGAAGACACCAAACTAAGCATTCTAGCAGTCACTTCTCCTCCAGCTGCAAAACTGCATATAAGAAGCTGTATTGTAGGTCATTTAATAATTTAGTAGTCTCCTCTTTATCTATTCTGCAGTCAACTAGCTGAAGTATTTCCCAATAAGTCTTCTTCACATTTCTGGGGTTAACCATCCAGAAATTTTTTGCTCATATACAAACAGCTTATGATTTCCAAAAATTTTTTTTGAAGCAAGGTATCTGAAAAATAACATAAATGTGGTTATTTTGTTTTGAAAATTCTTTTTAATTTACTGGGATTCGTTGCTATAACATCTGAGCATCTATTTTCATAATCAGCCCTTTGAGACAGAGAAATGTTATTGTTACCCTCATCATTCAGATGAGAAGTGTTTTGCTTAAAGCTGTCCAGGGCCTGCATTAAAGAGAAGGGAGATAAAACCATCTTTCATATTTCAATCTGAATTGTTCAAATGCTAATGAAATAGCAAACATGATTAAAGTGCTTGTTTACAAGTTGTTGCAGAGGCATCTCTTCCTTGACCACGTGACTTCCATTCTCTTGCTCTTTTTTTGACTCTCTCCAGCTGCTGCCATTGACCTGCACTTTTTATTCTTTGCACCAGTGATAGGGGCAACATATCTTCCCCCTTTTGATAGAGGCTAAACTTCTCTTTTTTCCAGGCTTTGCTATAATCTGGGATGACTCTTAGCAACTCCCTTCTATCAATTGTTTTCAAAAAGAAAAAAAACCCTGTTACATGGAAGACAAACAAAGCCACCCCAAACATACTCAGAAATCACAGATCCAATAAGCATGTAGTAACGATAACAATTCAAAATACTTGTTGAAAGCCAACCTTTTGGCTAGAGAGCATACCTTTTCAGTTAGTTAATTACTGGTTAAGATGTGAATGCATCCATAAACTTTCTTTATAATTTCTGCAGAATTTTTTAGTTAAGAACATCAGGCTCACTTAAGGCAAAGTAATCTCTTTGCATCCCAGCTGGGTTACCCTGTGTTTGTAGTAAACAGGTGGCATTAAAAAGAAAGTGTCAGCAAAAGTAGTAAGAAATATAATGTATTTTGAAAGCTTCCTGCCACCCATTCCTTCCAACATGAAACAGGAGGTTTTTTAATTCCTGAGAGCAATCTCCTTGACTTTGATAGCTCAAATTTCAGAGCACCTGCAAGTTTTTATAGCACCATAGCAAGGGACTGCAGGGCCTTATCCAGAAGTGGGCTTTGAGCCAAGTTGTAGTTCAGTGGCTTACAGACTTTTTGGGTAGAAATCAGTGTGCTTAAACTCAAGGCACTTTTTATTTGTGTTAAGAGACTTTCACCACTCAAATACTGTCCTTATTAACCTTAGAGTTTGAATTTATATTGTCCCATAGTTTCCAGTTCATATATATTCTGCCTATCAGAACATCTGCTTTCAGACAAATTAGCCTTTGCTTCTTAGCAGTCCTTTCTGTTCATAAAGCAGCCTAGATGATGCTGAAAGTTGAGATCATTTTAAGCTTAGCTGGACTTCTCTCATCTGTGACCAACAAGGTGTTTTGCTGAATTCTGAAGTAACCAGAAGGAAAATGTACAGAAAGTGTCAGTGAGTCATTTGTGCACATGCCTCTAGGCATTTATACTTCTCTTGGAAGGCCATTTTTCCTCTGATCCACTGAAGCAGAATGAAATAATATTTTAATTTTATGACTGGACTTACATGTAAACAGTGTACTTTCTATAGACGTTATTATAAGCTAGTAATTAGCTGTGCCAGTGTTCAAGTAAGGAAGCAAACTCACACTGGATGAACAGGCAAGTGAGTGCATCCAAGCTGTAATGACATTCTGAAAATCACTTTGAAAATGACCCAATGGGCTTCTGCTATCCAAGGAATGGATTTAAGTCACTGCACACCCTTGCTTTGTAAACACACAAACAATTATTATGTTATGTTTACGTTCTGACATCTGAAATTAGGTGCTTATCTGCAAACCTGAAAATCTGGATGCTTTGTATAGTGTGATCATTGGCTACCTTTATATCCTTGTGTAAAAATAAGTGTTGTGCTGAAGAAAATACTTTCCATTCTTACTATTCGATGACTTACCCACATTTTAGATATTTTTCTTTACTTACATGACAAAGTTTAATCAATGATCTCAGTGATAATTCAGTATTTTTGTAAAAATAAATGTATTATTTTACATAGTTTATTCAATAATCTTTCATTTTACTGCATTTCAGAAATGTAGATGATTCCAAACTTTGTCTGATAGGTCCAATTAAAAAAAAAATGTTTAACTCCTTTTTTTTTTTTTTTTTTTTTTTAAATAACATTCTAGAAAAATTCTAGTATGCCACACTGAAGAAGTGGCTATTAGTATCTGGTAACACATAAAACATATAATTATGCATTGATCCATTAGTATGTGAACTCTACTGTTGTGTTGCTTTCCCTGAAGACCCTATTTCTACCTGAAGAGCAGAAATGCAATAGTATTACAAAGTAGCAAGACATTATTTGGTAAAAAAGAGTTTGTGAGATAACCTAGTTTTGAATCTTAATATGGACAATAAAGTTTTAATGTGTGAAGCTAACGGATCATTACAAGTGCTGCTAAAATTATCAGACTTAGAAAGAAAATGAAAACATCAAGCCAATTGCAGTGAAAAGCTGCACAGAAGTATGAGAAATACTGTTTTCTTTGTCTTTTCCTCAGTCATTTTCTTTCAGATTTAGTGACAAGCATTCATTTTTGATTTATGGAAAATTAGTATTTATAGGTATCAATTTAGAGGCTGTCTACATACTAAGTTCTTTGAGATGGAAAAAATGTTCGGGATCCTTATACAAGATTGCAGACTTGTAAAATGAAAGCATATTTTTCTTGTAAAGTTTTTAAAGGAAAAATGTACTTCCAGCTGTACCATATTTCTGTAACTAATAATATGAAAAAGGCTGGCTCCTCAGCTGATGGAATTCCACATTACTTGACACTAGTAAGGCAAAATCCACATAAACACATGGCTCACTAACTAGAAAAACATCTGCATTGTGTTACCTAAGCATTAGGAGAAATGAAACCTAAAACTATACAATTAATATCTGAAAAATCAACACACGCTTCAGTTTTTCCTCATACGAGTTTTTTGTGAAGGGAAAATATGTTTTCAGTTCTAATAGTTTAGTTTCCATCTTTGTTTACAAGTGAGAACTAATTAATTTACTATTTTTCCCTGTAAAAGAGCTAGTGGAATGAAAGAGCAGAGAAATACCTGATAGATGCTGCACTTGGGATAGTTCAGTTTGTGGTAGGCTTTTGATTAGTAATGTGAAATATCCAATATCTTAAGAAGACTAGAGGAATTATTTCCCTTTGCTTGCCTACGAGTTTTTACCGATCTGCATTTTTTATTGAGGCGTGGAATGCCCTCTGGTGGCGCACAAGCTTTATGACAAGGTGAAGTACTGGAAAAATGGAAATTAGGATTTGAATGTGTCTCCCGCTCTGTTTTTTAGCTCAGTGACAGAGATTTTCCAGCGATCTTCAGTTGTGATAACTTCTGGCAAGTGGCTGAGGTTAGTAGTGAGGCTTTATTCAGAGCTTCCTCAATGAACTACAAAGCTCCTCCCGCCCTGCCGTGAGCAACTGGCACTGCCCTTGGAATAGGTGAGAATCCTGCCAGTGCTGAAGCAGTTACATTCAGATTGTACTCTGAATTTCTCTGCCACAGGACTAGAAATAAAACACATATCTTACTCAGAATTTAGTACCGTGTATCTTTATTACACACGGAGGCCTATATAGCTAAGAAAGAATTTATCTTGGTAATATGCACAGGCGCCTGTCTTCAGCTTTTTTTCAAAGTTCATCTGAACCTGGAGCATAGAAATTGAACAGTTCTGTTGCTGCCAGAGATAAGATTTTTTTCAAATTATTTTCTAAACCTTATCAATGCTTTATACACCAATACATTTTCTTAAAATCACCTATTGTGAATCTGTATCAGTCTTTTTTTTAGCACAGTTATTGGAATCAGATAGTGTAAATATTTCTTTACCCCAACAGGTAAACATATGGGAAGAAGAGTAATATAGCTTGTGTTTTTGTGAAGATTTTCATTTTTTTAGGAGATGAAAAGATGATAAATAGAGAATGGATATAGGCAATCCCTGCCCCTATCCTCCCTCCCACTCCACCCCCCCACACCACAATCCTTTCTACCTGATACTGTCTTTCTTTAAAAAACTGTAAGTGGAAATAGTAATGGAAAATAAAGAAAAATATATTAAGCTGTAACTAGAAATGGACTTCAAGCTGCAAGTAAAGCTACTGTCTCTGGCTGTTTTATTCCTTCAGTGTTCCAAAAGACAGTAGTTTTTTTGCGCTATCTATCTAAAGGAAAACAGAGACATACATGCTAGAAAAATATTTTTTCTTGACCCGAGTTGTTAAATAAGGAATTTTTTTATAACTTTATAAATACTAGCTTTCTATTGGTGAAGCCACTTGCCTATGGCAAAGACCATCAACCTTCAAAGTTTTTAGCCTTTACACCCAAGGCAAAATACCAAGTATTAGCAAGACATAGAGGAGGAAAAGAACCTCCAACATTTATAACTTACATGATTCCAGAAGGAGGGAAAGAAGCATGAATGTATGCGGCTTTTTAAAAATTCAGGCATTCTGTTTTGTTCCACTCCAGCTGTATTTGTATACTTCTGCTGTTGAAAGGTGTTGATATTATTCAACATAAACTGATCTAGACATTAAAGAAATTTTTTGCCTTTGGTTAGATTGCTAGCGACAGTGTTGTGGGTTGCAAAGAGCTGATTGTGAAATCAGGCGAACGACAATAATTCAGAAAGTTCATTTTAACATGACAGAATTGACTGGAGGCTCATTATAAATACCAGCTCCATATAAAGAAAGGCAGAAGGGAATTGACTGCAATGTTTTTATTCCTGGAGGTGATAGACACACACACACAAAGTGAAAATAAACAAAGAATAAATAAAAGCGATTTTGCTTTCTAAAAGATCAAGCTTGTTTCACTCAATTTTGATTTAAGCTTGTTTTAAAATCCTAAAATATTCAGTTTACTTCAATTTTTACATCCCTTCGACTGAATACCATTCCATGTATACAGAGTACAGTCTTATTTCAGACCACAACTGCTCTGGTACTGTGAGTACCCTGCTCTGTCTTTTAAGACCTCTCAAAGAAATTCCTGTAAAAGCCCTAGTTTGTCATTTAACCTGAGATATGTCAACTGGGTGAGAACACTACAACCCATTTTTAAATGCCTGACTGTACTTCAACTTTTAAAAGCCTTACGGTAGTTCTCTGCCAGAGCAGTAAGCGTAAATAGCTTGCCCCTTACAGCACATCTTCAGGCATTTTAGGGGAGGCACGAGTTCAGTCTGGCTGCTCTGAGCTGAGTAAAGGCTGCATAGCCCATAAGATAAAGAGAATACAGACAGCGTACAATTCCAGAGCCAATGTAAATAAACTCTGACTGCATGTTCTCTACACATGACACCTGAATAGTTAATTCTTACTCAATGCTGGCACAGTAACACTGGATGATGCTTTCTTCCTCCTGAAAAGCCTTCAGTGATTTTGTAAATGTGTAAACATCAAGTAAAAAATGTGCTGAATGATCCATCTATCACATTCCCAAGCCGTTAACTGCTTATTTGTTGGGATGAAGACAGGAGGATCTAGAACTTCCTTCCTGGAAAGTGTAAAATGTGTCAAGAGATGTATTTGAAGGTGTTCACCATTACCTAGGTGGGCATGAGGCCCCAGAAATCAAAGGTATGTCTTCCAGAGTTACGTGGATGCTATTTGGCACAGCAATTTGAATAGAATCTGGAAAGTCAAGAAGTTACTAGATAGCAGAACAGTGACAGATTGTTCATGTGGTAAATCCCTTAGTCAGAGGGGATCCTAATAAGCTCTGAAGAGACTAACTCAGAAAAGGTTAGGGGAAACAGAAACTTGTGGCACATATTAAAGTTCAAATGAGTAATTGTCATGTGGATTCTATTTTGTGGCTTACCAGCCTCTCAGGTTTGGAGTAGAGCATTTATTTTTTGAGAAAGCTGGTTGTATTTATAGGGCATTCTGTCCCTGGATAATTTTACTGACAACAGGTATGCAGTTAAATCTGCAATTTCTTGGACAGTACTGTATTGATTACCTTTCACCTTATACTGTATACTCCTTAAAGATCAGATCATCACGAGTACATTAAGGAGTAAACTAGCTTTTAACTGAGTGCCTTTTTATTATACTAGGTAGTTTGGATTAGTGGCCTATCAGTGTGCAGAATGTGTTTACAGCTTTCTCTATTATTGTGCTTCCATAATAGCTAGAGGAAGGGAAGCTGAGGCCTTAAAAAAAAAAAAGGAAATCGTTTTAGATAGCTATTCACTTTATAGAGAACTTCATTGACTAAAATATGATTGTCTTGGTTTAGATAGACAGGTATCTGCCAGGGAGGGTTGGAATCTCCCTTAAAATGTAAGCCCCTCCCCTCTTTTCCAAATTATCATAAATTTGCAATTAAAAGGCTGTTAGGCAAAGATTTTGGGAATAAGTATAGCAGTTCTTTACTAGGGATATAAAAATACAAATGTTGTCGTACAGAAGAATAAGCAGACAAATAAACAAACAAGAAATCCCAGAAAATCCTGACAGAGCCAGAAATACAATCTGATACCCTGTTGGTCAGGGTGTTGGAAGCAGTCCAAAGTAAGCCCTCCTGGAGTGGCAGATGTGGTTCTGTTGGAGTAGAGATGGTCCTGTTGAAGAAAAAAGGTCCAGTAATGGTGAGATGGGTCCAGTCTTCCTCCAGGGATCCGGTGGAACAACTGGATACCTAGTGGGACTGTGGCTCCTTTTTATCTAGGTTAAGATGGTTTGGCTCCTCCTCCCTGTGTGGAGCAGCTTACAGTAGTGCACTGTAATGTGTAATGTCATTGATGAGCTCTTAATGGTCCATTAGCAGAAGACATTCCCATGGAAGTAGTGAAACAATGAAGAGAGATAAGTAGCACTCCACCATCTGATAAGTGACACTGACCCATTTAGGCAAAGATAAGCAATTCTGCTCCACCCAGATGGAATAGACGAATATGCTCTTTACAAAACCCATGTCAATGATTAAATTAATGGTGTGAGGTCAGACACTAGTATAACAGTAGATACTTGTTTAAACTGTGTGCAAATCGAATCTGTGAAACAAAGTGCAAATTTCTCTAGCAAGAACAAAGAACAGTGTGAAACGAGAATTACAGGTGAATTAAAAAAAAAAAAGGGGGGGGGGGAAATGCCCATAAATAAAAATCAGATTTATCTTAAAAGAGATTAATGTCACCTAGGCCAAAAGTGATATGAAAGGAAAAATAGAACTATATATGGTGCTCTATATTATGAATTGTACTTTAACCACAAAATCTGAAGTGTAAGAAGACAATATTCATGTCAGTGATTATTTTTACTGCTACCCAAGTCCTGTCCTTTGCCCCAATCATGTTTGTTTTCTCATCTTCATCTAATTTTCCTGACATATCTCCTCCCATATTCTGTGGGAAGCAATGACCTTTGCTTGCAGGGCTTTCAATTCATCCCAAGAGGAGAGAAGACACAATTGCCAATACCTTAATCAAGGTATTCATCTGCAAAGGGATGTGTTTTGGCCAGGGTAAAACTTTAAGTTTCTGCAGCATCCTCAGACCAATGCTCATGTGACACCTTTTCTACCCAGGGGCTTAATAAAGGTACAATAAGCGTTCTCAGTCTGTCTTTCAGGGCTGATGTTTCTCCTTCAGCCACTAACTATACTAAATCCCAGCTGGTGACAGGATGGAGGAGGAAGATGAATCATTTGGATTCTGCTGCCATGGACTGACTTATCTCTGACTTATCTGTAAAACAACTGATGTGTCCTCCCAGGGTTGTAGCCAGCAGCCCCCACTCCAGGGTGCTTCCTAAGATGAGGCCTCTGCCTCCTCCACCTCCTGTGAGCATCAGCTTTGTCAGTGTGCAGTCCAGCACTCCCCCAGCTGATTATTGGTAAAATGACTGAGGATGCATTAATCCCCAGAGAATTTGCCTCTGCAGTTCATCATGTTGTAAATTATTTTCAGTCTCTCTTTGTCGCTTCTGGGCAGACTAATCATAAAAGCAGAACTGCAAAACTTACTGTTCCACCTGTGCTTCTTTATTGTTTCTCATCAGCTTGGCTCTGTGTAAACAGCACATGCTGATGAACATATGCGCCAGGCAAAATGAGACTAGAAGGTGGGAGAACACCCCAGCAGACCAAAGTGCTTCTTCCTCTGGAATCATCATAGAACCATAGAGTGGTTTGGGTTGGAAGGGACCTTACAGATTATCTACTTACAACCCCCTTGCCACCTTCCTATAGATCAGGTTGCTCACAGCCCTGTCCAGCCCAGTCCTGAACACTTTCAGAGATGAGGGATCAACAGCTTCTCTGGACAATTTTTTCCAGTGCCTCACTACCCTCACAGTAGAGAATTTCTTCCTCATATCTCACCTAAACCTACTTTCAGTTCAAAGCTGTTTTCCCTTCTCCTGTCACTCCGTTGTCCTTGTAAGAAGTACCTCTCCAGTTTTCTTGCATAGCCCCTGTAGGTACTGAAAGGCCACAACCATCTCTGGATATTACTGAGCTTCAGAAGAACAGAGTTCCTAACTAATTTACCAATAGTCAGAAAACCTCTTATTTAAATTTTTTGTTTGTTTGTTTTGTTAGAAAGGAAAAGTTAAAAAGTAGTACAGCTAATAAACATACATGGGGTCCTACCTAGCGGCATTTTTTATCCTATGCACAAGCTGGCTGACTGGCTCAGAAATTCCATTTTGATATCTTATGTCCTGTACAAGCTGCCCCTAATACCCCAGCAGTCCCAGTGGCTTTATCTTGTATAGGCTTGGAAGTTGTGCCCTGACACTCCGCTGCTCCAATCACACGAGGTGCAAGGCATCAGTGAACACCCACACTGGGACCCTGACAAAAGAACAAAACTCACACTGATATTTTTTTCAGCCAGATCAGCAGGCTGGAGGGATTAGCTTCATTACAAGACCACTAGGTGGCAATTTAGTAGCCCTGTTTTAGATGTATAATGTATTTGATTTCTTTGTTGCTTTAGATACAAACTTGATGAATGGCAAATTGAACAGCATTCTGGAAAACCTGCACTGGTTGTTCCTGCCAAATATATCAAAGTCTTTCTGCTTATCACAGAATTTATTCATTAAATTCAGTGAATGCCTCTGAGCACTCAGTGAACACCTCTGGCCAGGTGGTAGCAAAGGTAAATGATTATCAAGAAAAAAATAAAAGTCTTTCTAGCTCTTTAATAAAAACTTGTTTTTGCAGGCTATATAGGACAAGTAGCTGTATATGCCACGAGGAGATTGACCCTGGCCACAGCCTGTAGGACCATGACATAACTATCTGCATATTCTGGAGGTGAATTTGTATGACAGAACACCAAAGGCAACAGGAGAGCTACTGTGGCCTTTGTCTGTATGTGCCAAATGTGTTTGCAGTGACCCCACAACCCTCTTGCCTCAATAACTGTAGATCAGAAAGATGGTATGAACAATTTTCCTAGAAATTCGAAGTTCTTTTCCTAATAAACAAGTACTGTATGATTGAGAGGACTGGATTGCTGCAGAAAGCATTTCAGGTCTGGAAGCTGTAAGACTGGCATCTTAACAGAGGGAGGAGCTGAACAACGTAAGCATATGTGTATGTGAGTTTGTACAGTTACTCTCATTGCAAATACTATATAATTTATAGAAATTGATGTGGAACCACAAGATATATACCAAAACACATACAAAAGTACATACAAGAGAAATGTTTTGATTGCATACCTCTTCACCTTTGGGTTAATCTGGTTTTTTTGCCCCCTTGTTCAATGTTGAGGGTCTTTATGAATTTTACTTAGCAGTGAAGTGACACTGAAATAACTGATCCCAGAACTTTTGTGAAAACTATTTATAGTAGCGCCCACGGATAATGATTCAATAAGGAGGCTTACAAACTATTTTTTCCCAGTGATCTCAAGTGACACATACTAAAAGTAGTGAGCTTTTGATGCACTGACATTTGTTCCTGGGGAAAAAAAAAAAAAAAAGAGCAAGAGCATATTGTAAAATTTCAGCCTTCAGATGCTAAAAATAGGAGGAAATAGAAGAAAAGAATTGCTTTAAGCCAGAAATCAACATAACAATATGTAATGCATCTCTAGCTTCAAAGCAGGCTGACTCAGAAGCTAATGTTTTGGTGGAAAAGGTCAAGAAGAAAATGGTTTATGATTCTCAGTGATCTTCATATTAAGTGACTCTTAGGTTTCCAATTACTGAGCTGCTACCTGATGAAAAAAATTCAAGCAGTCTGTTAATATCAGAAAATATTTCAAATGAATGCAGCTTAAAGTTGCGGGGTGTTGGGAGGGGCGGACAGAAGAGATAACATGGATGAGCTGTAAAGAAAGGTGTGATCAATAACTACATTAATAATAGGAAGATTGATACCAGTTTAGAATTTCTTTTTTTTCCATGTTTCCTTTCAACCATTGTTTTCATTTGTAAAGGATCTAAGAAAGGGATTTCACTTAAGGTAGGAGTATCTTAGCATTAAAGAAAGCTGAAATGGGGGCAGGATGAGGAAGAAAAGCTGGTTTCCAAACCAGCTAGGAGAAAGGAAAACTTAACTTCTTTTATGTACAGCTTGAAAACTGCACTAATTTTTATCAGTAATGAATATGAAGTGAAAAATAGGAAAAAAAATCCCTGGATTTATTGAAGTAAGAGGGTTTGAGCACCTCATCAATATATAAATATCTGAAGGGAGGGTGACTAGAGAAAGGAGCCAGGCTCTTCTCAGTGATGCCAAGCAATAGGACAAGAGACAATGGGCAGAAACCCATGCTCAGAAATTTCCACCTGAATATGAGGAAGAACTTCCTTACTGTGAGAGTGATTATTAAATGAAAGATTGTCCAGAAAGGTTGTGGAGTCTCCCTCACCAGACATTCACAAGACCCATCTGCACACAATCCTGTGCCACATGCTCTAGAATGAGCCTGCTTGAGCAGGGAAGTTGGACCTGATGACCCACTGTGGTCCCTTCCAACCTGACCCATTCTGTTATTCTGTGAATACATTAGAAACTGAGGATCTTAGATTTCTCAAGTCATGGGGCTTTTTTGGATAGCTCGAGACCTTTAAAGTTGTAAGAGTGGTGCTGTTGCTTTTCATGCAGTGACTGATAAACAGCTGCTGGTTTCATGTTTGCTCCCAGCCCTCAGCCTGTGTTACCTGCTGGAAATCCCAGTACCATCAGCTGAATAGGGGAATTTACCAAAAGGTACTGAAATACAAGGACATGCCATAATATGTTTAGATGTTTTGATGTTGGCATTTTCCTACCAGGATTCTTTCCCAAAGCTTCACCTACAGGTGTTGGATCGCGTTACAGATCGCATCCCACCCCTCCCACCTTCATTCCCATCCTGCATCTCCCGCAGTACTTCTTACAGCCTAGCAAGGAGAGAGTCACACCAAGGATCATCCTATGAGGATAGGCTGAGAGGTTTGGAGTTCTTCAGCCTGGAGAAGAGAAAGCTCTGGCAGACCTTAGGCCAGCCTTTCAGTGCCTGCAAGAGATCTGGAGAGGAACTTTTTACCAGGTCTGGTAGTGATAAGAGGAGGGGAAATGACTTCAAACTGCAAGAGAGTAGGTTTAGATTAGGTATCTGGAAGAAAACCTTTATTGTGAGGTTGGTGAGACACAGGAACCAGTTGCCCAGCTTCTCCCAGAGAGCTGTGGGTGCCCCATTCCTGGTGGTGTTCAGGTTGGATGGTGACAGAGGTGGTAGCACTGATACCAAAGAAGGCTTCAAGCATCGTTACCTTGTTACCTAAAAGTCCCTCATACGAGGTGGTAGCACTGATACCAAAGAAGGCTTCAAGCATCGTTACCTTGTTACCTAAAAGTCCCTCATACCTTTTCTGTGTAGCCTCCCATAGGCAGCTCCACACACCTCTGGCTCCTTCTTTAATTCTTCTCTCTTCCTTCTGCAGTTCCAGCTCTCTCCTTCCTGTCTCTGGCACAGCCACCTCATCCTGTCTGTCCCTCACACAACATCTTACCTTTTCTGTCCATCACACAACCCCCTACCCCTTCCTTGTCACAGCACAGCCAGCAGACACCAACCAACTCCCTACCAGCTAAGTCACTCTTTTATCATGTCCATGGCTGTGAGGGCAAGGCTGTTCCCACTCTTTGGTAATTAACACAGCTGCAATATTCAATGGTAAGATTGCCTTCAGCACTATCTCTGTCCGTCTTCCCACAGGATGGGGTTCTGAGCAACCCGGTCTAGTGGAAGGTGTCCCTGCCAATGGCAAGGGGGTTGGAACCAGATGATCTTTAAGGTCTCTTCAAAGCCAAACCATTCTAGGATTCTATGATTCCCAGAGTTTTACTGAGCAACAGGTAGAGGGAAGCTGAATAGAGGCTGCAAAGCTCTCTGGCAAAGGCATTCCTTATTTGACACTGTTTCTTCACATTAAGTAGTTGTTAATTACACTGGAAAAGTCTCATATTTGAAAATTTTCTACCAAAAACCCAATTAAAAGCACAGGAAGTAATTTTTGCTTGTTTACTTTCCATGTGCAAACTGAGAAACTCCATGTTTAATCATAAGTAGTAGCAGTAGGAAACTACTTTTTGTATAAAAGTCCTAGAAAATTCTTTCAGAGAGATTTTTTCTTTCTTTCAGAGAGAAAATTTGGTTTAGAATACTCGAGAGAGTATTCCAAAAATAAACATTTTCTTTAACCTTAAAAAAGAGTATGGAGATTTTATTTTAATTAAATAGGTGGATTTTTTGATTCCTGGCAGTCATTTCTTTCTTTATCAACAATTAAAACAATTTCATAATATTTTCTTTTTGACAAAATAATAATTTTCCAAATTCCAAACACTTTTTTTCTGTTTAAGCCAAGACAAATTAATGTATGGGGGCATTTCAACACATCAGGCTTAAAGCACATTTTAATTTCTTTTTACAGTGTTTACTGTGTTACTTGTTGCCTATATAAATATTCTCCTTTAAATCAAAAACAAATAACCAACCTCTGAAACCTCTTCCATTCCATATCTGAAACTCATAAAAAAATCTCAGATGCACTGTTATCTAAATAACATACTTAAAACCTGAACTATGAATAGAAATTAAATGCTATAGACTAATTTTTTCCTCATTTTTGTGAATTATACCAGTTGTCTTCCTACTTTATTGCTGTCTTTTATCTTCCAGCAGTGACACTCCCATCTGACTTATGATCTCTCCACAGGAAGTCATTGAGTGACACAATAGAGTTAATGAATTGGTCTTTCACCTCTAAAAACCTGATCTAAATGCTAGCCCGAGATAATGAGCATGATGGAGTTCAGTAATGTCAGCAGAGTATTAACTTCTGTTTAAAGGAAGAATGAGCACTGGCAGGAAAATGGATTTTAAGAGAGATTTGGAGCAATTGCACCTGCATGCATTATGGCAACTCCAGCCTTCCTTCATTAGAGTCATATTCACATTATCCCTTTGCTATTTGAATAGAATTTGGCAGAGGTTTGTTTGCAGAGTGTATCATTTATCAGGGATCTTTCTAGATATTTAAGTTCCCTACCATTCTAAAATCTGAGCACTACACCTTCGGTACCTGGTGGTTCAATGTCATGATATGTCAATTCAGAGAATCAGAGAGGACCATTTAACCAGTCAAGGGTAATGTATTTTATCACAGACATACATAATGGCAATATATTTCAGGAAAAAACAACCAACCAAACAACAACAACAAAAAAAAACAAAAACCCACCACACAAAACACTACCATCTAGGAATAGCTGGGTTAACTGCAGAAGTCAGCAGAACTGACAGTGTTTATCTTTCCACCACAGAGAGGCCAAATACAGCTTACTTCACTGAGGATCACTATCCCTGCTGTAGGTGGATTATTGGCATATCTTGGAGGCCTCCAGAGGTAACACTACAGGGCATCTAAAAAGGTAACACCTTGTCTCAGTTTTGGAGCCACTCTCTAGCTGCAGCTACATCAAGAAGTCAAACAGAAAAACAAAATCCCAAGCAGCAAACCCCAAAACTCACCACCAGCAAAAATAAGTCCAAAACAAGTAAATTCTTAACACAACAGGAACAGCAGCAGCCATCCGTTCCCCACATTTTGTCCCCACTGAATTTCTTTCCCTGTGTATGCCCTGTGTCTTTGGGAGAGATAGTGATATTCCTGACTGCTCCTCAAAACTATAAGGGAGAACAAGACTCTCAGAATAGCTCTGCTGTTGCCCTAACTGATTTATTTCCCTCACACAACAAAGTTCAAACTTTTACCTCAAAAAACCAACAGCAACAACAGCAAAACAAAATTGAAACCAGCCAACCTACCAAACATTCAAACCCCAACCCAACCTAATTCAGACCAAACCAAAAAAAGACCAGAAATCAGGTATTTGCAAACTAACCACTGAAATTTTTCAAGGCAGCAGAATCCTGAAAAGCCAAAGGAAGCAAGGAATTTAGAACAGTGACATAGTTGGTACCATCATGTGTACACAGAAAACACCATCTTTACCTCTTAGCCAAATAAGCTTTACATTTTCTTGAGTGGCAGCAGCACCTGAGTAACTTGTTGCCTGCACAGTCATTGGCTCCTCACACTCTTAAACAGACTGACATTTATGCACTCACCAGTTCTGTATCTCTCTGACTGTAGGCTTCCAATCCCAGCAAAATATGTCTATTATAGCAGGCAGACTGTAAACAGTTTACAGGCTGGTATTCTTTTTACTTAACCATTACCACCTTTTTTACTTCTTGGTTTTAGCATTTGTTTGGGTTGTTTATTCATTTTTCCTTCACAGCTTTTGATTCACCCCTAATGACAGGCTATAAACAGCTTTAATATAGCTTTGTCCGCCTCTTGTGCTCTCCTGCCTTCCCCTACACAGCTGCCTGCAATTCCCACCAAAAGGCTGGTTCAGACCCTCACTGTGCACGTTTATATCCATGTTTATCTGAGCCCAGACTATGCCGGTCTCTGATCAAAGGTTAATTTTAAACTTAAGCAGATGTTTGTCCCCAGACTTTACATAGTTTATATATTTAGAAGACAAATGATCTCTTAGCTTTTGTTATTCTATATTAAAGAAGCCAAATTCTCTTTGGGTATGACAGGGAGCAGGCAGTGGTGTTTGTGCTCAGTCAGGGGCCAGCTGAACTGCAGCAAACCTGTGCCCGAAGCCAGGCAGGTCCATGTGTGTGGATACCTGCTCAGTGCTACACTTACAGTATTTAGTTCTGCCCCTCAGGGCTTGTTTCAGCAGCAAGGATCAGCCCACATCCACCCAGTATATTGTTTTCAGCCCTGGATGGCTGTGCTTTGGTCATAATACAGGTGGAGAAAATGCACCAAGATGTGTGAAGCAGGACCTCAGTCTCTTCTTGGACACAGTCCCCAGTCACACAGTTTAAAATGAGGTTTTCTCAAACCTAGCTGTTAAACAGCTCTCTTCTATTCATGGAACATTGTTCTTAGGACCAAATCCTTACACCTGGTAAAGCTGAGCTGTTTCCAATAGGTTTGAAGGTTTTATCTGGGCTTGTTTCTTTTGTCTGAGGCTCAGAGCTGTAGGGCTTGGTGTAAATGACTTGCCCTGGTGGTAAGACCTAGAACTTGCTCCAGGTGGCATGAACAGAGCACTCAGCAGGGCACTGATGTGTCAAATGCTGAGTAGGCACCACTGAAATGCTGAATGAGACACACAGGGAATGAGGCACATATTTCTCCGAGCCAAGGGAAACATAGGTTGGATATCAGGAAAAAGTTCTTCACTGAAAGAATAATTAAGTATTGGAATGATCTGCCTGGGGGTGGTGGAGTCACTATCTCTGGATGTATTTAAAAAGGACTGGATGTGGCACTCAGTGCCATGGTTTAGTTGAGGTGTTAGGGCTGGGTTGGACTCAATGGTCTTGAAAGTCTCCTCCAACCTAGTGATTCTGTGTGTGTGTCTGTGTGCATAGGAAATGTCCTGTGCACCAGGGACTTGATGTCATGTGTGGGATATGCAAAAAATATGTAAGCTTCAAGACTTGCAGAGCCTGACATGAGCACAGCCCAGGAATCACTGCTTTAGACTGCATGTGTCGGGGGGAGAGGAGGAATGTAATGATGGTTAGAAAGGAGTTATCTTCTCCTTTTTCTGCCTGCCTATTCACTCCATTTGTTCTGTGCTCCAGCTGAGAAGGAATCTCTCAGATGTACCAGTACATACTGTCATGGCACATTTGCTCAACTACATTAAGCTTTGTTGTAATTTTGTATCATCTTAGATGTCTTTTTGAATTTTTTTCTTCTATTTTTTTTTTTTTTTAATTTTAAAGGTGCATTATGGTAAGATTTAGAGGGGTTTTAGGATATATGGGGAGTATGTCAGACATTTGTCAGTTATTTTCTTTCAAAAGTGTGTGGCAGGTCAGTGGAAAGTAAGTCTCCTTGCCCTGTCCTAGCTTCACACACTAGGTCTTCCTCTGCCTTCTGAAGTTGCCACCTTCCCCAGAAATTCATAGACATGATCAGAGAATAGAGGATTTACAGCTAAAGAACAGGACAGGCAGAAGAAGGATAAATGAAAGATCCAGCAAGGATGGAAAACAGGCGTGGGTGGCTCCTGAAGAGACCAACATCAAAATCATAGCCAAAACAGGAGATGAGCTGAAAAACCACCCTTCCCTAAAGTTTGAAAGAGGGAAGTGTGGGCACTTGGAAAGTCACTGAGTTGTGAGTTTGAAACCCAGACTGGATGTGAAGGCTGCCTCTGCTGTGATACTTGGGACTGGAAGACCCTCAAATTATCTTGTCTTCCCTTTTAGTTTTGAATTTTCTCAGATTTAAAAGTATGCTCTTCTAACATCTGTTCAGAAATAAACTAGCTATATATATATATATATTGATTCATATCTATATCTATATCTATATCTATAGATAGATAGATAGATAGATAGAGATATATCTCCTTTATTAATCTGATAGTGGTTACTTCCAAGAAAGAGATTTATACATATCTACCTTACATTGTGTAGTATTCAGGATTAACTCTAAACAGCTCCAAAATATATCTCCAGTACTTCTTGGTGGCAGTAACTTCAGCCTTTCACTGTGCTCCAGAACGAGAAAACAGGTTCAGGTTCTGCAGCTTCATCCTGCTGCTTGTTTTGCTAAAGTCAGTTGACTGTAGAAACTGAGCAGACAACAACTCAGACACTTAAGAGTGGACTTGTTTATGCCTTCCTTCTCTCTGAGCATTGAATATTCACAATTGTATTTCAGAACATAGCTGTCCAGGATATCTCATGTCTGGATATGCCTAGAACAAAATAAGAAATGGCAGAGTCACATTTTACATGGTGCTGTGGTCAGGTTAATAAATCTTGCAAGCTTTCCCAGTAGTATGTCATCTTAAGTATTGTTACATAGCTTCTGCATCTTCAAAGATTTGCATCCAGTCAGCTGAAAACATGCAAAGACCAGGCTCATTTTCATCTGCAGAATGCCAAGTAATGTACCCTAAAAGAATTTGTATTTGTGCCAAAAATATGTACACAGAAATAGTAGTTATATTTCCACGCTTTAGGTTTGTTTTTTAGCAATCTAACAGAAATGGCTTTGTTTTAAAATCAGCAACCATATCTATAAAAAGGTATGATACACCAGAAACATTAAAATAGCCTTATAGGAATACACAGTATGTCTTTGGTGATAATACCAATAGTGTGCCTTGTGCACATAATTTTATTTGCATGACGGGATAGCAGAGTTCTGCTTCTTTTGATCATATACATGGTGGAAAATTGACCAGATTTATGTTCTCTTGACAAACTGAGATTTCGGATACTCTGATCAGTGTTTTAATGACTAGTGTAAACATATCCTACGTTTTTAGCTGTCTGTGAAATGGCTCTGAAGCTGTAAAACAGGAATGAAATACAGTCTGTGTTTGTAAGATATTGAGGATAGAAATAAGAGAAGGAGAAGCAGTGATTTTAAAGCATTGGTAGAATGTTTCCCATAACTCAAATTCAACCACAAACCCAGGAAAATGTATTTTTAAGCTTCCTTAAGAGGTGCAGGGTGCCCTGTTCCTTAGGGGAGGAAACGTGGCTCAGCAGTGCTGCCAGGTAGCAGAGAGCTCTCAACCACCCAGCATTTAACAAGGAGGTGGCCATGAAGGGATAGGTGGCTACACTTCCTGCTGTAAGAAAGCTACCTTTTGTAACTTGAAAGCACTTTTAACTTTTTTTCATGGGTTCAGACAGAAACCTCCCCCGAGTTTTCTGTCTAAGGATTAATTTCCATTTTTGTGACATTAGAGAACTCCATAATTCACATGGAGAAACAGAAACTAGCTGTGAGGAGTCCAGGGAGTTCAGTTAAACCTCATTCACATGGAAATTATTTGGAATTTCTGGAAAATACAGGACAATTATTTTGCCAGTTTTCGGACCTAACCAAACTGAAGAGACCCCAAGGTGCTCATCCCAGTCCTAGAGCCCAGAGTTTAGCTAATAGTACCAATGATGATTTTTAAGCAAATTCTCCTTGCTCGAAATAGGCATATTCATGTTTTCAGGATCTGAGAGGCAGGATGCAATGAAGACTGGGTAAGAACAAGAATGTTCTTCCATAATGAACAGAAAACCTGCACCGATCTCCAGAATGATAATATAGAGAAGATCCTCCTGAGCTACTGGCAGGAGCAAACAGAAGCTTCTGCCTCTTCAGTTTGCTGCATCTGAGACATGCACATAGTTTGGATTTGTTATTACTTAATGTTGATGTTGTACTGCAACATGCGTGTACTCTGGAGTTTCTAGTATCATTGTGGCCTTGAGAAAGGTGAATTAAAGATTTAATATTATAATTTTACTAGATGATCTACTGGCAGTGCTAATTTTCAGTGAAGAAAAAGGAAGTTTTCACTTCTTTCTAAGCTTAGGGAAACAATAGATCTGAAAGAAAGACAGTAATTCTGTGGTGTATGTTTTGAACTTTGCAGTCGTGCAGTTTGCTATTTTTAATTTACATTAAAGTCATTTAGATTCAATTTTGAGGACAGAAAGAACATTAGAAATCCACAATGTGGTTTCAAAAGCTTCTTTGAAGTTAAATTTGACTCATGTGGTTACTGCTACTGGGTTTTTTTGCTCAAACTGTCTGATGAGTTTCTTTAGTAGATTTATAGAAAATAATTGCTTAAAACACAGTTCTCCCTGGAACACCTATGTAAACAAAATAGATGAAATAAGTATTAAGAGGGAAAAATAATACTAAAGAATCTAATTATACTTAATAATATAGAAGGTTATGGAAACTATTTTAATGATGTCTTTTCCAGTTATTTAGAAAGAACATTGAAACCCAATTAATTACTATTACTACTTCAGGATTTGGGGCTAGTGTTAAGGGGGAAAAATTGAGGTTTTGCAAATTTGGCAAAAAAAATTCTTTCTGAAAATAAACAAAGGCTACTATCTACACTTTGTGTGGTAGAACAACAGCAGGCTGCAGGACATTTAGTGAAAGAGAACAAAATAAGATGATGCCTGTATGTCATATTGGTACTGGTCCCCTGTCTGAAAGCTCATGGCCCACTGGCACCTCGGCCTGGGAAGGAACAGCACCATTAACTGCAAAATAACTTAATTGCAAGTAAAATCCTATTTGATGGAACTGCTTAATTCTGACTCTGCTCCATAGAAGCAAAATACATAAAAGAACATTTTAACTTCATCATTCAGCTTCTTCCTTACCTTCTTCACATGGAAAAACTCATTATTCTACTGTCCCATTGATCAGTTTCATCACCCTATAGTTTTCAATACTGGAAAAACAAAATGAAAGTCCTTGTCAAAATTGAAGTCTTCCTTGCCTTCACTGCAGGCTTCTCAATATAAAGAAAACCTTAGTCTCCATGTATGTGTACTCACAACAAGCAAAAAATTCCAGAACAGTGTTTTTAATCAGAATTTAGCAACCACATTTGGATGCTTTCTGGCTTTACAACACCTGGTAAGGAACTTAAATCAGATGGCTGAGTGAGTGACTTTGATTGTCTGTCACACATCAGAATGGGGACGTGGAATTAAGAGCAAGCTCAGGAAAAGTGCTTTGTTCCAGTGCCGTTTTATAGGTGTGGCAAAGGGCTTGTTTACGTAGTCCACAGCAAGTGGGAAATACCCCAGCTGGTGGGAACTGTTCCTTCATAGGCAGAACTAACAACTAGCAGAATTGTTGTGAGCAACTACACAGGAAAATCCCTGAAAATGAAGGTGAATATTTGTATAGATCCATACACACATTCCATTTACTTTTTATTTTTTCAATATTATTTATTTAAGTACATGCCATATGGACATTTAACTGTTTTCCTGCTAACAATATATATATGCTGCCTGTGATCATTACCCTGGAACAGGGAAATTGGAACTTAGAAAGGATTTTGTTAATAAGCCTTTCCTAAATGACACTTTTACAGTCCACCTCTCAAAGGAGTACAGTGCCAACTTTGTTGTGAGGCAGATGGTAGTGAAAAAGGTGGAAGTGACTCTGATCATTTAGCAGGGAAATTAATTTATGTGGTACTAACCAGCCTCCAAATTGGCTTTATTGGCTCATTACGGTTTCTCCAAAACGCCAAGGCTTTATGTTTTAAAGAAGCTCAAGGTTATTTTCAGGATATTTGAGAGAAAGGGAGAAAGAAAGAGAGAGAGAGGAGAAAATTGACTGAATGATGAGGATCTGTATTAAAGGTAGGATGACAATTTTAATGCAAATTTCAATGAAGGACTTTGCAGATCAGCCAAAGAATGCTGAAGAAATTCTCCCGTCTGGTAGTGAAATGCATCTTTATCCTCCTTTCACTGTTGTAGTATGAGTGTTCTTAGATTATTAGCATTGTGCTTTTGGCATCAATATACCTTCACTGCACAAGGTAAATTAAATGCACTATGGTCTAGCATTACAACATATAGATATTATCTTATTTTTTGAGTAAATAAAAAATGTGGGTGTCCTTATAGGAGAATAATTATGTCTATTTAGTATACTAAAGCGAATAAATTCAAGATAAAACGTGGACAGCAAAATGGAGATCATGCTTTATGTTTCAGAATTTTTATGTCAGATGGGTAATCCTTATATTGTCTCTCTGCTTGTGGCATTCTATGGCTCATCATTATCCTAAGGACAATTAGGAGCCTTTACTACCAGCCTGCCTGAGGAAACAATAGTGTTCCTAGGTCTGGTGCTTTAAACTTTATTGCTTCACTTTCTTCAAAGTTATTATTTGTGCATGTAAATTACCTACTTTGGAAAAGATTTGTGTAATGCATTACAGTATGTGCTCTGATGAGATTTGTAAAAATTCCTTAAAATATACTTCTGAAGTTTTATTTGGATGCTGTAGTCAACTGTTTTCTTTAATAATTTTTTGAAATTTCATGGAATATGCTACAACTTCAAGACTAATAAAATACTAGTCTGTGACTTGGTTTTAGATATCTTTCCTTACACTCATGGTGGGAGGTACCTAAAAGATCAACTAGTTTCAATCCCCTGCTATGGACAGGAATACCTTTCACTAAACCAGCAACTACTCTCAGTTTGAATCCATTACCCCTTATCCTGTCACCACATGCTCTTGTAAACAGTCTCTCTCCATCTTTCTTACAGGCTCCCTTCAGACACTGGAAGGCCACAATTAGGTTGCTCTGAAGCCTTCTTTTCTCTAGGCCAAATAATGCCTCTCTCTCAACATTTCCTCATAGAAGGGGTGCTCCATCCATCTAATCATCTTGGTGGCCTCCTCTGAACTTATCCTTCCTGTACTGGCGACCCCAGAGCTGGATGCAGTGCTGCAGGTGGGGCCTCACTGGTGCTTAGTTTGTGTTTAACTCAGTAGAAATTATTTGGGTACTATAAAATTAATTTCCAATGGATTTTTTCAAGAAGAAGTGGTATTTAAATCTTTCTGGTTTTATCACAGTCATTTTCTTTTAAGTTCATGGAGTGCAGATTTTTAAAATATTAGCAGTTTGTATCCAGGCACACCTGCAGAGAAGCACAAGTCATGATGTGGGGGATAATACTCCCAGATTAGGATAACTCCTTCACATCTGTTGGATGGGTTTTTTATAGATCTTACACTACAACCTGAAATATGCAGGAGGCACATTATTGCACTTTCCACTTGAAACAGAGGCACTCTCATGGTTGTCTTGTTTTCATTCTGTGAGCTTATATTTATCACCAGAAAAAGAATCACAGAAAATTTTCAAAAGGAACAAGATGATGAGAGCCAGAAGCTTGAGGGAGTTTGTGGCTTTTGAAGTTTGAAGGCAGGGCTACCTATATTGTCAGGTGACTTAAGGTTCCTTTTCAGATAATGAACAAAAATTTCTGATGCTTTTTGAAAATAGGAATGTTGCATAGAGGCTCATATGTGTCTTCTATTGCATTTCAGTCCTGTACTAATACTCATTTTCTCCAGAACAGATTGTCTGTAATTAGTTGAAATAATTACCTGCTATGGAGTTTAGGACATCCTCCAGAAAGACTTGGCTAGAATGAAGGCTTCTCAAATCCCAAATTGAGACATAAAATAGTCCTCCCTAATCATGGGGATATTTATATTTGACAGCTCAACCTTGTTTGACATGGAAGTTTTCAAGGCCTAGGCTTCGAGTCCACTTTTCTAGAAGTAAATTAAGTTTGTCTCCATCCTGTTTTTGCCAGCCTGACTGGGTTTCTCATAAAGACTCACACGTGGGATGTACAAAACAAGGTTTATCGCTTAGCAAATGGATGTGGCAAAAGCTGTGCCAAAGCTCTGAGTTCAGAGCATCTCTGTAGGTGCACACCTTTGCAGAGAACAATCCCCTCCCATGGTACTGAAAAGAATAAAGGTTTTTTATTCAGTTCTGCTACAGTTCACAGGTGTAGATCAAAGTGGTTGAGGTGATCAAGATGCATTGGATTCATAAGTACAAGAAATTTCTCTCTGCTGGTTAGGCTTTCCTTTCAATTACAGACTAATCCTTCCATAATTTATGCTGAAGACTCTCTACCTGTTCCAGTTGCCTGACTTCTAACAAGCATCAGTATGGTTGTAAACTTTTGAAGGGCAATTAGAGACAAAAGCATTACATGTAAAGCCTGATGAAGTGAAATGGAGCAAGGAAAGAGAAGGTCTTCTTATCAAATGGTTTTCAGTAGCACTACTGGAGTGTGGAGTAGCTCCCTGTGAAAAGCTGTAGTAGTCCAGTTATCTGAATAAAATACACCTGTGGTATAGAAGAGCTGCATGAGCCCCTCTTGCAGCATCACACTTCTCTTCTCCTTGCCTGCGATTAAAAGCTGACTTTGAATGCTAAGATCTGAGTCTCTCCAGATGCTAAAGTGGAATGTTGAGGAGTCCAGTAACAAGCAACAAAAACACAGCAGTTAATAGTTTACACTTTAAGGTGGAAAAAATACAAATGAAAGGGCCTGTTCCATGAAATGCTGCAGGTTTTCTGTTTCCTGTACATCTATGGCAGTTCTAAGTGTTCACTGCCTACAGAAGATAAATGGGTCTATGATATCATACTCAGAGATTCCCATGGGAGCACTTTGTAGGATGGTATAACTGATATGACCCCGAGTGTGAACCGTCAGGACCAAAAAGTCTATACACTCCTTCCCACTTCAATTCCTTTCCTATTCAAATGCTAATCCGATCTCCATCTGCATTATATTCTCATTTGATAAAAAAAAAAAAAAAGAAAAGGAAAAACCAAACTCTTTAAATGGATTTTAAAATTCTCATACACCATGATTGTAAATTTAATAGATTATCTGTTAGTTGATAAACTGTACCATTTCATAAAGCCTAGATCAGACTTTTTGGAGTCATCTAGTCATTGCCACTCCAGGTTTTAAGTGACTATTTGAAACATATCAAAGACAGATTTTCAGAAAATGGCAACATTTTATCTAGAAAGACTGAAAGGCTGAGAGAATTTGAATTGTTCGGCCTGGAGAAGAGAAGGCTTCAGGGTGTCATAACTGAGGCCTTTCAGGGTCTAAAGGGAATCCAGAAGAATGATGAAGAGAGGCAATTCACAAGAGCATGTAGTGACATGACAAGTGGCAGTGGTTTAGAACTAAAAGAGGGCTGGTTTAGGTTAGATATTAGGGAGAAATTCTTTACTGTGAGGATGGTGAGGGACTGGAACAGGTTGCCCAGAGAAGCTGTAAATGGCATGGGGGTAATAACTAAATTATCTTTAAGGTCCTTTCCAACTGAGGCCATTCTAGGGTTTTCTGAAGTCAGATGCATTTCTTCTCATGCTTCACAGTGTTCCAGGTCTAGGTGTGCAAACAGGCAAGGAAGACATGCAGAACGAAATGGGTACCTCGCTAATGGTCTGGGGGATGTGCAACACATTAGAGCAGTTCTCTGTAGAGCCACCCTGTGCCTGCCATCACTGGTGCAATGCAAGAGCTTGTAGGTTGAGGCTTACTAGAATATCTAATTTCCACTGCTTTAAGCACAGTTTCTCAAGTGCCTTTGGTTTGCCTTAACACTAGAGTCTGTCACAAGACATGTTCTGGGAAGGTTATGTGGTTCAGGACATCACATGATTTGAACTTGGTCCCTGTGCAGGTGCTGTGCTTCAATAACATCTGTCAGGCTACCCCTGAAGATAAAGTGTCAGCTGCTATTGGAACCACACACCGAAATGGCTCTGCAGGACCCTATCTGGTGTCCTGAAATGCTGGCAGTGGGCCAGCATGAAAGAGCTCAGCTAGCTCCACGCATTTTCTCCTCCATAAATACTTGGGGATCTCTTGCTGTACTCACAGTCAGTTCCTTGTGCTTTTAGCAATACTTACATTAGGTCTTCCCCATCTGACTACTGCTTGTGCCCTAGTCCTAAATCACAGAGTTTGCAATAGGAGCTCTGAAGTTAATTTTGTTTCTTTAACCCCAAGAAAGAGTATTAACCATGTTTTTTTCATTGCTGGGGACATACACTATCAAAATCCTTAAGCCTGCGTATTTATTTACCTGGTATGTAAGGTTGACTGTTTGCTGACATTAGGAAAGACATGGGAGTCCATTTGTTAGTGAGGGTTTTTTGTATGTATCCTGGCTTCATAAATTCTTGACTGTCAATCACCCATTGTCTTGGTTCATTACACAAACCATTTCTTAAGGCTCACCACAGCAGGAATTGTTTTCATTTTAGTTCTGCTAATGGAACCTGATTTGGAAAAACTCAATGGAAGTAATTTAAGGAGCCTTAGCTTCAAATGAAAAATATGAAACAATTTATTTCCCATTGGGGAAAAATGTGGATTGGAGAAAGGAAAAGGCAGCAAAAGAAAGAAATGGAGATAGATATAGAATCACAACTCAGTCCAGACTGTGAGAGCCTAAAACACTGCAGGAGTAATCCAGTTAATGAACCAACAGTCTGAGAAACCCACAGGGAGTTTCCAAAACGTTTTGTCTTTGGAGAAGATAAAAATAATTTCCATAAGAATTACATTCATAGGCTTATAACCAACACAAAGATCATACACTGTGTTTTCAGCCAACTGTTTCTCCAGTATGGATGAATAGAAGTTGGTAAAGCCCATCTCTCAGATAAAGGACATTGTTCTGCAGCTCATACAGCAGAAATATCCTTGTTTCAAGTCCTGTTGTCACCATCCTAAAAAAGATTGCTCTCTATCTTTGATACACAGCAGTATATCCAGAGGACAACACCACTACAATGTTTGATTTGTTCAGAGTTGAGCTTGCAAATGATTTATGAAGCTTCTCAAAAATTCAGTATCAATAACAAAACTTTTCTCTCTTAATAAATTTCCTACAAAACTTCTGTGAGGTTTTTTTCATATTATTTTTAGTAAATATTCCTTAAAATATAGGGAGCAGAAGAACCAGAGCACTCATTATTTGCAATTCACTTTATGAATTTGTTTTTAGGTTCATGGATATTCAGCACTGTGGTATCAAAACTCCTTGTGTCAACAAATTTTTGCTTTCAGTGATTAAGTCTCAGGAAAGCAACCAGGAAAACATCACAATTCTAAGGATTATAAAACTGTGGTTAAACGATTTCATTATTACCAGTGAAAACAAAGTACAGCATCTGGTATAACTGGGTTGTCAAGTGCTTAATCCATTATTCTTGAGAATTCTGTGAATTACTATGCTTTTTAAAAGAAAAATTATGAAAGTACTGAAAAATAGCACGTAGTGTAGCCAGAACTTGAAAACTAAACTGGCAGGCCACATGAAACCGGTGTTAAAAGCAAAGCAATGAGCACTGAAATATTTGAATCCTACTCTTAAAGGGGTGGTTGGAAACCATGAGAAAAAGAGCTCACAAAATTCTCAATCCAGACTCTCTGCACTGCTTTCTGGTCAGGAATTTTTCCAGGCTGAAAAAAATGGAATTTCTCCATGTCCAGCTCCACCTCTTGACTGACAAATCTGACTTTGAACTTCCTTGGTGAGGGACCCCTTGCAGCTCTTCATAGTGGCAAGGTCCTTTAGAGTTTCTTTGGACCATGACACTGCTAACAGCACCCCAGCCATCAAGTTTCTGCATTCAGCAAAATCCAGATGGATTCAGAGTTGAGGGTATGAGATAATTAACCTTGAAATCTGTTTCCATCCTCTTACTTTCAAGTCCCATATTCACAACGGTCAAAAAGCACAGGTAGAAATACTGCTTAAAACATGAGCAAATACTTTCTTTTGCTTAATGCAACCAAGGTCATTCACTCTGGAGTACCTGCTGTAGCTGTGGGAAGATGTGTTGCCTAAGGGTTTGAACTGAAGGAGAAAGAGTTTGCAAAACTCAGTTATACTGATATTAATAGAATACAGCCAGATGGTGCAGTCATCAATAATCTAAAAATATCCCTGGTGCATAGTCAAAAGCAAAGTAGCATGAAAATTAAAGTAAAAAAATTGCACTCACCAATAATGTCCAAAAAAACCTTTAATGGCACGCTATGTTTGCTGAAAGGTCAATGCATAGAGAGTCTTTGGCTGTGAGAAGTCATAGAAAGAGAATCTTACCTATTGCTTACCTGGCTGATTTTAATGTGCTCTTAAGCAAGTGAGCTAGAATAAATACTTTAAACGGTAGCTTTAAATGATACCAAATTTTTTGTTAAAAACATGCACTCATCCTTCTGTATACCTGGCCCACTAATGCATCAAAATTCCTGTGACAAGCCTGATTCATCACTCCTGTGTGGGTTTTGATATTGTTCCTAAACCCTTCTGCAGGAAAGGCAAAAAATCAGAATATATGTATTTATGTTTATAAGTAAAGCTATGAGAGTACCATAGCTAACATATATATATATATTTGATAGTTGCTCAAGTTTTATATATATACACACACACACACATATGCATACATATACATGTATTTGTGAGCAATGATCCACCCTGCCATCTGCATAGAAATGCTTCTAGACCTCAGCTGCTACATTTTTGTATTACTGTGAACCTCTCCGTCTAAGACTGTGGTTGATCACTGAATTAAAGAAAGCAAAATAAGCACTAAGCAATAGGCACAATGTTTATTTCAATGTATATTTAAATGCTAATAAGATTTTTAATATTTTTATAGAAATTTATGAGGAAGTAGTCCACATTTAAGTCTTAGCAATTAGTTAATGCAAGCTTTAAATTCAACAGTATTAACTAAAGAAAAAAAAAAATACATGCATGCACTTTTTAAAACCCTTACCTGGGATGATCTAGAGTTTTGATTTTCTCTAGGCCCAGGGGAGGAAATGCCACCAAAAATAAATCAGTTTTCATTCTGCTAGTCCCCAAAGAAAAAGGCTGATACAGTACATTTTTATTTTGTGCACATAAGCTATTTCTCACTAACTCAGTCTTTTTATAGCACATGTCAAAAGGCAAGTAGGATGGGTTTTGTTGCTGTTTTTCTCTCCCCCACAGGTATTCCCTAGGAATGGATTTGGGAGCCTTTGTTCTATACAAAGTCAAAAATCTCCTGTATGTCTTCAGAGATCTACATGCACAGGCTCTGTAAAAGAAAGAGTACATGATATTTCTCAGGGCATGTCAGCTTTTATGAAACCGAGCATTTCTTCAGTAACAAAAGAAGCAAATGGAAAAAGACATGGCAGGAGATTATACTTGTCAAGTGGAAGAAATAGCACAACTGCCTGCCACAAAGCCATCTCAGCCCCACAACTGCCTGCATAGCTCAAAGAGATAACTCAGACCAACAGTGCTTGAAATGGTGATGTACAGGAAAGACTCCATAAATCTTCAGGGCAGGAGAAGATCTAAAGATTTTTTTCCTTGGTTTTGGGGATTTTTTTTGTGTTTTGGTTGGTTTGGGGTTTTTTTTTCCCATTTGTTTGGTTTTGTTTTTGTCTCGGCTCACTTTACCCCCATGTTCTGTTCTGACAACCTTCTCACAGATTTCTCTTTTCCAAAGCAGTTCTGGGCTGGGTTGCTGAGACCACATGGACTTGCTTTGTCAGTGATGGCTTTTCTAAAATATGGGAAAAAGTTATTTTAGGGGGAGAAGACACCCTGAAAATGGGAAGTGAGATGGAGGGTCTGACGTAAAGTTTGGGGTGTGCTAGAGATGACACTAGATGTAGAATACCCCCATGCATGAACATAAGAAATGACCAAATTATTAAAGAAAAAAAGTCCATTTTTAAAATGCTTGAGAGCTGCTGAGAAGAAAAGCATTTGAAGGAAATGAGTAGATATAGAAAGGCTACTGTTTCTCAAGAGAGCAGGCAACTAGGACAAGATGTTCTGCTCAGCCTCATGTCTCACTACAGGTGCTGTATTATAGAAATGCAGCAACATCAGAAGCACATATAAGAATGAGATCTGTGCTGATTTTTCATTGGTGTAACCAACAGTTGAATCTAGACCAGATTTATACAGTTCTATCCAAATCTTCATCAGTTGCTTCTTGGAATGATACTTATTTCTTTTCCTCAAAGCTGTTCACTCCTTGAACCATTTCAGAGTAGATAGGAACAACCCTCAACTACATTGAAAGACTAGCAACAACTGAAATGAAGGTAAACATATCATTTTTTATAAACCTATATTTATTTTTTATGCAAAAATAAGACTAGAGGTGTTGCAACAGTTCTAAAAGTAAAATACTTATGCAGCTGTAAAACCTGACACTTCTTTTTGGCATCGCACTAAAAAACAATTCAAATACTTCAAAGGGCCAAAATATCCTGTAATCAAAGGCTCACAGCCTATGAGTATACTCAGAAAATATTTGGATTTATGTGTTAAAAAAAATTAAAAGGAACACATTATGATTTTTGGGGTTTTTTTTAAAGCCAGTGAAAACCAATTTATTTCAAAGCAATTCATTGAAAAAGCCTAAACACCAATATGGTGTTGGGCCTGTTTTGTGCTTCCATTTTTTTCAGACAGCTGGTGATACCCTTATTTCTATGAATAATTTTTTATTCATGCTCACTTCAGGGATGATTTCTGAAGTTAGCAGTGGTACTTGTGAATGAAAATCATTTTTGAGCATCCAACTTTTAAGGATAAATTTTTCAAAGGCACATAAGTGACTTAGGATCCTACACTAATTTTCAAAAGTGATTTAAGCCCCCTTAGCCTAGTTTCCTGACAGCCAGAAAGATTTAGGATTTGAAGGGATTTATTTAGATGGTTTTCAGCATTGTTTGGCAGAGATGCACAACACAACTCCTCGACCGCTCACAGCTTGGAATTTCAGCACCAACTTGAGTGTCTATTTGCAGCTTGGGATCCCTGCATGGGAATTGCTAAGCTTGTAAGAAAGGGATTTTCGGCTTTTTAAGGCAAACAGCTGAGCGAGGAAGCTGCCTGAATTAGCCAATAGTGCAAGGCTAAAGAATGGGGCTTATGTGTCTGAGTAACTGATGTGATGCCAGTTTAGGGGTGGCTCCCCTCGCTCAGGATCCTTGGCTGGGAGCTCTGCTGGACGTGGGCACCACAGCCAAGTCAACTACTTAAGCAGCCTGTGCCCTAGTTGTCAAAAGCTCTGCTTGTCTTGAAGGCTGTCTCTGCTCACTTACTTTATTATTCTCATTATCCCTCAGCTGTCAGGTAGTCTGGAGTGAGTTGACTTTTCTTCCACCTAGAGATGTCCCTGTATTTATTTTTCTGCCATGGTGCTGGGAGACAGCCAGCCTCAGGCATGCTGAGGACACTGCTGGATAGGTAAGCCAGTAATGGAAGGATATTGTTCAGATAGAAGGATATAGACGTTTAGATATCCAGACTAAAACCCTGGTGTCAGGGTTTGCAGGATCTTTGCTGGAGGCAGGGCTCAGAGCAGCTCATTACTGTGGTGCTGAAGTTGAGCTTGGGCTGATTTGAATGTGCTGGATAGCAGCAAATGAGAAGTTATCCTTACTGATTTGCTCTGATGGATTCACCATGATCTGGTTTTCAAATGCTCAGTGAAGCCTCTTCAGGTCCATAGAGTGATTGTATGACCTGGCTCAAAGGAAGTTGTTCATGGAAGTGGAATTTATTACCATAACTATTAATGCTGGGATCCCTCAAGGTAATCAGTATCACAGTATCACACAGAAGAAGTGCCTAATTATTTAGGTGTCTAAGTATTTGTGTGAATCTGAATCTTACATGCTTTAAAAATCATGGATGCCTATCAGCATCCTCTAGTACCTAAATGTCCTTACCAACGTAACCTGTAACTTCCCTGAAACTCTGGGGTTTTTTAACTGGAATTTGTTCTGAGCATCTGAATTGCAGTTCACAGATTTGAACATTAAATTGTTATAAGCCTATTCAAAAAAACTCTAAAAAATAGCTTCTTCTGAGATAACTGTTAAGTTATTGAATATTGAGGCAGCTGCACTTTCTATTTTAAACTTCTTTATAATGGAACATGGATTTATTATTTCACAGTTTGTTTTGAAGTCCTGCCACCTATTGGTTTATCAGAGCAATGATCAGGGCAGCTGGATGTCTCCCTGTGAAACCACAAAGGAAAATGGATCTTAGAGCATCAAACCCCTAAGCACTAAGAAATCTAACAAGTGAGCAGAAGTAATTTAGCCCCTTTGCAATTGCCAGATAATTTTGTAGTGCTATATTTGCACCCCATATGGACAAGGCAATTGCTAAACCTTAGTTTCTCTCCTTTTGAATTAAGAAAAAAAAAATCCTCTTCAAAGATCAAAACAGTGAAGCCCTGGAATCTTATTCAAAGGATTTGCAGACTACACTAGAAAAAATGTACATATGTTCATTGATGCAAAATAGTTTTTAAATATACAGATATGCATGCACTACATTTACTTGTTTTGAGCCAAATTGTGCATAAATAACTTCTCTCATAGCTGCAAACAGATCAATCACTTTGCCTGTATTTGCAAATGCCTTCTTCTGTACCACTAATACATTGCACTGAGGGAATATTTTAGAATCCTCTTGTAGCTTATATTAATGTTATCCTGGTACCACATTACTTTCAAAGTCCTTACTACAAGAGTGAAAACTGGTAATAATAAGAGTATCTGGGTAGTGAAAGCAAAGCCCAGACAGAAGTTAAGAGTTAAATGAACAGTGCAGGACAAAAGTCTAAGGAGTAAATATCACCTATATGGGAGCAGAAGTAAAAGCTGGGTGAAAAAATGTATTTCTAGACCTTCTGGTACTGACATTTGAAATTTTGCTATGAAAGTGAGGACTTTTCAAGACATAGCTGAACCTGCTTTTAACCTTAACTTTTGTTATCGTTTTGTTCAGGAGATGTTTTACTTTCGGACAGTGACCTTTGTCACATCCACTGCCTGATTTCTGCCCGGTATCCTTCAGGGCAAAATAAAACAAATAACCTCCAGAACAGAAGAGACTTGCAGCTACTGAGGGCTGGTCATTCAACCAGGCCTCTGCTTTCCCTGCTAGTTCCAAAGCAGTGTAGGCAAGTATTGTACAGAAGAAGCAGTGATCAACTTGTCACAGCTGCAACACAGACTGTATAGAATAAGGCATCATTGTCAACAAAGCTTGCCCTGACAGCTCAATCAAGTTGTGTTATGCTTATTCATGCAAAAGGATCTGCATGGAGAAGACAAAATATTTTAAGAAAAGAGCTTAAAAATATATATCACCCACAAGAAACTTCCAATTAGTTAATGGTTCTTTAAATATTGGGGATAGGAAACTGCTTAATTCACAAGCCTCGCTGTCTTCTGTTCATTATTTTGTGTACCCAAAAGAATTCACTAAAGTGCACTCCACACGATGACAGTGTGACAAGGGCCAATTTGTGAATAACTTGTCAACAGCTTGAATGAAACTCTAGAAATCCATAACAGGTGCTCGATAGCTATAATCGAGTGACAGATGGATTAGATACATGAAACCACAACAAACTGACTGAATGGGAGAGGGAGAGAGAACGAGGGTGAGAGTGGGGGAGGTTCATTAACTATTGAAGAGAGCAAAAATACATGAATTATTAAAGAAGCAGCATGAGCCAATTTGTGTGGATGCTTCCTGCTCATCTTCAGCAGCCCTGGGAAGAGGAGCTGCAATGCCAGCTACTACATACAGCAGCATTGGTCTAATATCTTGACTCTAGGCAGGGGTGTACCAGAGCTTGGCACTGGCCTTGATTGCAGAAATCACTGTTATATTTCAGTACACACACAAGAGCTGATTCAGCAGTGTACTTGAGTGCAGGCCTTGCTCTAAGCATGTGAATAGCACCATTAAGGTCAGCAGAACAACTGTGGTAACTCACACAAACACGTTTAAGCATCTTGCTGAATTTTTGTTCTCTGCTGTGGGATACAAAACACAAGGGGATGAACCTCAGCTAGAATAAATTGTTACAAGCCCCCTGGGGATTGCTGACACAAACGTGTTGAGTACCACTTGGGTGCAGGCAATGATGGACCTATATTTCTCTACAGGTTTTAAGTGAGGGGGTTGCCATCTGGGCCAAACCTGGGCCCTGCAGGTCTGTTCCTGTGCCAGCAAACCCAGAGGGCCTTTCCCTGTAGCCAGAGGCTGCCTGCACCCACCCCATGAGCTTTCCTTGGTGGGGCACCCACAACACCATCAGTGCTGGATACCCTGTGTTTTAAGCACCCAGAGCCATTGGTAGGCACCCACTAACCACACACAGCTTTGTTTCAGGTGTGTCAGAATATTATATTTGGTCTCAGCAGAGGCACATTCTACTTAGTCAGTGCCCAGCCTTTGTCTTCTACCTGGCCCTGGCTGCAGGCAGGAGGGGGGCTCGTGTTACCACTCCTCATCTCTCTTCCTCTCCAACGGGTTTTCCTTTTTTTTTTTTTTTTTTTTTTTTTTTTTTTTTTTTTTTTTACTTTAAATTAAATCGTCCATTTCCTTATTTTCCTCCTGTGCACCCTGCTTAGTGCCACAATTCCAGATTTGCAGTTATTCTATCCAAACAAGGCTTTTCCACAGCTACCTATTAAGGGAACAACCAAAACCTTGACAGCTGGTTTGCTTTTATACAGTGACGTATCTTTTTTGTTCTGTCACAAATCTTGCTGTGCCTAATATCTTCCCTCAGAGAAAAAATTGTGACATTTTGGAACCTATTTAGATGACATACAGAATCCAGTTCCTGGATATTTGAGGTGCAAAAACAAGACTTGCTTTTGTAAAAAAAAAAAAAAAAAAAACACAAACAAACAAACAAACAAACAAACAAAAAAACCCCCACCAGTAGAAGCTTGATTTCTATTGGTCTTCTCCATAAATGTATTGTAAATACATGGACAAAACTACTGCTTAGAAAAGAAATTTGCTGTGCAGTCATTATCATACCAGAAACCCCTGTGATAATAAAATGCAGCCATTTTACAGTAAATGCTGGACCCCTGACACCATTTAGTTTTCTTGCACTTTGGCATAATCCTTATGTTTTATAATATCTTCATTCCTGCCACCATCCAGGATGCTCTGTTTACCTGAGGTGAGACTGTGGCTCTGTGGGTAGTGATCCCCAAAACACCACACCAGCATACTCATACTCCCATGTGAACCTTGGATCAGTGAATTCAAAGTGTCAGAATTAACCCAAGGAAGACACTGTTTCACACTTGAATGCCTTTCAGCTCCTAGCTATGAAAAAGAAAGTTGAGTTTCTAGATCCAGAATATAGGGAAAAGGCAGTCCTGCACACAAGGATCATGCATTTATGAAATTCCATTTTGTTTCATTTAAGCTCTACAGTCTTTCAGCAGCACATAGCTGCTTGCCTTGAAAGATTGCCCTGAGAAAAAGATTTCACTGATTTTTTTTTTTTTTCTGATATGCAGTAATGTTCATCTGAAGATATGACTGAGGGGCTGAAAGACCATAAGATAGGAGATGAAGGGATCATGAGCTCTGATAAGGGTACTCAGCTGTCACCACTACCATGGTGGTCAGTAATGGTAATATAATAGCTAACACCACTGCCTCTGACAGAGTAGGCAGGCACATGTAGCAAGCAATAAGAGCATATTAAAGAAAATTGCCAATCCATAGACAATCAATTGTATTTCAATCTCTGGAAAAGTTTGTGTGCTTGGGTAGTTCTTAACCATTGCTTCTATAGAAACAAAACTAAGAAAGTTTCCTGTTTAGTAAGTGAATTTCCTCATTCCTCATTCAGATCTAACTAAATGTTCCTCTCTTTTGACTGAGAAACCTATTTTATGTATATTAGCCTTGGATCTAGCAGTGTTTCTCTGTTCCAAAGTTAAAAACCCCAATCTGATTGCATGCTCTTATGTCTATGCCTCCTTTGTAATGCACACTGTAATTATCACCATGCAGAGATTTTTGCCTGTCTACTCCACAGCTGCTTGTGGGTGAAACAGCAACTCTGTGTGAGCAAGTACACAGATGTTCAGCTTTTGAATCACTTCTTCGCAATCCAGACCTGACAATAATTAGGATGTCAGTGATCTCCAAGCGCCTGATCCAGTATTGGCTTTCTTATTTTGAGATATCAAATTAAACTTTGGCCTGCTGGATTTTAGGGTACTGAAGCAAAAAGTGATGGTTGTGTAGACTGGGAGAAACTGGCAATTGCACCTTGAATCTACAAGGAGATGTTTATTTTGAACCTCTCTACTTTGCCTAACCCTTTTTAGGAATATTTGTAACATAAAGAGGGCAATCAGCTTCTTTCACTGGAATGAACAAGTACAAGACAATGGTTTGGGTTTGGTATGAGATTTTTTTGCACCTATTAAGCCAAATAAGAAACTCTGCCTGAACTCCCCAAGACTGTGTTAATAGCTGTACCACTGACTTACATTTAGGATCTCACTGAGAGCATTCTAGAGACCGCTGCAGGTCTTGCACAAGTCTACTGCTAACAGCTAGATGAAAGGAATGTTATTAGCTCCATTTCACAGATGGAAGGTGAGAAAGAAGCAGCAGCAGCTTCTTCACAGTTGCAGGTTTATACACTTGTGTAACCAAATGGCAAACAAATGCCTGTGCACATCTTTCACTCCTCCATGAATAGGAGTTAGAATTTGCACAATGTGCCATTTGCATGTGGTCAGCTGTTTGAAGTGTAAATGGTGTTAAGACCATGCAGATTTGCTTTTCAAACTCATTTCATTAAGACACTATGGCCAAGACTTGCAGATCATAAGTGTTAGAGCCAGGAACAGCTGCAAGGAGAGTATCTTTCCCCTTGCATTGTGAGAGCAGCTGTTGAAAGAGGTGTTCTCCTGACTGGATACTATAAACAAGAACTAAAAACAATCTGAAATGCTTCACATTACAACTATTACAAAATCCAAGTCATCTAGACAGCAGCTAGTAGCCCATATGAAACGGAAGAATTTTAGAAAGCCATTACTTTAGCTTAAATAAAATTTTCCTTTAGCTGATCTGACCTGAGGACATCAATTTCTTCACAGTTTGATTTGGCTTAGGACTTTCAGCTTGAGTCAGTAGAGAAAAGGAATAAAAATGTCACGCAAAAAGTTTCCCACATAATTCACCAACTTCCAAGCCAATTTGTTATTTCTATGCCAAAATAAAGGAGGCATAAGAGCACAGGTTTTACTCAAACACTTTTCCTATAGAAATTCTGTCTTCTGGACAGAAACAAACAAACAAACAAACAAAAACAAAAAAAATCACCAAAGGAAATCTCCAACACAATGAAGCAATATAAAACCTTCCATTAAAACACCTCCATAAAAACACTCATTCTTTATTATCAGCCTGTGTCACTGATGTAGGGTGAATCCCTATGCAAGGACTGGGTCTACGTTCTGAATTTTTAAAAGTTGTTTTAAAGACCATGAAGCCAACAATAACTGGCATGACCAGACCTCCTTACGTTTAAACCTGAAGTTAAGAGTTTCTCTTAAGCAAAAATCCATGTGTATATTGTAGCTGCTAGGTAAATTTGAGACCTGGAATACTTGGTTGGATCCTAGATTTCAGTGTTAGAGCTATTCCTGTGTTACTGAGGTACATGCCAAGGGGTGCATGAGACTGTATTAGGAGATGCATTGAACAGACTTCATGCTGATTTTCAGGTCTTCTGCATCTTGCTGGGACATCTTAACTTACTGACTGGCTTTAATATTGCATATCACTCTGAAGTGGACAAGAAGTCTAAAGGATGAAGGACCTGAATCATATGTCGATGTGTATTCATACCATAGGGGAAAGAGAGGGAGTATGAAAATTTTGGGAGCTAAATGCTTGTGCCCTCAGGCCAATGCTGTACATTCAGCAGCAGGCTGTCATACCCTAATTGCTAGTACCCCTTTGTGAATCAACATCTCTGGGAAGCCAATTCTACATGAGGCTTCTTTAATATACATCTTCTCATTTGCCCCATGTATATTTCAGTTTGCCATCTGATAATTGGAATTGTGTGGGTAGCAGCCGGTACCATCTGGCTTGTTAATAAGTAGAGGATAAAAATGTCTAATGCCTTGCTCTACATAAATACAAGAATTACCCTACAAATAAACAGCTCCCTAAAATCTCAACTGATGAGAACAAAAGAAAATAGTGTGGTCTTAGCTCATTAAAAAACACTGAGGAGAGAACGAGAGAACAGTGGGAAAGCCTCATCACTTCCCATCTGAAGTTTCAGTGTAACCAAAACATATGGGGAAAATAATGCAAAATTAAAAGTGATAATGCACTTTTCACACCAAAACATATTGGGCCACTATACAAATGATGCAATTAAAACTGCTGCCTTCAGGAGCCAAAACCTAAGCTGAATAAGTGCGGTACAATTAAAGTTTTTGATTTAAAACCAGTGAAAGATTTATCATAATGAAGCTCAGAATAGAGATAATATGACTTGGGGGCATCAAAGCTAAGCTATAGAAAGCCACATGTCCTACAACATGGAGTTAGAATTGGAAGACTGACATCAGCAGATTTTAGGGCACAGAAAGGCTTACAAGTTCATTTGCACGTGAATGGCCAAGACCATGCAAAATCTTACATGTAAACAGTGCAGTATTGTAATCACTACTTTAATTAACAGGAAGGCAGTGCAAAGCTGTCTGCATTGGGGAAATAAACTCTGATCCTGCGGGCTGGATGCGAAAGCCGCGCTGTTGTATTTGCAACCTGCTGGAACTTGTACAGTGCCTTATCTGGAAGGCTTCATGCGCACCACGACAATGTCCTCTAATCTGGCAATAAAAAGGGCATCATGAGCAGTCGCAGCCAGGCCAGCCAGAGAAGGCTGCAATCACGCTATGCTCCCAAGATGGTGAAAGGAGATTTAAGCCTCTTGCAGAAAAAAAACCCAGCAAGGATTGCCTCCAGCCTGGCCTGGGTATGGAGGAGGGAAAATGAAGGAAACGCAGCTGGATGGCCGCTACCTGGTTGGGGCTGGCAGTACGTGGGAAGGTGCCAGCAGGCAGAGGACACAATGCACACAGCTAGCACCTTGGTTCCTCCTAACCACCAGCCACCCCCACCAAACCTCAGCCTGCAAAAGCGGACATGCTGGCCATTGGAGTTTTTCACCTCTGGGGTTTTCCCCAGCAAGGCTTAGCCTGGCCTGCTGATGCTGCGTAATACCTTCATTCCTCCAGATATAAACTCATCCCAGGGCGAATCAGAGCCCAGAGGTGGCATCTGCTTCCCCAGGAAGGCGGGTTAGTAACACTACTCCTGATAATCCCATAGCAAGCTGGAGAGGGTATTTTGTGTGACGAAATGGTAAAGACCCACATTTGCAAAACAGGCCTGTTCTGCACTGAGTGGAGCTGATGTAGTATGGCACCCAAGGGACTCCTGTGGTTTTGTGCCCTGTGCCCCAACTGTGTAGGTGTCACTATAAACACAGGCCTATAGTCACTGCTTGTCTACCTTTGTTCTTGCTCAAATATTTACACTCACACATAAGACTTGTACTGTTTACATGCTTTGACGCTGTACCAAGCACACAAGAACAGTTTTCTGGCCAGCCTTGCACTAACTCTTGCTGCTACTCTGAGCTGCACGTCATGCTGATCTGGAGCTGGCCCTTGCCAAACAGAAGCTCTAACAGCTGAACCTCCCTCCTCTCTTCTCATGAATCATAATTTTGCTCTCATAGCAATCAGCTGATTTTTCACAAAATCTGTAGGAGCTCCATTATCTCAATAAAAATACTTCTGCTTTTATAGCCTTTGCTTCTGTTGTTTTGAAATTTAGCTTCTGCATTTTGAAAATTTAGTTTGAGACAGGGCAGCAGCACTGACTGGAAGATATCTTCAAGGGAAACCATGTAAGAAGCAGGGTTATAAAATGAAGACTGTTGTAATGTCTTAGAAAGAATTTTAAAAAGGGGAGAAGGCTGTTATATCCCCTGACACATCTACTCTGGCGCTTTCTCCCTCACTGTACACACACGTCTGTACCTCATGCTCCTCAAGCATGTGTAAGACTGGCATTACTCATGCCCAAAGCACTTTGGAGCAATTTTAATTTCCCACATGTGGAAACAGAGCTAGAATCAAGTGTCTTACTCAGGGTTACCTAGAGCTCTGAGCAGGGCCACAGTCTGGGATTTCTGAGGTGCCATTTTGTCTCCTGCCAGCTGGGAAACACAAGATGTCCCCTCACAGTCGTCAGCATTGGTGCTCCGTGGGCACTGCCTCTGCCACCTGTCTGTGCAAAGAGCTCAGCTCTTCAGTCTGTGGGGATGGCACTGCACTTCCACTGAAGGAATTCAGTTTACACTCATTCTCCTGGTAAGTTTTTATGAGCTTTTTAAAACCTTTCTTCCTTCCCTAAAACCTTTTCGACCATACATCAGAATTAAAGAAACCAACTCCCAATTCTAGGCACTTCCCTCCCAGAGGAACTAAGCTCATCCTGCATCTAAAGGATCGGATCAATTTCATCCCAATAATTTTGAAATCAGGATAGAACCTGAGTTCTAATTCATGTTCTGTTTATTGTTTTAGAAGTAAGCACAGGGTGCACATAACATGCTACATGTTACTGTAATTAGGGAATATTTCTAGCCAGATAGCTTCAACCCTGGCCCCAGCTTCAGGGAAATGTTTGGACAGACAGTATCATCAGTTAAAGAAAGAATGAGATTAATTCCTTTGTTTTTTCTTCTTTTTAAATTTTTATTTTCTGCTAGAAGAGAAAACAAAGCTAAAAAAATAAAATAAAAAAGATGTGCACAAACAGTAAATGAGGAGTTTGGTAAGGTTTAGAACTAGGCTTGGGGAAACAAAAATGATGTTTTCTTCAATACCTGGGATGGTCGCAAGTACCCACCTGGAATTTTATGATGTATTGTTCATGCAAACCAATGTTAACAAGATGTCTATATATTATATCTATATATAGATATATATAACAATGCTATGAAATAATATGAAAACTTAGAAACTGGTACTTTGGATTGGCCAGAGAAGGGAATTTGGAAAAGGCCCTGCTTGGCAAAAAACAGCTGTGCATTTGGCTTCTAAAAATTAGCTTCCTCCAAGGGATGTGAAGCCAGGCACCAAAAGCTGGTGCTGAGCATCAAAAGCTGGTTGGGAAAAAAATCTTGTGCAGTAACAGTTTCAAGAGCAGACAGCAGCAACCTAAATAGTAATTACTATCACATAACTGAAAAGTCCGGAGATTTACTTAGACAATGTCCCTGGGAACATTCGTTAAGAATGAAGTGCAGTTCAAGCAATTTGTACCATGAAGTCAGACAGGAAATCAGACTAATCCCTGATGCAATTATGTGTAAGCTTGGCTGTCTAAGACTTACTAGAGCAAAAGAGACAGAAGAAAACCAAGCCGGAATGAGATATTGAAAGGTACTGAAAGTAGGTCACTGTCCTACATTACACAAAAGCTAAATGGAGCTCTATCATCCCACAGTATCCTGAGCAAGTTGAACAAACGACTTTGCCTGGTGCAGATCTCCTGGCAGCATTCAGGTTACACAGCTGCATAAATCATAAAAAGCAATTTAGGCATAGCAGAATTTCCAAGACAGGTAGAATGTATTGCAGTGAATGAACACAGGAGGAAACCAAGGAGAGGACTTGTGTCATAACTCTGTGTCACTGCATAATGACAAATTCCCATCAAGTCCTGTGACTTATTAAAAGTACAGTGTAGGTAGGATGAAGGGGCATTGAGTAGAACAGCCATGTCACAGTTAGATAGAAACTAAGTCAGCAAGAGAGAAGAGATGCTTAATTAGTAAAGAGAGGTAAAATTGCAGTAGAAAACAGAATCTGTTTTCTACAGAACCTATTTTCTACATCATAGACTCAAAACTCTTCATCATGGTTAGTTATGGGTGAGAAAAGGCTTCCTGAGCTGTCAGGACAGCAGATGTTGACTGTTCTTTCTCCCTTTCCTTCTCTTTCATATTTAAAGCTTCAATTCCTTTCAAGTTAATTCAAAAATTGGAATTTCTGTATTTTTACTGAATTAAGTACTTTCCCCCCTTCTATGGGCATATTTACAGAACATTTGTTAAAAGTGGAAACTTCAGAAGATGAAAAGGGTTTGAAAGTTTGTTCAAGCACAGTGGGTTTGGGGTTTTTTGGATATCCCCAACCCCCCAGCTTATATTAGTTTAATATGGATATAGCTTAAGTGTTTTTGGTTTGTTGTTTGGTTTGTTGTTTTTTTTTTTTAATAGAAAAAGGCCGTAATTTCACACTGAAACATTAACAGAGCAAGTTGTTTAAAGATGAATGTAGATAGTCTTTAGATAATAATAATTAAATCACTTAACTGTGGATAGCATATTCCAATCCAAAACCACTAGGAAGTGTTATTCTGCTCACAATCCTTGTCTCAGGTTGCTGGAAATATTTGAGATTCGAGCATAGTTTTCGTAGGTGTATGTAGAGCCAAACATCCTCATGCCACTGCCCTTCCCCAGTCTTATAAAGAGCAGATAATCATATTCAGTATTGAAACTTTGAAAATTATGTGAGAAGGGTTGTCTTTTGGATAATAAGGCCTTCTAAATTTTTGATTTGAATTTGGGCAATCAGACAAAATGAAAATGTTGGCCTTTTTTTAAATCTGTTTAGCATTAAGACACGTTGCTAAGATAGACCTGTTTCTGCTTCATCTGTGATGTGTGAGAAGAGCCTGACCCACTAGTGTCTCATGATATGAAGATCCACAGCAGAAGTTTAATAGTAAATTTTAAGAACCCTTAAAATATTATTTTATATTAATTTTCATATTACATAAATAACTAATAACTGGCTTATTAAAGAGAACCAGTTCATGGTGCCCTTGGATAAGTGTTCTAGAACAAAGAAAACTCTGAAATCCACTGAAGCAGAGCTTCCCAGCACGTGTCTTCATTCCAGCCCTTTGCTGACTCTACAGCTTCAAACCTAGCAAGATTTCTGAGCATCCCAGATTCATGTGATGTAAATTTTTTAATTCCCTTCTAGCTAAATGCAGGACATGTCATTTTTTAAATGTGTCGGTCCATTTTGGTTTATCTAAATATGTCTATTCAAATAAATAATTATCAGCTACTTTATGGCATTTAAATTTGACTTATTTTCCAAATGAAAATTATTCTCTATCTGTGGAAAGTTGGAATCTGAGACAAGAAATGCTCCTGAAGCCATTAGTGTGCATCCTAAATAAAACTGGCCTGTTTTTGCTACAATGAGCAGTGGAAAAAGAAAGTCCATTAGATGGAAATATTGTCTTTCTAAAACTAGCAGATTTTTATTTCTGTGATGTCTAAGCACTGCAATTCTCAGCAGAAAATTGCACTGGAACAGTGGGTGGTTCTGAATTGCTGGAAACTTTACAATGGCTTTTATGTTTAAACATCGTTTAGCAGCTGTTAAAGGTCAGCACAAATCCAGTACTTTATCAGTATAAATGAAGTCTACAACTGCCAAGAAAAAAATGCATTAAATAACGCAGTGATTATCATCTTGAATTTTTTTTCCCTTCAAAAGTGAAAAGGACCTCTTAAGGGGTTCTATTTTTCTCTTCCTTATTTCAAATTGACAAAGTGAAACACTAATTAAATTATTTATATCAGAAATTTACTTATGAGGATGATACATTTTGTACACAAAGCAAGTGAAACATCTGACACACCGTATAGTGCCAGGTGCAGTTAAGAAAGTGTAATAGAAGTTGGCATCTAGAAGCTAAAAAACCCAACAAACTTGCTGCAATATTTCATTATCAATTTTATTTCCTACCATACACCAAATGTACAGCACAGAACACAATTTTGTTGTTTTGATGTAAGAAATATTAATTGTATGAAGAAACAGTATACAAACTACTCCAAATTAAAAAAATGCATACATCATTGCTCTTTACAAAAGGTCTAATTTACAGTATAGCTCATCAATGCATTTAAACGCAGAAAGAAAAAAGAAAAAAAAAAAGAAGAAAAACAGAAAGAAAAACAGTGCACATTACAAAACACATCAAATACAAGGGAGGCAAATAAATACAAACATACTTCACAGAACATCCTGAGCAAACAACCAAACACAGATAAATTAACCTGAAGCCATAGTAAATCATAATAATAAATACATAGGTCAGTAAGAGATTTTTTTTTACTTAAATAAAATATATAACAAATTTGTTAAAATCTTTAGTAAATTAAATTTTAGTCTTTGTAATGAGTGAACTCATTTTGTATGCATTTAACAAGTATAACAAATGTTTGCTTTTTGTGTTTTTAGCAAGAACAGTAACTTTAATAGCAAATTTTTGTTTGGTGTTCTCCTATTTATATTAGACAGCACATATGGTAGCTTTTGAAAAATCAATTTAAAAATAAACACAGCTCCTAAGAACACACATTTTCCCCTGTCTAAACTAAGATCAGAGAGTTGAATCAACCCCCCAACAAAAAGCAAGCCCCACCTAATGCAGAACAGTGACCACAGTGCATGAGAGTTGAATCACTTCTGAATAGTACTTTTGTGCAGGAACAGTAATAATATAATTGTATATGTCAAGCCTGTGAATGCCATCATATTCAATCTAAATATAAATGCGGCTAATAAAAATAAACACTTTCATTATAGCACGGAAAAATTAAACACACGCTAGATCCATGTATACATTTACACTGAGGCACATATGCACATGAGGTGTGTGTGCATACAAAAAAGGCAGTTTAGCTGGTTGTTTATACCTTTTTCTTAAAAAAAATAAATATAAAAAAAACTTCTGAAACAATGCTTAATTACTTACAATCCCTGAAATAGACATTGCCTCTGTTATAGCAACCGCTAGTTTCTGACGGATTCAGAAGTTCCACACCCAGGCTAACCGGATACCGAGGCGCACGCCCGCGCCTCTGCGCAAGTGCTCGTCTGTCCACACCTCCACCTGTCTGTCTGCTCTGTAGCACTTGGGACTCCACCAGAAGACTGGTGACAAATTCAGTATCAGCCTAGTCTTAGTGAAGAAGGATGGGAGAAACCAGTCACGGTGTTGCTACCGTTCATTCAAAGGGACGAGCGACCACCGTGGTGCCAGAGGGGTGTTGTTGTTGCCCTCCAGACCGCTGCCTTCTCAGCTGCCATCACCTTCAAGCCAATATTAAATGCCATTTCAGGGGAGATGTGTTCGACTCATTATGTACAAAGCCTTTAGCTTGGGATGTGTTTGCGTTTTTTTTAACCCAAATCCATTGCAATACTGGTCACTTGCTTAAAACCTCAACGTCTCATACTAAAAAAGTACCAGTACCTACCTAATTACCCTTCTTGTTTTGAGATCTTTGTCATTTCCCTCCATGAGCTAACTCTGAACGAAAACTGCAGTGGTAAAATAAATCTGAAGTTCTCTTGAAACATTTTAAATAATCATTCTCATAGGCTAAATCACACAGCCAAGTCAAGTGCTTTGCTGATTGCTATATTTCATTATTGCTAACATATTCTTTAACACACTGTTTTCCAGCATACTGTGCTTTTAAGAGCCCAAGTTCCCCACTAGTGGGCACCATTTATCTTCTCATTCCATGCATCTTCACATCTCATGTTACTGCAAACCTATTTCTGATACAAAGCCATTATAAAAAAGCAGGATGTGAGGAAAATAAAACTAGAACCACGGTTCAGTCATTTGTTACTTTCATAGGTTTTTTTTTTCTTCCTGTACAAACCCAGCAAGTTATTTAATTTACAGTATAGCTTTCAGTCTATTTAAAATCCCATTGGAAAATAAATTAATAAACACATTTGTAAAAATATGGCAGGCCGCAAAAATGCTGTTAAAAGATAAAAAAAACAACTCTTTGATTAGAAATAAATAAAAAATATAAAAAATAGTCGCACACACTTTTTACATTCACTTTACAAAAACTGAGTGCAAAAGAAGAAAAAAAAAGAAATTGTACTGAAATAAATACAATATACTAACAGAGTGCATTGCTGTTAATACAAATAGTCTGTTGTGGTTTTATTCTTTTTTTTTTATGTCAGCTGGGAAAAAATTAGTGCAATGTTGCAATTGTAAATGCAGCATGGCAACCTACACCCCTTAGCAGTACATGAACTCCTAACAGATCCATCTGGAGTTTACTGCTGTTAAGTAATTTCTGTTGCCCAGCAGCTTTCACATCCTACACATGGATGCCCTTCACTGCCTGTTTGATACTTTCCAGCAGAGCTTTGCATTCGGGGGAATAGTCCCGTTCCAGATTGCTGTACATGTCTGTGAGTGTATTTACATATGCTTCGAAATTCTGCTCACTGATTGGCCCCTAAATGGAGACAAAACAGATTATAATTGTAGGAGGTAAAATTAAGGCCAAAAAAACCCAAACACCCAACCCCAAAGCATGTCAAAGGAGCGATATGGCAACTGAGGAGAAGTCATAAACAGGGCAGCCATCCAAATTAATGGAGGGTTTGTGGAAATTACAGGAGTTGAGTGTCCTGGGGAATCCACACTCTCTCCAAGCAAGAAAAGGGAGTCAGTGATACTATGGTTACTGTAAGCTTTTTTTTTTTTTTTTTTGCCAATTTTACTCTGAGATTGTGACTGACATTCCCCTTAACTGTCCTTTCTTAATCTTCCAGTGGCATTTGGAAAGGGGACTGGAAACACCACCACCTCTGTGCCTCTGTGGATTTGGCCTGTGTTTGAGAATAAGATGTGAAATTTTTGAGGAGATAGATCTTGGTTTTCTCCAGAAAAATCATCTATATGAAACAGGTTATAGTTTTGATCTGGGAGCTGAGTAAATAAGGATTCTCATTAGAGTGAAGTTTTCACTCTTTGTGCAGGGTAGGTGTTCGGACAGGGAGGTTTGAGGGAAAAGCCTGCCTTGCATGGTGCAGTACAGGGCAGAGATACCAGGGCTGGCTCATTCCTGAAAGCAATTGCACCTACTACCACACAGACTTCACAATTCTGCATCTCTGCAAAGCAAATCAGCCTAAAAGTGCTCTCTGCTCATGCAGCTCCAGTGCTCCTGTCGGTCCCTGAGCTTGCTCATCTGCTTCAAGTGCTACCAAGACAGTCTCAAAAGAAGTTGACCTGCTGGCTGTAATCTTACCATCTGCGGAAGCTGAATGTCAGCGAGACTGGAGATAAGGGCTTGGCTTAAGCCAGCTAACTCCTTCAACAGGCTCTCGTTGTTCTGCTCTATGAGTTTGTTCTCTTCTTCTATTGTTTTCAAATTGCTCTCCATAGATGTAATCTAAAAGAGACAGGCAGGCACAAACACAGACAGACAAACCCTTGGCAGCATTGTTACTGCAGTTTGGACCCAAAATATTAGCTGGCTGATTAAGAGAGAGGCCATGAAGGATCTGAAACTTAGCTTTGCTTTTCTTGGGAGACATAACTTCTCCACAGAACATTGAGAGCAAAGAAGAGGTTGTTTTTGCTCTGAAACTATGGACTTTGCTGCTGGTTCATGGAGAAACCTTGTGGCAGCAAGGCACTAGAAAGTGCCCCAGAGTGGGAGGGGGGAATTGGGCTTGGAGAGGAAGGTCAGTGTGGAGCTGGGATGGAGAGTGTGGCCTCAGGGCTGGCGGAGGGAAGGAGAAAGGAGGTTGATGTTTACATTGCTGTCCTGCTCTTACAGCATCCCTGCTGCTCGACCACAATAGCAAGGGCACGGGTATTAGCTGTTGTGCTACTTTCCCGCCCTGCTCCTGGGTGAACTTTGGGTTGGCTGGGATTAGCAACGGGCCTGGTGCTGGGAACAATAAGAAAAAATAGAGTGGAAAGAAAACTGGGAGGCTAAGCACATATCACAAAGATGATCTCTGACCAACGGAATGGAAAGGAGGGTTTTAAACAGCAGGAAAAAGCAGTCAAGGTAGAAAAAATGGTATCTTCTTGAAGTGAGATCTCTGGGATATACTCAGGTCTGAAAGCTTAGATGGGAAAAGCAGTGCTGGAAAAACAAAGCCAGGGGCAAACAAAACCAGGAGGGAACGGCAGGGTCTGGTTCCCTTCTGCCCCACTCCTTGTCCCCAGAGCAGAGAGCTCGGCAGGGTAGAACCAAGGGCTGCCATCCCTGTGCCCTGCCACAGCTCCCCAAGGCACTGACAGGTGTAGTCATATCCACGATTGTCCTGCCCACCCTATCTTTATTAGTATGCACCTCTTTGCACTAATTAATTGCCTCCTGCTTGTGGCCACTTTACTTCCTTTGCTCACACACAGTCACACAGCAAAACTCCCCAGTGAGAGAAACTTCTTTTTGTGTGCCTGTCATCCACTACAACCTCTCCTCTGGAGGGTGTTCATAGCAGTCTAACAGCTGGCTGGGGTAGAGTAAAAGAAGGTAGGACATTTATGGCTTCTGCTCTACTTGAGTTCAGGCTTTGCTGATCAAACTGCTTTCACCAGGGCGAAAGTCTGGGGAGAAGAAATCTGAGTGCATAAACTGGGCCGTCTCCATGCAAATAGCACATCGCTCACCAGAGAGAACCAAGTGTCCTGAGACAGTGAGCACAGCCCCCTGCAATGCAGTTTGGGCTGGATATCCACACAACTGCTGGGGTGTGAAGGCAGATTTGTTTAGATCCAGCACAGGTGGCACAGGCTTCTACCTTGTTTAGACCATACACGCAGTGGTTATTGCAAAAAGAGCATGAGTCAGCACTGCTCATTCCAATGTGGTGCAAATACAGGGGGGTATGGTTACACTCAGTTTGGTTTAGATCAGTCTAGACTTATATTCAGTTCACAGATTTCATTTTATTTCACTCTTATTCTGAAAATTCTGAAGCTTCTGCTCATGCTTTTACCCAGTCTGCCCAGGTTAACTTCCAGGTGCATATGGGAGTGTGAAGGGATGAAGCTATACAACTCATTCCATAGAACCACTATCAGCATATTAAAGCTAACTTAATCTCTCCAGTATACAGAATAATGAAAGAGTTGGAGTTTTCCATAACTCCCTACTTTTTGTTACACAAATTAGCAAAAGGTATCCATTCTTTACCAGCTGTTGCCTGGAGGCAAAATTCAAACTGTTTGAATAATTGACAGTGGGTGAACTAAACTAGGAAAATTTTCTTAGGTACACATAAGAACTCATTAAATTCAGCTCTCATTAAGACTTGGAATGGATTTGTAAGAGGTATTATCATCCCTAAATCTCAAGTCATAGGACCTCCATGGTTTGGTAAGCAAATGTTTGGTCAACAAAGGGAAATGAATGTTTTGTTTGGTAAGTATATTTTATTTCTGCTTGCTACAATTAGCTACAAACTGCCCTGAATTTATCATTCACCAGATCTTTAAGACAATACCTGCTGCTTATTTACAGAAAGCGAAAAAACAAGAGCTTGGAAAACAAGTGCAGAGGAGACTAGCTATTTTTAAACATAGCATTAACATAGCATTTAATTTATTTATTGTGTTTAAACATAGCGTAAGAAAAGGTTTCACATTTATGGCATACCTGAGTTTGAAGTTTCATCATATCAGCTTCAATTTTTAGATTGGATTCATTCAATTCTTTTATTTCCTCATCCAAGTGTCTTATTTCTTCATCACTCTCAATACCTGTAAATAGTTGAAAATAGCAATATCAGATTTAAAGTGTCCACATGTAGATGGATGTATGAGTAACAAGCTGCATTACCTATTGCTTAACCATAGGAAAATAAGCTTTTCAACAAATTATTGATCCTTAAATTGTCTTATAGTTTGATTTTGATGTCAAAATTCTTTCCTATCTGTTAAACATCTACATGAGCTGAAACATAGATGGGGCTATCTTAATCCTCATTTTTTCACAATTTCTTTCTTTTTCATTGCGTCATGCAACTACAAGCTGGAGGGTACAGAAAGGAAAAATTGCCCAGAAAGAGGAAAGTTTATCATAAAACGTGAGGAGATATTGATGGTGCTTGGGTGTGTTTGTTTGTATGTTTGTTTTAAAAGGAATGCAGCAGCAACCCTTCTTTTTCAGGAAACACACCAGGGCAACATCTTCCCTAGTATTAGTGCTGAACTGTTGACTCATCTGTACCTGTTTCTGATCTTGCAAGAATCTCTGTAGGGGCAAGCTCCTGTGCAGAATAGCTTCAGTAAGCACAGCCTTAATTATATCTGATAAATAGTGAAATTTAAATAACAGAAAAGGGTGAAATTTTCAGAAAGTTAACAAGTATTACAGATAAAAGAAAAAAGAAAAAAAAAAAAAAAAAAAAAAAAAAAAAAAAAAAAAAAAAAAAGGAAGCCAGTCTTTTTCATCCCATCAAGTTAGATAGCAAAGAAAAAAAAAAAAAAAAAAGCTTCCATTCCCTAATGAAAGCCTTGTTCTGGAAAATACTGAGCCGTAGCAGCTGCTGGCAATACATCTGCCTGTTTCTGCTTAGTATCACTCTCAGAACTCAACTCTGCCTGAAGATTTGTGCCACTGTTGTTACTGCTTTAAAACCTAGAAATGAGTCTTCTCGGCAGCCAGCTTGGGAAATCTGTAAGCAGTAATGCAACCGTTTTCCTCAGCAGTTGGAGGCAAAAGACAAAATTTCCTGAATCCTGGCACAATGCCCAACTTGCTAAAGCACATTGTATAAGTAGGGAGGCTCCTACACATTTCCTCCTGCAACTCTTTGGTAATTATTGCTTTGCACTTAGGTTAGCTAAATTGCACGAGCACTGCATAGATACTAAACCGTGTAGGAATGAAGTTTGAGAGATGAGTTAATTTCTGCCCACAATATTTCTTCCTTCTTACCTTATTCATCAGATGGCTAAGTCCTCCTGATCTGTAACTAATTGTTTATTAATAAAAACAATATTGAAAGCATACCCAAATAAAAAAATTATGCTCTGTGACAAGAGCATATCCTCAGTGTTGAGTTATCAAGATGTAAATGAGGATAATTTTATAATCTCTCATGCAAATATTTTTGTTAGTCAAGATTTTTTATTGCTAGAGACAACTGAAAGTAGTGAGAATTAATGCCAGAATGGCATAAAGGGGCACAAGTATAAATGGGAGTCAGGGCCCTTCTATCTGAATAAATGTCATCGTTTTTTACAGATCTCCTTACCGCCACTTGCTTTAAGCTTGATAGTCATTAATTCTTCCGAAATTTTGCCCTTTTTTATGGTTTGTGCATTCAGAGGACAACCAGACAGGCTGAAACGGATAGGAAAAAAAACATTAGCACCCACTTGAAAATGGCAACAATCCTTTCAGGCAATATTATCATGCACTTGGACAGACCTCTGTACCTAAGGTCACATCAGTATCTCCATTATAGCATGGCTTCGGGGAATGACATAACTCATAAAGAGTCATTTAGCTGTATATTCCAGCTTGAAAACTGGCACAGAAATCTCAATCTATGAGTAAACAACTCTTAAGCATATTTCAGAATAATCAAAATTGCAGTAGCAGCTACTGTTGAGCTGTATGAAGATGCATTTACAGAATTCTTAAAGTTCTTAATGTTCTTAAAGAACATTTACAAACTGTTTTTATCAAGGGATTTTGCTCCAAAGGAGAGGAGAGTATGGTCCTTTAAAATGGCAAGTTTACTATCCTAAAAAAAATTAGTTAATGGGATGATGTCCACAGTGCACAATTATTGTATCACTTCGTTGATGCATAATAATGATCAATATAATAATAACTCTGGATATACCCTATAGGCTGTAATAGCTTTTTTGAATGGTTCTATTATATAGTCAGTTTGCTTTTTTAACCACTGTTCACATTAAATTACATTTTGCTATTTCAAAGCTTACAATTTCATCAGCTAGTAATTATCTGAGGCAATTTTTATAACCCACTAAAGGGCTAAGAGGAATTGCATTGTCTTAATACTATCTTTATAAATAACAAAGAAGAAATACCCATATGCTGAAGAACTGGCAGTAGGATTTGTTTTTAGGTGTAGCCGAGTAAGGAGTGAGGGAAAATTTTGTTCCACAGGAAAATGGTTGATGTGTGTGTGTGTATATGTGTATTGGGGGGGGGGAGGGGGGGAGTGGGTGTCGTAAAAATTTTTTTAAAAAAAGAATCCTAACATACATGGCATTTCCACATAGAAAAAAAAGCCAACAAAGCAGCAGCAAAACCTAAGCTTTCATTAGCTTTGCTAAAAAGCTATATAGGGAAAGAAGCTAGTTCTTCAATTCTAAATTTCTGCTTATTATCTCTACCCAGAGTAGATAGCGAACTGGGAGATTGTTTGATAGCCATGAGTTACTTGTTAGGTTTCAAATGTCCTAGGAGAGGATATCAAAAGTTATATTTGCTATGTCATTTTAACTAACATGATCTTGAGAGTGACCTAGTCTTATGTAGGACAAGAATCATCTGTACTATGAATTGCTACCAGTTAACATACAGATTTTTCTACTTGCTTAATTAGCAACAATTTACAGTAGTGTCCAAATGAAAAGACTTTTAGATGAGATGTAGGAAATAAAATTAGGATAACACTGGACTCTGACTGAAATTTTTTTAATTGCCTTGAACGTTTCTTGTTTTGGAGAAGTTGGCTCAAAGTGTTAGGAAGAAAGCAAAGGAGGTAGAGAATGTAGACTTAATGACTGTTAAAGACAGAAAACCAAACTTGCCAATCAGATGCTGATTTTTTTTAATTCATTATGGTCAGATTATTATTTTTCACAGTGAAAGATGATGTTCGTTGTTGTTAGTTATATGTGTGACTCCTTCTCAGTAAGGATAATTTTCTTTGTGAAATTGGTATAACTTTGAACTTCTTTAATCCATATGAGTGTTACATGCTTATTGTTTTTTCTTTGTGTAACTTTAGCTGTTTAAATGCAAAGTTTATGAGTACAAATTTTCCACTGGTAGGAAGATGAAAGATGAATGACTCTTGACTAAAGCTTTTTTGGTGACAATTCCATGATATTTCTCTTTTTTTTGGATGATATGCAGATACAACTCCATATTTCCCTAGGAAAGAACTCTACTTAATTCTAAAATGCATAGGCACTGTGCTAATCTGAACACCTTGGAAAGTCATGCTTCAATGGGAACATAGGAAAAGACATAAAAGTTTAAGTTTCTCAAAGTAATCCTGTTTTGTATTACTTTAGCTGCAATGTTGTTACTCAAAAACTTCAGCACAATTTATTCTGACTCTAAACTCACACCTTGCCAATTCAAAGTGGAATGTTAAGGAAAAATGAAAAGAGAAAACACAAAGTTATACCTTCTGTGGGTGACAAAAACATTATTAACATGACCCAGCCCGTTGCAGCCTGGCAAAGGACAGTGTGGCAGCTCTTGTTTGTTCAGTTTCCAGGATAGTGAAGACCCATTGACAGGACTCTCCTTCTGTCTCTTGGCAGCCAAAGGACAACCAGAAGCAGTGCGGTGAGAAGTGTATTTACCTGATATGTGACCTTGGCCATCACAGCCTATCACTGGACATCTACGGAAACACAGCAAAAGAACCCTCATTTTCACTGGAGAGAGCAGGCAAAGATGGTCTCAAAAAATTCTGAGAAAATCATCCTGGCTGCCTTTGCTACTTTGCTTTAATGGAGTAAGGCTTGGTCCCTGGTGGCACCCTGTATCAGAGCATCCAATTCTTTTCAGGCTGGGTTATGGGGGTTCAGCTGATCTTAAAATAAGGCAATTTAAAATACAGTTGTAGAGACTAAGAAAATATGGAATTCATTTAGGTAGTATTTTACCAGAAAAGGAAATTGAAATTCTATCATGGTCAATAAATCACACTTCTTCAAGTGTATGGAAGTCAACACTGTCTCCTTTCTATCTCAGTTTCTGGTATGAAGCAGAGGGAGTAGGTTTCTTTAACTGGAAAACTTGCATGGGAACCCATGCAAATACTTGCAAAGAAAGGATAGGGTATTTTTTGTGCTGCCCTGTCAGTGTTATGAGGTTTTGCATGTATCCTTAGGAAGTATTAAGACAAAATTCCATGCAACTAAGTCTTCACTTTTTATTCTGGCAGTTATAATTTACAAATTTTAACAGAATGTGCATTCAAGCCAGGAGTGTAGTGACTCTCTAATGAGTTTCTAGTTTTCACTATAAGGGAAATTTTCATTCATAGAGAAAAGACATGAGACTTACAAATATTTAAGTTCTCTGGAACATATTTTGAATGTGTCACTGATTTAATTAGCTGACATGTTTCACCTCAGTCAGTAATAATTCTCCTTCATTTTGCCAAATTTTTCAACCAATTGGCACTTGCATAGCACTCTTTAAAATAATTGGAGCAATGCAAGCAGATACAGCAATCCTTCCTCACTGTTCAGTCTCGCAGATACAGCAATCCTTCCTCACTGTTCAGTCTCCTAGGTGATGGACTCCACCAGCTCCACCAGAAGCAGAAACACTTGGTTTAGTTCCAGCTCTGGGCACTATTCTCACATAGTTGAGTTTAGCTGGGGCTTCTCCCTGTGATTCCTCAAGTCCTGAACTCTTACAGGCCATTCCCCCCCCTCCACTGGTGGTGGTCCCCTGCATCTGTACTCACTTAAGTTCAGGGTCTTCTTTTTCTTCCTTGGTAGGAGTGACTTTGATACCTCCTTTCCTGGCACGAGGACAGCCAGACAAGCTGAAAGAAGCACATAGAATAAGAGCCACCTCTTTCTGCTGAGGGCCCTGTGCACTGCAGCCCCATGTGATGGAGTGGTTGTTACCTTCTGTGTGATGCATAGTTCCCTGTCACATGGCCAGAGCCGTCACAGCCAGGTGTTGGGCACCTATGGAATAATGCAGGAAACTTACAAAATACAGTCACAAAGATACAGATTAAATAATGTGTACAGTCTATATTTTGTCTAGAGTGGAAGAAAGAACAGCAGAGCTTTAGCTGAATAACTAAACCTACCTCTCACTGTTCGATTGCTTTTTTTTTTTTTTTTTTTTTTTTTTTTTTAAATAAGCAGACTCCCTTTTTTGGGGAGGGATTTTTTTTAAATAGAGTTTTAATCAGGAATGTGAAATATATCGTATATGATGTGTAGATTTAATTAGTTTATATCAATGTTTGCATCAAATATTTTTCCTTGTCCAGAATCAACATTACAAAGAGAAGAAAAAAAGCAGCTTGATATAGATCTATCTGTAAATTTGCTGTTACATGTTTGTTTGTTAGTGGTATGATGCTTTCAGGTAGAGATATAAATAAGCACTTTGCCAGTATTTACAGAAGGGAAAATGAAAGCAGAGAAGCAGTTTTACTTTTGGGCATCAGTAGACAATAGCTGAAATTTGAATTTAATAATTTGTGTATTCTAGCACTGTAAAGCATACCACAGGACCATCTCTTTCGAGCTTGGGATTCAGTTGAGTGTTCAGCTGAACAATTGGATTATGCTTATTTCTCATAGTTAAGGGGTTTCTCTGTGTATGTATGACAAACAAGCCTTTTGAAGTATGAAAGTATAATACTGAAACATCCATACAATAAAAAGAAAAAACCCTGCCTGTTACTGTGCTTTTGCCCGCAGTCAGGCAGGGGGTGGTTCTTGCTTGCTGTGACCCAAAAGCTAACATGGGTCAGGAGGTATTTCCACTGACTCCTCTGGAGTTTGGAGCAGGACCTCACTGGTAACATCTTCCATCTCAGAAGTACAAGGATTTTATTTTTTCTTCAGTTTTTCTTTTTTCTTCTTTTTTTTTTTTTTTTTTTTTTGAGACGCTTGTATATTTGTGGGGTGGTTTGGTTTGAGGTTTTTTCACAGAATATAAGCATACTTCAGCAAACAGAGCTCCAAAAAACATTTGCCTTACAAGTTATGCCAGCCTTTTCTATGTTTCTATATTCTACAACACAAAGTTCTTATACTAAGCAACCTTAAGGGACCTTGAAATGCTATTATTTTTACAGAGTATCAGAATTACATAAGGAGTTTTGCCAAATAACGTACTGAACAATTAAGGAAGCTTGCAGGGTTCAATGTGCTCTTAAGGGTCTTAGCTCTTACTGGATCTTTCCTGAGTCAAAGAGATTCGTGGTTTCATCTAGTCTTTGGTAGGCTGCCATGGAAAACACCTACAAATATAATTGTAATAGCACATCTGAGTGTGCAGGTGCATCTCTTCACAGAATATTTAAAACTAGTTTTCTGCGAACAATTAATTTGTCAAAAAATCTGACTTCTTTTGGACATGAACAAATTTATGCATTGATTCAAGTAGAATTCAGCAAATAATTTCAAATGAAGAAAGGGGTGACTTTTTTTTTAAGATAGTGTCAAAACATTTCATGACGACGCTTAATGAACAAAATATTTTTGGCAGAATGACTTGCCTCACACTGACAGCAAAGGTAAAGGTGGGCGTTTGCAGACTGCCAGGATATGCTTGACTGTGTAAAACTAAATGCTGACCTGTTTAAGTGTGGGGCAAGGACTGGGCACAATGTCATGTGGAGCAGGCAGCAAGGGCAGATGTCTGGAGAGTATGAATGCTCACAAGTAAATCCAGAACACCTGCCAAAAACTAAGGAAATTATTTTGGCTACTTGTTTTATCAGATGATCACAGATGGAAGGGCTCCCTGCATAGACTGGAGGTGGACTTTAATTCAAGAAAAGCTCTTTGTGTGAGACGTTCAACTATGAAAGTCTGGGAGTTGTGAATATACTTAAAAAGGACACTGAACTAAATTTTATCACCCCATCTGTATTTACCACTTCCGGCAGCAGACAGATTTCCAGCTGGATTGGAGTCCAAGCTGTTCTGGAGGTCACTGAAGATTTGAGGCTGAATCAGTACTAATGAAACTGCAAAAGGATATTTCAGGTGGGCTACTGACAAATAAGTAAATGGCTTCATTAGCAAGACTAAATCTTGACCACTGGGTTGGGTTTTCTAAATATTGTTTATATCTTTGTATGGATTGTGAAATTCCGGAACACAAAATACACCAAAAATCTATTGCCTTGCAATCAGTAATGTTGTGGAAGTTCATCAGCTTTTAAGTGGTGTTTGGGCTGGTATCCCAGTTTAGGGAGTCACCCTCTATAATGGATTCCTGTGCAGAGTCAAGAAAATAAGATTTACATTGAAGGGCCAGAGGTCTCAGGACACCAAATTAAGAGATGTCAACCCTCAGGTTGGTGTAGGTTACAAGTTCTTTTCCAATTCTTCCAAATTTGTTATTCAAAACGAAATCTCTCAGTGATTTCACATATATATTCTTGTAAATGGGCATTGAGTACCTCCTATTTTGTCCTATTCTCCAAGAGGATTGCTTTGTGTTTAGGAAGATAAACTACAACTGCATGTAAAATTTAAGCACTGAGCTGCATGTTTAGGAGCACTTCTGGTACATTTTCTCCCTCAAAAGCTCAGCAGAGGTGTTAGAAATGAACTGTACTTAAGGCAAGCCCATAGAGGTCAGCTGAGAAAACCATTTTCTGAAATTTGTTATACTGCCTGTGGATTATAAACCAGTATCATTGTTTAATGTGGAACCCATGTAGAAAATTTGTTCAAATCTCTCCTAAAAAATTGACACTTAACTACTGCAAAAACTAGTCTAAGGATAGGACTGACCACATATTCCTAAAAGTTTCTGAATTTTAAGTAAATACCTCTCTAAAAAACACATTTAAAATTATTTAAGTCTTGAAAAGCAATCTCTTTGATTAAATAGGATATTAGCCACAATTATGCCTTTTAGCTTTAAAATCTGACTCATCATCAAACTTACTATGTTTTAAATTGACCACCTCAGATTGTTCTGAGAAGCAAGAATCCTCATATAGAAATTTTCTTGAATCTGAATCGCAGGCCCATTTTCTGAGCAGATCTTCCTTATTTCCAAACTGTGGATCACATGGAAGCCTTGTATCTTTGCTGGCATAGAGTTTCATAATTCAAGCCAAAATCTTATCTTGATTCTGGCAAATTAAACATGAATAACATTTGGAAAAAATACACAGCTTTTTCATATTCATGTCTAACTACATGAGGGTACTTTCCTGGCCTGATTCTATGAGCGTTTATGCCCTCTGCTCACATAGCAATGTAAAAATTAACTATTGATATCACTATATCAGCAAAAGCATGTATGCAGCATTTTGGAATAAGATTTAATTTAGACAGAAGCAGAGTTTTGTTCAAAATATCACCTGAACTATGTTTGCAGGAACCTAAATTAAGGTGCTACATTTGTGAAAAATAATTTTATTTAGCCTTTTTTCCTTTTGCGAATTGTCTGTGAACAGATTTTGATTTTTGCTCTTTTTCTAGTTAATTGAAATTAAATGCTAACTGCGTTATGCAACATATTTCTGTCTGTGAAATGTCCATGAACTTTGACTTTGTCTTTCACAACTCACTTATTATACATGGCATACAGTGTGCAGTTTGTCATTTAAGTCATATGCTGTTGCTCCTCTTTCCTTATGGCATGACCAAAACTCTAGAAGCTTTAGTGGAAAAATAACCATATTGGTATGCAAATTTACTTATTCACACATGAATGGGGCGGGGGGGGGTGATGCATGAGGAGCAACTATTCAAAATATTTGTGTGAGTGTCTTTGTATGGCAGAAAGCCAATAAAAGCAGGGACAAATATATATGACTCAGCAAATGACTTCAAATTCGTCAGCAATTTTGCAAGTCAGTTCCTTGCTAACCATTCTGCTCTTTTCAAACAAACTAAACCTAAATTTTATACCTTTGAGAACCAGAGATGTCAGAAAATGAAGCATTGTGCCAATGTGCCAGTTTACCTACTGGCTTTGCAAACTGCTTTGGACAGCTGCCTGTATAAATGGTCTTACTTTGCTATTTTGCTGCATGTCCTGTACATTCAGCTTCATAGCTACCATCAGTTCAGCATTTCAATTATAACTTAAGTTGTAAGGCTGGGGAATAAGACCACTAACGTTTGATCTGGGGAAGCCAAACACTGCACCAAGCCTAAATGTAGTCACTTCTGCTATTAATACCATTAGAAAAGGAAAAGAGTACCATGATCAGACTTTATTTTCTTCTATCTGGACTAGGGATGAACTTAAAGGACAGAAAGGACAGTCACGGGGTTCTCCCCTTTTTGCACGCATTCATGAGTTTTTCCAAGCCATCTATTATGGGATCCAATTTACAAGTTGCAGAGGGAAAGCTATGAAAGAACTCTAATTATCCTTCCCTTTTCCCCACATCCTTATTGACAAAGCCAATTCAATAACTAGATGACTGGTTGCCAGTGCCTCTCTTGACTACAGATTTTTGAAATATTCATATGTCCCTATACATCTGTCTATATAGCAAAGCCTGCACAGCCCTTTTGTAAGTGACATTTCATGGTGAGAATTATGCCAGCACAAAATCATACGACTTGATGTCTGCTTCAGTGACATTAAACACATAGTATAGGATAGTGAATAATAAAAGAGGATTTACAGGTATTCTGGTCTCATTTTTAAATTTATTCTAACTAGATTTATTTCTATCTAAATAATTCCAATTATTCTATCTGGATCAGTTGCCAGATCAGTCTTACATATTAGATATTTTCTATTCTTCTCGGATTCAGAAATACTGAGAAAATGGCATCTTTCTTAGTGTTTACGATTTTTGTCCCCCCCAGGTCCTGATTAATTAATGAAAATGAAGGGGTACAAGAATGAAGAAGGAAAAATGGAGAAAAGTAAATTTTATTTCACTCAGAAGCTTTCAAACCGATTCACTACATTTTTCGGACAAAGGTTTGATACCACTCAGAGCAATTCAAATCTACAACTTCAATAACATAGGGAACATATTTGTTAAAGATAAAAAACAATAACATTTGTGCTATTGTCAATACTTACTTGAGCTCCTGAGAGTTAGCAGCCATAAGGGATTTTAATGTCTTGTCAGCTAATGGGCACCCAGAAACACTGAAAAGAAAACCTGATGTGAAATATTTTACTGAACCAAACCATTTATTTTTATCTAAAACAGCAACGTCCAGACAATCTATGATTTATATTTGTTAAAATTATACTCTCAAATATTATTCTTGGCAAAGAAGGACCAGACAACATAAGGCTGTGGTTCTTAAATCACTAAAAAAAGGCTTTCTACCCCCTGCAAAGTTTGCTATGGGGGGACAGTGGTACACAGAATCCATCCTTTTTGTTTTTTATATGCAGGACAGCTAGAGGATCTGGTCCATGTGATTCGTAGAAAGCAGAAAAAACTTCCATTCTGCTCCCAAGGGAAAAGCAGGAAATTATTGTTTCAACACCTAGGTTGACAGTAGGTTATTTTGAGGAAAATATTTAATATCCTCAGGTTATAATTTCAAAGCCATTCATAGAGAGGTATGCAGAAACCTCATTTATAACCACATTCAACAGCATCTGTATAGAGACTGCTTGTACACTCAGGAAAATGCAAACTTCACTAAATGACTTATCTGCAGGTCTCCAGCTGAGAAATGCAGCTACAGTAATAAGCATATGCTGCTTAGCTGGCTCAGTATATTAAGTCCAGACCTTCACAAATATAACAAAACCAGAAAAAACAGCCACATTTCTCTGTGGATTATTTTCTGCAAATTGCTTTTAAATACTTATCCATGGTTAGTACAAAAAGGTTCAAAGATGACAAGCGCTAGAAGTAGCTCTATTTCCTGTTTTAGGCTTCCTGTTGTTTCTTACCTGCGGTGTGAAGCATAGTTTCCTGTTACATGACCGCTGCCATCACATCCTGGAGTTGGACAGCTACGCAAAGAAGAAGGAATGAGAAATTAGAGTATATATAATACACCACATAGCTCACCATACTCTGCAGTTAATTATGTAATGTTCCTTGGGATAATCACGTTCAGCATTACACACTGTCACAACAATGCAAAAATCTAGAAAAAATTCACTTCTGTTTTTTAATTATTACTTGAAGCACAGAGGGAAAGAGTTTCTCCTGTTTCCAAAATGCAAATAATTCAAACCGTTATTTTTTAAGCTGTGTAGGGTCACTTTTGCATAGGTATTTTGCTTACAAAGTGGGTTCTTAAAAAAACTTTTATTATTGGCACAAAATTTTCACAGCAATTCATAAATGTTGGAACTGAAGTTTCTGATAACATACTGGAGGCCAGAGAACAGTGATATTTAAAATAATTCCTTTCACTTCTGGCTAAAATAAGGCAACTTTTTTAGAAACATATTCAATATTATTTACTGATAAAAGTGAGAAATGTGTTAGGGTCGCTTGCAGAACAGAAAGCATGTCAGTGTCACACATCTGAAGTTCCAAAAGAGAACCAAACTTTCTCAAGCTGTTTCTCAGCGGAACTGAGAAGTGATAAAAAGGTGGTGGTTGTGGTTTGGGAATGGTACTCTGCAGATCAGTGTTCCCACCAAGACTCTCCAAACCACAGGCTGCTTGCTCGCCCCCCCTTCCTCCTTCCCCTGTGGCAGGTTGGAGAGTAGAATTGGAGGCACAAAAGGTGAAAGCCACATCTTGAGATAAGAACAATTTACTGCAAATAGCAATGAGATAACAGAATGAATGGTAACAGCAAAAATATCCCTAAGTGCACAAGATAGGTAAATGATTGCTCAGAACAGAACTGGTGTTACACAACCACTCCCTTTGCCAAACTTACTTGACTGGGAGGAAAGCCTTCTCCCTGGGTGAGGTTATAGAATAACCCCCAGGTCCCAGCCACCCCACCTCCTGGCAACTGCCAAATTTAACCCTGTCTTGGGTGGAACCAAGACAGTGGTGTACGTTTAACAGAACAGATATACTCATTTAAACAAAGAGATGGAGGTATGCTCATCCTGGAGAAGACGTTACAGCTTCTCTTTTCCCTCAGCCCTTCTTTAGTTGTAACACTGTAGTTATTTATCCAACTGGGATACAGTCCTCTTCAAAAGGGTAAAGATACCAAGAAATGCAACTTCTGCATGGAGGGGGAGGTGAATTCAATATACATTTTATAGTACTTTAAAACACTCTAAACCCAACCCTGTGGAGTTGCCTCAAAAAAGCTGGTTTTCTCTCACTGGGAATATGGATTAAAAGGACAAGCAGATGCTGCATAAAAACTATTAGCTAGTGCTCCATGCTAATGAAAAAGGGGTGCCTGCAATGCTCGCCTGGCTATTTTCTCTGAGCTGGCAGAATGCTAGGAAGTTTTTCAAATCTGTAAAAAAGCCTTAGGAAGATATCAGCCTCATTTTCACAGTTCATTTCAACCTGAGCGATGCTGTTATGGCCAACAGAATTAACATGGAGAAATAGAAAGCACATGCTAGATGGTTGTATTCATACAGTAGTTCGCTCCAGCTGCGCTAACCACGTTCAAAATTTTTTCTTTTCAAATGCCTATGTCATTTTAAAAGCTTCCTCATGATGGAGCCAGCTGTACTGTATTGTTCGGTAAAATATCTGAGCTCGGTGAGATCATAGGAACGTAATCGGATCCCTATATTTCCCATGTATTCTTCTGATGAATTAAAACAATTCCTTATTTAAATTTTTGGCACAATTGCATTTTAGATACCTGGTTTTAGATACTGTTTGAATATAGTAGAGTACAACCACTCGAAGCTCATCATTGCCCTAGTAAATACTTCGGTGTTATTATTTAGGAGAGTAGAAAAGTGTATTACAGGTATCTGAAAACAGGTCAGTATCACAAAGGAATAAATATTACAAAAGAAAAGCCATTAGTCTTCAGCAAATAAACTCTCAGTGATTTTTGTACACATTTGTTTTAGAAGAAGAAGCAAAACAACCTGACCTGTAGCAATTTAGGTCATGAACTACGACTGCAGATATAATGTGGTGAGTAGACAACATGCAGACTGCATGACATGAGGGGAAAGAATTGCTCTTCACAGCAGTTTGCCCTGGGGAAATGTAAATTCTAGAGACAGCTCTAACTGCTTCAATGCTACTGAGTCTGGAGAGCAGGACACAAGTTGGGGGGATGTGACTAGTTTGTTTATGGGTGAGCCTGCAGTGATATGTTATGGGCTATCACCACTAAGTGATATGGACCACACTTGTTCAGAGAGACCTGCTCTGGCTTGGGACAAAGAGAAAGGTGCTATAAAT